>NW_026000108.1:18752661-18796763 GCF_001458135.2 Marmota marmota marmota
AGAACTATGTTGAACAGAAGTGGAGAGAGAGGGCATCCCTGTCTTGTTGCAGATTTTAGAGGGAATGCCTTCAGTTTTTCTCCATTCAGAATGATGCTAGCCTGAGGCTTAGCATAGATTGCTTTTACAATATTGAACCTCCTGCCATTTGGGTGAGAAGGACCCTTTTATTGTGGGTGACCAAGATTTGGGGAGGGAGGAGCGTAAAATCACTGTTTAGTTCTTGATCTGGTCACGGATGCCAAGACCTTCCTAAAAACTCCGTTGTGTCTCTAATGTGATTCCCGAGACACATTGGGCAGAATCTTCCCCCGGGGCACCCCACTCTGCTCCTCTGATCTCTCCGGGGACACCTTTCCACCTCCCATTCCCAGGGACCACTGACGTGAGCTGGTGCTCCACCTACACAGCTGGTTAAGCCCGTGTAGCTCTATGCACCTTCCATCCGCTTTAGAATCAGGGTGACCTCTGGGTGGTGAGGACGATGACCCCAACCTGCTGCTAGGCCTAGTCCTATTCGGGATTCTAACTTAAAACCTCACCTTAAGGAAGTGGGTGTTGAAACTGAACTAACACTTAGACGTGGATACGAGTCCTTTTCTCATCAGAACCAGAGAAAGTTGGAGCCAAATTTCAATGCCTCAGCAGGCTGCAAGTTCCTGGGGAGCTGGTGTGGAGGGGGCAGCCCCCACAGCCCAGGGTGATTAGCCCAGGGAAAGCTGTTAGAACTGACCTGTTTCCCCGGCTACCGAGCATCACCACCAGGACTTCTAGACCCCCTGATGTGGGAGAAGCCCAACTATAAATGGCCCTACAGGTGGAATTTAAAACCAAACTTCCCTCTACTGAGGGCCCTCGAACGGGCCTCTGCAGAAGGACTGTGACTGCCATCCCCTGTCAGTGCCCCTTCTCAGCCTGAAGTAGCCAGAGCGGTCATGACCCCTTGCCCCTAATGATACTTGGGGCACTCCTTCAGAGGGGGAAATGAAGGGCTCAGGCTGCACAGCCCATAATGTCAGCCCAGCAGCCTGGAACCCGCCAGCGTCTGCAATCTGTGGCCTTCAACCTCCTGGGAAGCTGGGAGCCAGGCCAGCTGCTGGGAGGGCAGCAGACCTGAGTGGGCCTAGCCAGTCACATTTGCCCCCTTCCAAGCCCTGATTAGCATAAGTTGGGACCAATAGCATTGACCCAGGTGCCATATAAACCTCTAGACTAGCATACTAAGAGGGGAGGACTGGCCAGTCCTCTATCCCTCTGTGGGATTTCTGTTTTTATTGACACTTGAATAAATCCTCCTCTCCCGCTCACTCATCCTCGTCCATGAATTTCAGTCTTTGAATTCGTGAGACAAGAACCTGGGAAGAAGAAATTGGTGGTGAGCCTCTGGGGTCTGCATCACCTGGAGGGCACAGCCCTCACGAAGACCTATATGTACCACATTCCTGGGCTGCAGAGCCTGCGGCGCTGAGACCCCAACCCCGAGCAGTAACGGAACCGAGCAGGGCACCGAGCAGGGCCAGGAGCTCTCAGAACCTCCCCTCTGCGCTTCCTCACTCACTGGCTCCAACGCTCTCTGTTCCTCAACTCTCATCCTTTCCCACTAAAATCTACCCAGAGGTGCCCTCATTTGGATTCCGACTCAAGTGTAAAAGGAAAGTAATGAATGAGCCCTGACCTTGTATTTGAATGATCTAGGTCCCTAAGTCATTGCCAACACTTTTAGGTGGGCTAAGGATACCACAATTAAAAAAAAAAAAATCAAAGTCCTTTGCTTTGGAGGTACATATTAAGATGTGACCCTCACTCAGAAATGATGCCTGAGATTTGCTTTGACATACTAGAGGGGAGTAGTGGCCAGTGGGTGTGTGAAACAAAATGGGACTTGGTGAATGCCAAGCTCAGCGAGGGACATGCAGTGGCCCCCCTGTGGGGGGCGGGGCATAGGTTTGAAAGTTTCTATGATAAAAAGGTTTTCTGTTAGTTTAGCCATTCTGTTACCCATTCTTGCAGTAGCAGTTGATAAACTCACCCAAACCAATGAACCACTAACTGACAAGGATAAATGGCAGTTTCTAGTTCCCACAGCATCTGTATTTTAACAAGAGAAAAAGTGAAGAGACAGGAATGACTCCCATCATGGCAGAGCCAAGAGGAGGCAGGAGGTCATCTCCAGAAGGGCCACGTAGGCCAAGCATTGTGAATAGATCCCCAGCTCAATTTTCTTTTTAAGCCTGGATAAATTGGTCTTAATCAACATAGGTTAACACACACACCTACGTCTCACAAGGACTACTCCTGTGCTGTTTAGTAAAGAGCTTTTCCTTGGCCTTGCTTCTAGTTAACTACTATTTAGTCATAGCGACATCTCACCGCTCACCACATACCTGACTCCTTGCTCAGTACATGTATAATTTCATTGATCTTTTTGTTCACCCCTGTGAGGTCTTATTATCCTCATTTTACACGTAGTCAAAAGAAACTCGTGCCCAGTCTCTGAGTGGCAGAGCCAGGGTTGAAGTCTGGCCTCTCACTCTGTTGTCACTCTATGGCTTTGAAGGAAACTTCCTGAAGAGTGGTTATTGCATGATTGACATCTCTCACTGTCTGTGGACCACTTATCAAAGGTGTGCCAAGGCGTTAAGTCTGGATCCACACTTCAAAATGGTAATTTGTATTTTAAATCAGGAAATAGCTTAAAAAGGCCAGACAGAAACTGTGTGGATCTGTGCCGGCCAGCACAGGAGACTCAGGAGGCCGCGGGTTACTGTTTGAACAGGGCCACATGGTGCATGCCAGGGTTTGGCAGGTTCGTTTAAAGCAAGGGAGGAGGGAGCAAACCAGAGTAGAAAAGTAGGCAGAGGCCTTTGGTCTCAGGTATTGTGAATTGGATCCTCTGGAAACCAGAGGAAGAGGCAAAGGAAGCAAAAGGTTTATGGGGGACCAACACCTGTCAAAGAAACTGGAGCAGCTGGGCGGGGGCGAGCATCGGCCTGTCTGTGATCAGGCCTGACAAGAGTATCTGCCAGCCCAGCAGGGAGCCCCCCAAGTGAAGCTGCCTGCTGAAGGACACTGCCTTCGTGACACCTGCCCCCTAGCCTGACTCAGAAATTGGCTGAAAAGCATAACTTTGGCTCAGACAGGAGGGTGTCAGTGGAGCGGCTGGGAGCAAGGCTTCCTTGCAGGGAGACCTTTGTGTCTACCACCTCAAGGAAAATTTTTGGAGAGAGATGGAAAATTACTGAATAGTTTCAATTACACACGATGGGATTTCATACGTAGCTATATAAATATTTAACAATACCTACTGAATCATTCATAAAAGTATTTGAGAATGCGTCGTGTGGCAGGTGAAGTTTAGGTGCTTGGGATACATGCGTAGAAGACTCTGCTTTGATGGATCTTCTGGTCTAGCATGGGGGACACACCAGGTGACATAATGAATATGTAAATTGCATAGCATGTTGGACCTCTGGTCCCCAGTGTGGTCCATGAGGCCCATAAATAATAGTACAGGTATCACCTAAGGATTTACTAAAAATGCTGGCCCTACCCCAGACCTACTGAATTCCAACCTGAATTTAAATCAGAATACTGAAACGGAGTCCTCACCGTCAATTAGGGTTATGGTTTGGATATGAGGTGTCCACCAGAAGCTCACCTGTGAGACCATGCAGGTTTGGAGGAGAAATGATTGGGCTGGAGCCTTAACCTAATCAGTGAATTCCCTGATGGGATGAACTGCGTGGTAACTGGAGGCAGGTGGGTGTGGCTGGGGGAGGTGATTCATTGGGGGCGTGGCTATGGGTATATATTTGTACCTGGTGAGTGGAGTCTCTGCTTCCTGGCCATCACGTGAGCTTCCTCCCTCTGATACACTCTTCTGCCTTGATGTTCAGTCTCACTTGAGCCTCGAGGAATGGAGTCTACTGTTTATGGATTGAGACCCCTGAAACCATGAGCCCCCCAATTTTTTTCCTTCTCTGCAGTTGTTCTAGTTGGGTCATTAAGTCACAACAGTGAAAAAGCTGAATTTGAAACAGTGTTAAGGTCAGGGAGACAGCTACAGTATTTAAAAGGGTAGTCTTTGAAAAGGAGGAAATTTAATAAAAACTGCAAAGGAAGTGAGTTAGCCAGGCATGTGGGTTAAGAGGCCGAGGGAACAGCCAGGGCTGAGGCTCTCCAGGTGTCCTGGAGCTGAAAACGTGGCTGAAGCCGAGGGGCAGGAGTGAGACGAGTCGGCAGGATGAGGGACTGGGTAGCACGGGTGGTTGCACTGAGAAGAGACCGCACAAGGGCCAAGGTAGAGGCAGGGAGACCTTTTGTGGGGGGAGGAAGAAGGCACTAAGCCACACAACCAAGGAACACTGGTGGTTCAGAGCTGGCTGGTTACAGGAAGGAGAAAGGGCTTGACCCTGGGTACAATTCCAAGGCAAATACGACAAGACTACTTGATCAGATGTAGAGTGGAGGATAATTCCCAGGTTTGGGGCCTAAGGAGTGGAAAGATCAGGAGCATGAACAGCTGGCATCCAAGAGACGGTGATTAGGCAGTTGCGTACAAGCATGAGAGATCAGGAAAAAAGGTCTGTTCGAGATATAAATTTAGAGCCCCGACCAGCTGTCCTACCTAAAGTTCTGGAAGAACAAGGCTAAAGATACCGAACAACTGTTATGCTTATAAGTCTACTGACTCCAGCAAAATCCTTGCTGCCAGATAACACAATCCCCGCGGCACCACTGTGATACGAACTTGTTCTGTATCTCTCTCCAGGGTTCAGATTTGAAGTTTCAGGTGCATAGTTGTTGCACTTTAAAAGTGTAAGTGTGTATGTGTATGTTTTCATCCTCAAATTTAAATGCAAAACCAAAGGAAACTCATAAAAACAAAGTAGGAAAACCCTGAAAGTTACACATTTTTTTAAAAAAGGTCATCTGAAGTCAACTATCAATTTTTGAAATTTATTTCCACTGGAGTATGGACAACATTCATTGACGACTTCCCTCAAAAAAGTTCTCTGGAATAAACAGATGATAAAGAAGACATTTTTACTTAGATCTAACACTGCTTAGCAGAGTATCACAGCAGTCAACAGTACTGACTCCCACACTGAGTTAATCACTCCAAGTGTTATTTCACTCAACCCTCAATCCTATAAGGCGGTGTGCACTTCACATATCATTGATGGGAATGAGATTCAGAGGGGTCATATGTGAGCTCGCGTGGTAAGTACCAGTACAGAGATGTGACTCCCAAAGACACCACCTCCATAATTCAAAAAGCAAAAGAGGTGGTGGCTCAGCAGTAGAGCGCTCGCTTAACATGTGCAAGGCGCTGGGTTCGATCCTCAGCGTCACGTAAAAATAAATAAATAAAGGTATTGTATCCTACTAAACTAAAAAAATTATATATTTACAAAAAAGAAATCTGAAGAAGTTACACTAGTTTATTTTATTTTCAAATAAAAATATTTCTTTTAGAAAGGTTAGATACTATTAAGTGTCCAACTTTATATAGTCAATCAGCCCTTTGCAAAATGTCATCTCCTTCCTTTTAAAAAAATAATTCAAGCTGGGTGTGACAAATGCCAGTAATCTTGGCAACTCAGGAGGCTGAGGCAGGAAGATCACAAGTTCAAGGCCAGCCTCAGCAACTTGGTGAGGCCCTAAGCAAATTAGCGAGACCCTGTCTCTGATAAAAATAAAAAATGGGAACATAGTTCAGTGATTAAGTGCCCCTGGGTTCAAACCCTACTACCAATCATCATCAAAATAATTCAGATCCCAGCTGTATATCAGTATAGGTCTAACTTTTCTTGCTGATTTCTGGGCAAGTTGATACTGATGACAAAAATCAAACAACAGGCAAGTAATTTAGTGTCAGTTATTTGTACTTTTATGTTTTATCTGTAATAATGACTAGGTAGAATAATATGAGGTACTATTAGTGTTTATTAAAAATTAATTTCATGTAATAAATTATACAATTCAATTTTATATTTAAACAGTCTACACCAAAAATATCCCAGGAAACATTTTTTTCCCTTTGATAAGACATACAGTTAGCAGGCTGACATCAGCTTCACATTCTCATGGCTAAAACTGCTCCCAATTGTACAGTGGAACATCACCTTTCCTCACACTGCTCCAGAAGCCCATGTTGACAGCACCTGACACAACAGAAGAACATTTCCAAGTTCTGCTGAAGGCCTCAGTTTGAAATGTAGAATATTAGGTGGAAAGTGACAAAGGCATTCATTAGCCCTCGACTCACCATCTTACACTGTACATAATGGACAGAATGAAAGGAAAAAGCAAGGCACAAGAGGACAAAGTAGGTAAGTCAGACCCTGGACTAGACTAGACCACAGGAATCACAAAGCAACCTGACAAAGGGAAGACTGCTGCAGGGACTCTTAAAAAAAAAACAAACAAACAACAACAACAACAAAAAAACCTGTAACAACATATTCAATCAATTCTTATCATCAAACTTTTAGGAGGTCTGAAATGATTTCTAATGAATTCAAAACTGGATTTTTCTAAAATTGCAAAAATAACCTCAGGCTCATGAATGTAAAACATAACAAAACCACGTGAGAGCTTGGCAGAAATTAGAACAAGTTAGTGGGAAAAGTAAATCCAATTTTTATGTGCAGCAAAATGTGTGTGTATTCCAAAAACTTCTCTTGAGTATAAGAGATTCGTGGATTTTTTTTTTATTGCTGTTGCTATTGTTTTCAATTGTTGATTATGAAGGGACACAGAATTTAACTCTCAGAATGAGCTAATTCATTATTAAAGCAACATCACCAGTAAAACAACAGCGGCAACAAAAACACCTTTGTTTAATTTAAATTTCACTAAAATCTATGGAAACCACAGGCATAGTCTAAAAATAAAAGCACATCTAAGCTCGTGTCTCAATGACAGTTCTTATTATGAGTTGTTAAAGAGAACCACTGCAGAATTATGTAAATTAGAATTTAATTTATATTTACCATTCTGTTCATCAAGTGCCTATTGGCTAAACAGAATTGCATTCAATAATTCATATCCTGTAACTTAATTCAACTAACACAAAAAGCTAAATAGGAAGATTTATAGTTGAACATGGGGTTCCTGAGGCTGGAATCACATATCATCCCCTTATAGAAAGACTCATCTGCAAAGGATCGAGAGCCAAAGTAAGAGCATGATTTAAAGCCCCTCTCCCTGCTCTGTAAGTGACCAAAACAAGAGTTCATGTTATTCCATTTTCTTTTCTGGGCAGACTCCTCCAATACAGCTCAGTGACTTTAAAACCCCAACTCCCAAATTTTAATCTGATGGCCTTGTTAATAAGGGACCACAAAGACAGGAGATAGAAAATTCTTCCCTATTGGCCCTGACACAGTTCAAGGGTAACAGATTATGAGGCTAGCAATTTATAGAAAGTTATGTATACACTTTTTAAGACTTTTATGTAGGTAGAAATGGGAGAGGGAAGAAGATGACCCTGGGGTGGGGGCAAAGGAAGCCTGAAGAGACAGAAGCAACACCATCCCTTCAAACACTTGGTGAGTTCTGTGACCTCAGGGTCCATGTGAAGTCAGCTGGACCAGACCTGGAATTTCAAAAACACTTGACAAGGGAGGGGGCGGTTACAGTAAAAATTACAGTTGATTTTGTGCATCAGGAACAAAATGTTTTAGCGTATCTATCACTCACCCGTGGGTTCATGTAATTTATCTTCAATTAGTTATTATCTATTCAGCAGCTGAAGCCCAAGAACTGCTGATGCACTGCAGATGAAGAGATGTGCTCGACCCTTGACTCTGGCCTTTCTTAATCTAAATGATGACCACACGGTATAGATCACTCGCTCTACAAAGCAGTTTTGGCTCACACGCAGGGCACGCTGCACTGCCAGCACTTACATCTGCAGCATCGCTCTGGTCCCATCTCGGACTCCAAGGGTTGGTTTGTGCCTGGTTCATCTTTGTTGGTTCTACAATTTAGTCCCAAATTCACACAGAAAACATTATGTAACTTTGCAACCCAGTATTTACTCCTTTGGAATGAATTCTTGTAATTGAAATGCGTGAAACCCCCAAATATAATAGATTTTAAAATAACCTTTATAATATTTATATGAGCTAAGTATTTCATCTAAACCCAGTTTTGACTTTTAAGGCTATCAAGCCAGTGTCTGAAGCATTCTGACTTAGACATTAAAGGGAGTGGCCTCTGCCCAAGTTCGTGTTTAAAAGGATCTAAGATAATGCACACATCACCAACATACCAGGAAACTTTCTCGAACAGTTGACATCACCAAATCAGGAAAATTACAACCTGTAAGTCAACACAGTGTCTCCCACTGTAGTTTGAATGTATGCTGAAGGGGATGTTAATAAGTAGTATCTTACTTTAAAAACAGGTTTCTCTTTGGATTAGGACATAGTCAAATTGAATTAATCTTTACTAAAGGAGTTTTCTAGAGCTTTCAATATGCCATGAGCAGGTCTGCAAAAGTGTTTCCCAAATTATTTGTCTACAGGACCTTCCCCCCTCCACGTCCCCCCATACACACCACCCCCCAGCATCTCTCAATTGAAAAAATGCTTCACAGAACAGGTTTTGGGAAACATGGCCTTGGCAAGGTAGTGTATTCAGAGGCTTCATCAACTCCTTAGGCTTTGAGACATTAGTCAATTTCTTAAAATTAATAAAAATCATTGTTAAGTCAATAAACCTGGAATTTTAGACTCAGAATATGAGTATATGGGCACAGAAAAGAGTAATACATCCATTTATCATACAACATAACTTTTACCTTCCTAGCAAAAATATGTTACAAAATACCCTTGGTTAGCCAATCTTGATGGTGGCTGAGCACACACCTGAGCAAACTAATCAATATACAAGTTTGTTTAAAGCAAAAACAGCAAGTGAAATAAAGTTTTCACTTGCCCAAATGGAAAAATGTGCAAGTTCCATAAAGAACAATTTATAATGACATGTTTAGAACTCGTTACCCTAGTTATCACTTAAGGTTCTCTATGCAGTATAGTTGATAAAATTTCTAGAGCTAGCTTCTTGGAGGACAGTCATGTGTTGCTTAATGATGGAGATGTGGTCTGAGATCATTAGTGGAGCTGTTAAGTGAACATGAAAGTAATAGTTACACAAACCAAGATGGCTGTGGGCTTGGTGGAATACTCTTGTAATCCCAGTGACTCAGGAGGCTGAGGCAGGAGGATCACAAGTTCAAGGCCATCTCCAACAATTTAGTGAACCCGTTTCAAAATTAAAAATGAAAAGGACTGGGGATGTAGCTCAGTGGAAAAGTGCCTCTGGGCTCAATCCTCAGTACCACCAAAAAAAAAAAACCCAAATGGATATGATGTCGCTAGGTAATATAATCTTATGGAACTACTATCTAACATGTAGTCCCTTGCTGTCATCATGCAGCACATGACTGTAACTACTGCATAACTAAGGTTGTTATGGAAAACTCCTCTACATTTGAGGATTTCATGGATTTCAGAGTATTGTGTCTCAACTTCAGCATCACTGACATCTTAGACTGGTTAATTCTGTTCCAGGAATTGATGCATTCATTACAGGATGCTGAGCAGCACCCATGGCCTCTCCCACCAAATGTCAATAATATCCCACCAGCTGCAACAACCAAAAATGTCCCTAAACATTGCTTAGATATAAGCAAATCATCCCCAGTTGAGAACCGCTGCTCTGGCATCTAAATGGAAGTTTACGTCTTGCCTCTGCTCCTTTGATAAGGTCTCTTACAGGCATGCTGTGACACCTGAGGGAAGGTTCAATAACAGCAGCATTAGAGATTCTGTATGATCAGAAATATAAGTGATTTGTGAATACTGGAGAATGGTTAGGAAGAAGCACTCTACGTTTCAAAGAGAATTAGAGGTGATTTTACAGTGATTATATTTCTATGAATTATCTGAACCATGATGCTTAATTGACAAATATTCTAACAATTAGAAAAATGCTAATTGCATATTTTAACCTGTCAAGAATCAAAAAGATTGAGGCAGTCTAAAAATAAAAAACAGCAACCATCAAGAGCTAACTCAGACCACAGTCTAGTCCTCAACTGAATATTCTCTATAAAATTCTCAATTCAAAAATTTCAGTTCCTTTCTTTAAACTGCCTTTATGTACTGTAGCCATACCATTTCTTTCAAATTATCAAAAAGAAACATCTCACACATCATGAAGAAGTATCCTGATACGTATCAAGAAGTACATTATCTAGTTTTAAAGCCATTTCTTCAATATCCACATCTTTAGTTTTGTCATAATTGTCAACTACAGATACATCGCTGTCCTTCTTTCCTTCTTTCCTTAGTGTCTTTAAACATCTGTCAAGTCTTTTTATGAACAAGTCCACATCCTGTATCTTCATTCCGATGGCTGCTGCAGCATTGAGGTAAGCACAAGGGTAATTATCTGTATGGGACATAAAGCCACTGAAAGTGTAGCCACTCACAGTTTGCACAGACCCAAGAGGCACAACCCTGAAAGGGAAAAGATTTATCAATTTAATGTCTGGTGATGTTAACAGAATGTCACCCATAAACAAGATATTTGTCTTACTAAGCCGTTCATCTATTAAGAGGCTTAAAAACAGCAATAAATCATGGCCTATGCAAATGGATTGTCAGCCTTAAAATGAAATTATATAATACACTGCTATTTTACATTAAAAAGTCCTGCCTGATGATTACTATTTATTTATCATCTATAAAAGAACAACAAGCTCTAGGAATCTCAAACATTTTTACATCTTCAAAGTAGAAAAAGAAAGCAAATTGTTTTTGTGCCAAATCTGGAATCTGAATTCATACATAGACACTTTAAGTCAAACCACTTTAACTGTAGTGTGTCCCCTCAAAAAATCAACAAACTAAAATTCTAACTATCTGATCAGTGCTATGCAATACAAAGCTTTACAGCAATGAGCCAGAAGAAATGATGTAACCACTTACAATGGGGTGCAGATCAGCAAACTGCAATACTGAGCTCTGGCCCATGCATTTACTAAGCTTGACTTCACAGGCATACGAAGATAAAAGCAGATTTCTAATCTTTTACCTTTTTTTTTTTTTTTAAGAAGTCAATAAATTAAGATCAACCTAAATATAAAGACAAATACCAGCAATACTGAAAGTCAGGTCAAGAAAAACATTTTGGAAAAAGCATTTGTCAAAACTGTATTGCATACAGATAAGAGTTTATCAAAGTATAAGCTAAATTAATCTAAGATTTTCTTCTTTCAAAAAAGCTGTCCTTTGATGTGAAATTTCTACCCTCTGGTAGAGTGAAATTCTTTAACAGAAGTATGTGAAGAAAAGCATTTAGAGCAAGATACTTATTTTCAAGACATTTTTCTCTGACTTCAACAAATTTATCATGCTAAATGAGATTCATTTTCATGCTAAGTATATATTAGAGGAAAAAAGTACATGTTTCCAAGGCAGTACTTAGGCAAGAATTCCATAACCCTTTTTAGTTTAGGAAACAGCCATTTCTTTAGCAAAATTTCACTTGAACTTAGTAATGACTTATTTCTAATATCATATATGATATCAATGAAAAATCATCTAACAAAGGAAATAGGCAAAAAACTGTAGAGAGAAGAATGAAACTGTTTCTATATACTATTAAACAAGATTCATATCTTTCTGGGACTATTTCAAGTCTAGAAAGTCTTCAGGTACAACTACTATTCTTACAGATTCTCCATCTCATCATTCTTTGAGTACACAATGAATTCTCAGGCATAGTTTAGCATATATTTAGGAGGGGGGGGCTACTGTAGAAGAAAAGTATTTTATTAGACTTAACTTGGAAAGCCATTAAATATCCTAAGTATCTTTTAAAATTACTCTTACCTGGCTCCAGAAACCTGTCTGGTAAAAAGCATTGAGCCAAGCTGAGTGACAGCTCTATCCTGGTGTTCATCTAGTGTCTTAAGTGTCACAGCTGAAAAAGAAAAAAAATATCCCTGTAAGCTCTGGTTTACTAGCACCAAAAAAAAAAAAAAAAAAAAAAAAGATACTTCTTATTCAGTGTCTGTCAAGTGGCACATCACTTTAAAATGCACTTAATAAGGGATTTGTTTGAATATCAGACAAACATAGTTTTATGTGAATTAATATGGTCACAACCAGGAACAGAATTTCCACATTGCCTTCCCCAAAAGTGAGTTTTTCCAACTCAATAGATGATGCAATGACAAGATTGGTAATGGTTGTTTATTCAAACTCATCCAAGTTTTAATAACTTGTAAAATGAGAATATGGGAGATTGTTTAGTACATATTTAAGACTGTAAGATCAACTTCTTATGGAAATGATCCTTCTGAGAGTATGGGGGTAAACTGTGGACATGCCTGAAGGCTGACTGACTAGATACTTTACAAACATAACCTCGACCAATTTTAACAATTTTGCATGTGAGGGATAATTATCTCTATTTTAGAGATAGGGGAAAAACTGATGAGAGGCTAGCACACAGCAGAATTGATATTCTGATATCCCAAACCAGCTTCTGCCTACCAGCAAGGGATTGGGATAATATTACGTTGGTGCCCACAAAGGTTTTCCACAGAAGCCTATTCTTAAAAAGGCTGCAGTTGCAAATGATTCACTTTCCATACTACTATGCTATATAAATATACATATATATTCACCAATTAAAGGGGTAATTATGAAGTTTGTTAGTTAAATGCATAATTCTATATTACCATTTTCTCTTTATACAGATTAAGCTGGGCATGGCGGCACAGCCTGTAATCCTAGCAGCTCGGGGGGCTGAGGCCTGAGAAGGATTGCGAGTTTAAAGTCAGCCTCAGCAACTTAGCAAGACCCCAAGCAACACAGTGAGACCCTGTCTCTAAATAAAGAAGATCTAGGGATGTGACTTAGTGGTAAAGTGCCTCTGGGTTCAATCTCTGGTACAAAAAATAGATAGATGGATGGATAGATACAAACACACACGCGCGCGCTACGTAAGCTAAATACAGATTTCTCTTAAGTAATAACATTTTTAAAATAATAAGAAAAACTTTAATTTCTGATATGTTGATATTGCTAAGTGGAGAGAGTTTTACTTATTTATTTAAGTCTGTGGTACTGGGGATCAAACTCAAGGATTCTGTTATACTAGACAAGTGTTTCACCACTGAGCTTCACCCCCAATCCTGGAGAAAGTGTTAATTATTTAGAGTTATTACTAGTGACCAAGGTATTTTGGTTAGAAGCAAGACTTAAATTATTACTTTATGTATATTCACTATAAATATCATAGTGAAAAAAAGGATTCACTGATCCTGATTCAGTGGATAGATTTTATTTTTGAAATAATTAAAGCAATTCTAAAGGTTAAATTTTTTAAATTTACGAATTAATACTGCAATAAATTCAAAATAGCATGTAGACAAAAAGAGTTCTTTTGCTGTAAAGACCGATTTCTTCCTAAGGAAGGATAAGAAGTAGGGATTTTCTTTTTGTAAGGAAAAAATTACCTAATGAAATGGGATTGTGAGGTGTCTGCAATAATCTTTCACTGTAGGCTTCTGACAACTTCTTTAGTTGACTGGACAAATATGAAAACATTTCCTGCAATAACAAAACGTCACATTTAAAACAAATCGAATAAATATTGCAACTCATTAGTTGTATTAATACGAAATCTGAGTGTATGAAGTGTGTGCTATAAATTACTTCATTATGTGCCCTCCTTTGCCACATATAATGAGATTCAAAGCTGCCATAATCATCAGAAACCATAGGATTTAGGTAAAGGCAAAAAAAAAAAAAAAAAATCCCAGCCCCCTTCCTGCCCTGGGGCTATGACCTGCCCATACCAAATCCATCTCTTCAGAACCTCCAGAGGTACCCACTCTAGTCTAGGACCCAATCAACTCCACCCCTTGACATGGCAGAAGAGTCCATGTGGTTTCTCTGCTTACTCCTCTGCCCTCCACAATCTTCTCTATACACAGCCAGAGTGGCTTTCAAATGCATAAACTAATTCCCACCACTCCTCTCATGACTTTCTCCTGTAATCATAAAAACACCACTCTCAACTCCAAGGCCCCACATGATGTAACCCAGCAACATAACCAACCCAGTGACTGTCATCCCCCACTCCACTGTCCACCATCCTCCTTTGCAACCCTTTCCTGTCTGACCTTTATTATTTGCTTCCCCCACATTTCCCAGATAACTCCTTAAGTGGCCCAAAACCTTTTGTCACATCCTAAGGAGACCTTCCTTTGTTACTTCTTTATTAAAATAGCTCGACTTTCCCCACCCTCAATTCCCAATCTCCCTCTAATACTATTATCTATTTTGTTTTCTTCACTATACTTACTACAATCTAAAATTATCTCATTTATTTGCTTATTTGAATATTGCCTATTACTACCTATCAGAATGGAAAAACTCCTTGGAAGTACGAGCTTTTTCCACTATTTCCCCAATACCAAGTGAAATATGCCAGGCTGTAGTATGCAAGTTAAGAGGTAAGTGAAGTGAGGTTACCATGGTGGTGTTGGTGGTGGGTTGTTTTTTTGTTTGTTTGTTGTTTTTGTGGTGCTAGGGATTGAACCCAAGGCCTCAGACACACTAGGCAAGTGTTCTACCACTGAACTATATCCTCAGCCTTAAAAGTATTTCCTTTAAATCACATAAAGTTAAAAATTGTCCTAGTCCAAAGTAAACTGATATCCTATAGCTGAAAATATAATAAAAATGTCTGTCTTGTTAGTGTAAAATGTCCCATATAAAGTGGGACAGATACTTAAAAATAAATTTTAAGTTGGCAATTATTTGAACCAAAATTTTACTCTGTTTTCTTCATATGGCCTTGGGATGGGTGTTCAAATGAAAACCTGCCCAAGTATATCTGCAGGTGAATCAACCCATTTGCACTGGTCCTCCATCCACAGTTAAATCATATAAACTTGAAAGATATACCAAACAGCCAAAGCCAACAGAGTACCCAAGTAGAGACAGCAGGAAATCACACCTCTGCAACCTCAAAGGCCATAAGAACTTCTTCTGTTTGAACTCTTATCTAAGAGTTAGATACTCTAGCTGGGCCCCAAAAGGCCTTTTTCATGTCTAAAGCACCTGGATGACTAACTCCATCTTTTATTAGGCAAAAATTAAAAGAACAGGAAAATTCCTTCCAATTATTAGTCTATTTATGACCACAAACATTTTACCCTTGTCAAGAGTGTGCATTTTATATTCTCACCTAAAATATATTAAGACAAAAATCATTCTTAAATTTTAGGATACTTTATAAAGATTAATTCTAAAACAGGTTAACATCTACAACTGCCACACTTAATGAAGCTATCAGTAATTATTACTATTACATGTGATAAGACTTTCTCTTTTGCCATTAAGAAAAGTATAGAGAAATATTTAAGGAGGCAAATATTATTTTCAGAAATGGGAAAAAAATGTTATAGGCATCTCTTCTTAGATAAAGATTTCTTGGTTCCATCTTACACCAATATTCCAAACTCCTTCAGAAGGTGAAATATAAAATATTTAAATGGAAACAATATGTCAACAGTTTTTAAAGCAATTGGAACAATTCATAATTTTTCAGTACCATGTGAGTCTTAACAAAAGGTAGAATTCCTGGGTTTCACTTATATATTTTCAACTACTATAAAGTACCTAGGTCACTAATTTAAGTGCTCTGTATATTTTTTATTAACACTGTCACATGTTTTCATTTAGCTATTAAATGCTGATCTTATTCATCTATTATTATTCACTGAAGTCTTAATCTGCATCTAATTCTCCCTTACTCTCAAATTCATCAATCTCTCTTAAGCAGAAACAAATCTGACAGCTGGGAAACACCCTTTTCAGACCACTGTGTGTGTCCCTTCCAACACCAAAACCACCCCCGCCTTTCATTTATCCTTAAGCATTTATTAATGAAGCAAAGTTTTCTCCAGTTTATATATTTTAGTGGTAAAGATCAATTTAAAATATCATTCTATCTGGCTAGGTTACCACATTAAACACCAATGTGGTCACATTTGTAAATTAAGAAGAAGTTAATGAGTACTTAGTTTGTATTGAATTAGCTATTTCTGAAAAAAATAGGAACTGTTTCCTTAGTAACCCCCTAGAGTGTGCTTTTAAACTTACTGATGCATACATGACTATTAAAAAACTGAATTTGCCCAATGTTCAATTTCTAATACTCTAATAAATTAATTTTAGCCAGTTCCATCAATTGATAATACTGCCAAAATTCAATTTTAACTATAACTAATATTACAATTCTTTAGACTACAAAGATAACATTGAGGTAACCAAATCATACTAGTATGAGAATAATTAGATTAAAAAAGAAGAGTATTTTCAAATCAAGTTTACATTCAACAGAAAATATTTATAGTATCTCTACACTGTGTAAAGGGTTATGATCGGCAAACCAATGAACAAAGAAGCTTTAAATATTTTAAAGGTACAATGCATTGAATTCTACAATATTCCATGTACTAAGGTCCTAAATGCTCTCCTATTAATATCACTACATTTAAAAAATATCTTTTAGGAAATTGTACTATTCTACTACACTAATACTTAGCTAAGCAGTTTTTTACCTGATATATTAAAGGTACTACAGAACCTGCACTATTTTTTGCTACGATTAAATCCATAACTGACATTTATTACAAAATACTTCTATAAAGGAAGAAATTTATAAGCAACCCAAGCAAATGTATATAGAAGGATCTTACTTAAAAGAAATGAAATATTATTGATTTTCTATGTCCTTTGTGCTGTATATAACAATTTTAAAAGACTTTCACTAGAGATAAACTGAACTGTATGCCTAAATGCTAATGTCAGCTATATTTCTAGAATAAAAATACAAAACTTACACCATAGTTCAAGATGTTAATGGAAAATAAGTTGAATTATATTAAGCATTATCTTTCATATGGCCTTTTGCAAGCTGATTTGCAGTCATGAAACCCGACATCCAGACTATCCCTCCCCATAATCCAAAGATGTGCATAACAGCTAAATATTAAAGGAAAGGGTCTCAAGTGATGATGTCTTTTGAAACATACTGTTTCATGTTCTAGGATAAAATAAAAATGGTACTTCAGATATTATTTCATTATCTCCTAGAACGGATAATAAATCAAAACAGAAACTTGACGTGTAGTCTAACATCTCGTCGATGACCTGAACACATGGATGGATGACACTGCAGGTACATTTTCACACACACTGATGTCCACATTTGAGGCAAACAGTACTAAATATGATGTACTGTTGTCCATGGCTGGCCAGTGCCAAGGATCCGCAAGGGCTTGCCTCTGAGGCAAAAACACTGCTCAAATGGTTGAGGCTTCATATCCAGGCCTGAAATCTGACACTTTTGGATATTTAACTGTACTACTTTTAGAGCTGCAAATTTACTCATGTTTCCAAATTTTGCTCTGTTACAGGACACTGAGGTTGTATCTGGTGATCCCTTAGAACTTAGTTTGTCCTCCAAGCTTCAGCTCACAAATTCTAGCCTCTGAAGCAGCCATTCGGCTGTCATTCTTCTTCTGTACTTGGCCAATTCAGCAGATGTTTGCAACAATAAATGATTACCTGCCTGCCCTGTTCAGCAAAGCACTTTTATAAAAGGAAAGCTAAGCAGAATAATGGTTTTCTCTGGAAGCAAAACAAAGTGAGGATAAACTTCTAAGCCAGATCTTTCTTTTTGCATAGAAAAACTCGAAAGAAACAGTCTCTTAAATTTTAACCTCTTTCCTTAAAGTTGTCTTTTCCATTAAAACTCCTGGTCATCTCTCCCCTCAATGAAGCAGATGTGCTGCTCAGGAAGGGCCTAAGGGCAAAGAGGCTCAATTCGCACACAAAGTCCCACTTTCTCTGATCCTTTCACCCTTCAAAAAGGAAAGCTTGAGAAGAAATGGCTTCAAGCTGAGTTCTTGTCTGTCTCTGCTGTGAAAAAGATAAAGCCTTTCCTGAAGAGAGATAGCTAGATGAAATAACCTCTAAAAATATCATTGTGGTGAATAAGGGCACAGAATAAAAAGAAATACGAAGTTTTCCTTTAACACTCCTTTTTTTAGTAGGCATAACACCAATAATATAAAAAGGAGCTCACGGTGATGGTATATAAATAGCTCTGGCTGGAGCAAAATAGCTTTGCCTCAGCTTCTCCAGAGCTGAACCAATAAACTATCACGATTAAATTTTCACAGTTCAAAACCAAGTCCATTTATACACAAAGAGGTTTTATTTCTGCAACAAATCCAATAAAGAAACAATATTTATGCTACATATATGCAATTATGGTTTATGGAGGACATCCACATTTTTCAACAGAAAGACCTACCTACTGAATGAAGTTGTTAAAGAGCTAAGTTTTATTTATAACAACAGTTCTCAAACAAGTATTTTAACACTTAGAAAACTACTCTTATAGATAATCCGTTTTAAATAAATTCTACACATAGAAGTTTAAATAAAACCAATTATTACATTAGAGAGGCTTTGAGGCTTTTTTATACCTCCACTAGACAGAGTAGGAAGGTCACAAGATCAATCATCATCTTATGGCTCAATACCTTGCTTGGAGTGATCGATCACACCCTGGGCACTGAACAGGTGACTGCAATTGGGAGAAGACAGTGTTGAGAAAGCAAGCGCGAGGGCTGGTGCATCACCAGACCTCGGTCTCCACAGCAGGTCTGGTACTCAGCTCTGTGCTCAGTCCCTGGGCAAGTGCTGAACCCCTCTAGCCACAATTTCATGTGTAAAATGGGGATAGTCTTACCTCAATAAATTGTGGTGGAAATAACCAATATAATCAACCTAGCACAGTTGCTGACATACAGCAGACATTCATACAAACCTCAGTTCCCTGCCCACCTACTTTTACCTTAGTCTCAAGAGCTTTCAGGATAAAAACAAAAACTGGGGCTGCGATGATGCTCAGTGGTAGAGCACATGGTTAAGAGGCATGAGAACATGGGTTCAATCCCCAGCACCAAACCCACAACCCTAACATTACCTGGCAGATCTCCTCTAGATATGTGCTAACACACAGGAGTGACAGTGATGTTCTTGTCCTGTCCCTATTTATTCTACTCTACTACCTGTATCTAGATAAAAGGAAAAGAACAAAGCTCTGAGTGTTACAAAGAGGTTACCTCTTGACATCTGAGATGAAGCCATCCAATCCATGAATACCACTTGAACATGAAATCCCTCCCATAGTGTTTACTCAACGATAACAAAGAAGAAAGTCCACAAAAAGCTGAACTGCGATGCCTGCTGGGTCCCTCAGTAGCTGAGCTACATATTCTTGCAGGTCCTTCTCAAAGCAAGAGCATTTTCACTCATGCTAAGCAAACTGTACACACACTGGGTACCACTGAATAGCTGAATGTTTAAAAGTCAAACCCTAAATATGAAAAGACAAAAGAACCAAAACATAAAAGAAATTCTTACGGTTTCAAGAAGGTGACAGAACATCCCTAACACATCAACAATTCTAAAATCCTGAAATGAGAAAAGTAGGCAGGAGATACTATGCCCAGAGGTACAATGCCTGTTAAACACCATTTAACTCATTTCTTTCAAGCAATTTACCTAGGTCCATATAAGCAATGAAATACTTCCTCTGTGTAAAACAAGGGACAACTAAGAAATATTCCACTCAGGTGTCCCAAAAACTCTTTGCCAGTTCACTTAACAAGCATCTACTTGTTATTAAGCATCTGATGAGCATCTACTATATATCACATAAAGGATACTAAGAACAGAGGGACAAATGGCAAACTCCATGGTGGCACTAGTCTACCAGATCACCTGGATTGCTTGATGAGTAACCAAGTTAGGCATTTCATTTCAGATAATGGCAGATTTTTAGACGTGTGCACTCAAACTATCACTTTAATGTGCTAATTAAATAATTTTAATACAAAATTACTCAAGGTTTATATATATTACACAAATATTTCATACTATTATTATTCACAATTTAAATTCAAGAACAAAAGCAAGAAATACTACACAGCATGCATATTTAGCATTTTAAAATGACAGCATGTAAAAGTCATTTTAAGGATTTTTAAAGATTTTTAAAGCTATCTATATGATAAAGTGTATTTTAAAAATGATTAAAACTGTAAAATGTTCTTATCAGGAAAAATATATTCCACTTATTTCGTTTGAAAATGGATCTTAGCAAAATTTGCCAAATAATCAATATAAAACAAAAAGTAACTAAGAAAAAATACTGTAGAAGATAAAACAGATAACAAGTTACATTTTCAAGCTTTGATATTTAGGATAATTAAGTGGTCTATCTAAAATGCCATAAACTATTATCTATATAAGTATTAAAATGCTGTGACACTGCGTGTTTCCAAGTTTCTATTATACATACAAATGACCTGTGTATGCCCTAAAACAACAGGTTTATAATTTGGGTGTGTATCACAGGAGGGAAATCTGTTTAAAATGCAGCTGTCTGAGCCCTACTCCAGACCTACTGAATCTGAATCTACCCTAAAAGAAAACTAATATTTACAAAGTGATCCAAAACATCAACCCTCTGGTGGGTGCACAATACTTTGCTTTCTAGTCACAGTTTAAAATACCCTTTCAAGTTCTACAGTTGTGCTGGCCAACAATGCTAGCTTACGAACACAACATGAATATTAATAAATAAATGTACAAACTGATTTTTTTTTTTTTTGGTACCAGGGACGTTTAACCACTGAGCCACATCCCCAGCTGTTTTGAGACACAGTCTCACTAAATTGCTGAAGCTGGCTTTGAACTTGCAATCCTCCTGCATGAGCCTCCTGAGCCACTGGATTACCAGTGTGTGCCACCACACCCAGCACAAATTGCACTTTTGCAGAATAGATATCACCTCTTCGGAGAGGTCTTCCAGAGTTGCTTTGCAATGGATGTTCTCATATATGCTGCTTTTCCTTTCAAAATTCTCATCAGATCTATAATTGTTCATTTAATATCCAGACTTCCCTTAAACTATAATTTCCATGAGAGTATAAACTGTTTCAGTTTTGTCTGTGAGTTTAACCTTAGGGTCTATGCATAAATGTTTGAATTAATAAATGCATAAGCAGGGCCAGTACTGCTAAAGAAATGTGGGATCAAATTATAAACAGTCAGGATGGCAGGCTAAGGAGTCTGACTTCTGTCTTACAAATAACAGAAAACTGAAAGCAGAGTAACTTGAAGAAAACTATATTTTAGAATATTAATCTGGTATCACTCTACAATATGACATGTAGTCATACTGCAAATTAAAGTCAACATGACAAATCAGCCACAACTGAGGATCAGGAGAAGAGTTAGCAGGCCATTGTAGCCACCCTGCCAGGATAGTCTAAGGGTGTAAGTGAGGGAGTAACAACAGCAGAAAGGGACAAGATGTGACATGTTGAAATCATTACAAATGGCTTAATGACACAAGGAGTTGAGGATATAGGAAGAATCAAAATATCAGTGTTGGAAATCTAGTTTAAAACAGAAAAGGGAACTTATTGGTTCATCTAACAACTGTCTACAGGAAGGTATGGCTGGATCCAGAGTCTCAAATGCTTCACTTCTCTTTTTCCCTCTCATGTTCTCTAGTCTCAAGAAATCTCTTTTGGCACAGCCAAAAACATGGCAGCTGATAACCATAAAACCATCCTTAAAACTTGCTATGTGCAAAGCAAGAGGCCCTTTATCCCTGGAGGATCCATAAAACTTACTGGCAGGACTCATCTTCCACATACCTACCGATGAACCAAGCTAGCCACATCACATGCCCACAGCTATGAAAGAGAAGGAAGGAACACTGTGACTGATCCACCAAGACTACCTGCATTAGTGGGAGCTGCTGCCCAAGCATAGCAATTCTACACGCGCAAATAACATATATTCCCTCTAAAATATAACTGTACTTTATTTTGGCTGGAATAGCTAAATTTATTCATTGTTTTTGCCTCCTTTAGATTTTAGTAGACCTAACTCTTCAGAGTCATAGCTATATGTAGCTACACAGCTACCAGCTAGCAGGCTAGACTATACAAAAAGGCAGTAGAGTCTAAAGGTTAATATGGAGAATAAGAGGCCCAACTGCCTAGATTAAATCTAATTTCACAATTTATCTCACTCATGGTACTTCTCTGTCCCATTTCCTGAGAAAATGAGGGTGACAATAAAACTTACCTCACAGAGATATTGTAAGGATTAAATGAAGACGTGAAAATGCACTTAGAAGAGTGCTTGCCACATAGTAAATGCTCAGTACTAGGTGTCAGTATTTCATATGCCCATAATGTATGTGCACATATAGATATTCACAGAGATAATATAACCCTGCACCAAGTTACACTAAGAAGGATGTTACGAGAAACTTTTCCAACAAATGGTCAAATCTTAATCTCACCCTAACTGACTGGATCCATGGTATTAGTTTCCTCCTGGAAATCCTCCCTTCACTTGGCTTCTAGAACTCCATGCTCTTAGGTGGTTTTACTAATCAACTGACAGCTCCTTCTCAATCCCCTCTGCTGTTCCCTTTTCTCTTCCCAGATCTTTTAATGTCAGAGTCACCAGAGCTCTGTTTTATTTCTACAACACTATTCACCTTCAAGTAAACCTTAGAGTTTGTGCTTTTATGTTGTTTGCTCATTGCTAATCACCCCATGTGCAACATGTGCTCCAAAAGAGCAGGCTCTCTTGGTCAGTGAATTAAGTATTTACTCAATGAAACACCCCACACTCAACTTCACTGACAAAATTTCAAGAAACATTTCACAGAAACATTTGTCCATACTTTAGACCATGCTATAAGTGGGCTTGTCACTGGGGCAAGGAGGCCTGAGATGGATGGAAATGAATATGAGGCTCCATCATCTTAAAAAGAAAAATTTCAAACTTAGAAAATGTCTAATTTATAAATTACCAATGTGCCTTATACTGACTGACTTAATTAGACCATCTCCCATGATTATAATGTCCAAAGCATTTTCCTAATGACTCCTGAGTATCTTTATATTTTAATAAACATTCTAAATTATTTTAGAAATAAAAGTGGCCTGATATATCGATATTTCTTTTATAAATAAGGAAACAAAACCTAGAAGTTCAAGTAACTTTTCCAAGGTTAAACAACTAAATTATATGATAGCTAAAACCCTTGGCATCTGAAACAACCAAACTCTCAGACAAACCAATAAGTGTAACACATACATAAACAAGAGTTGTCATCTGATGTATGGAGAAATTTCCTTGAAAGATCTGAGCTTTTCTCTTGGCTACAACAATCTATGACTATGATGTTCCTTTTTGTAGTTATTAAAACCACAGTTTTATTCTTACTGTATAAAAATTTGGTCAAATTTATTGAAGTATAATTTAAATAAAGTAAAATTTCAGGTGTCCATTTCTATGAATTTTAACAAATACACAGAGCCATGAAACTCACTCTCAAGATACAAGACATTTCATCATGCCAAAAAATCCCCTCCTTAATCCCTAACCTTTGGTAACCACAGATCTTTTTTCTGTCCCTATATTTTCTTACCTTTTCCAGGACAGCATATAAAGAAACCATACAAAATGCAGTATTTTGAGTATGGTATTTTGAGTATGGCTTCTTTCTTTTATCATAATGGTTTTCAGAGTCATAATTTTGTTGCATTATCAGTAGTTCATTCCTTTTTATTGCTCAGTATGGATATACCAGTTTGTTTATCTACTGATCAGATGATATTTCAGTTGTTTCAGGTTTGGGCAATTACAAACAGAATAGCTATACAAAAGTCTATACATGAATGTTTATAGTGATTCTGGTCAGAAATAGCCAAATCTGAAAACAGGTTCCATTTCTCTTGAGAGAAATATGTAGAAGACGGCTGGATTATATGCTAAGTTTATGTTTCACTTTGTAAGAAATGCCAGAGTTTCTTCTGAGTTGCTGTATTACTTTTCATTCTTACCAGCAATGTCTAAGAGATGTATTTGCTCATGATCTTTGTCAGCATTTGTACTGTCAGGTTTATTTTACATTAGCTGTGTAGTAGTATCTTACTGTTCAATCTGCATTTTCCTAATGACTCCTGAGTATCTTTTCCTCTTTCAAGATATACCTTAAGAAATGTCCTCACAATAAAAAGTAAACAACTTGCCCATGGACTGAATGAGTGGGAAAAAGATGACTAAAGTAAAACAGGGCATAAAATTTTTAAACTTCTGTTATTAATTCATCATAATACTGTTAGAAGACGTTGGAGATTACAGACATGTATATAAATGTTTTAAATTATGTAAAGTATTAATATAAATCTAAGGGACTACAATAGCTAATAAGTGCTAGAAAGTTAAATATACTCAAAACCTGTACCAGGACCTTTAAGCTCTCCCAAATGGAAGGTGAACAAAACACCTTAATCTGACCTGCTCTGCCAACACTGTCTGGTTCTGGAGTTGTCCTAAATAAAGCTAGTTTTTGGTACTGAAGACAAAGCCCAGTTTTTAAACATAAGTGTCACTTTTCTTCTCATAGCTGACATAGTCCAATGAGTTCAGCATTCCAAAAATGGCAAGAGAGAAATTTATTATTTTAGTATGAGAAGCTGGCCAACTTCTGACCTGGTTCTTCCTCCTAAGATTAACATCTATAACCTAAACTGTCTTCTAAAAAGAAGACTTTCCTATTTTTCCTTTAATAACCTCTATCTTTAAGTGATAAATAAAATTCATTTTACTAAATAAGATCCCCCTTGTAAAGTTTTTCTAAAATAAATAAATAATAAAAGTAAAACCACCTGTCTAATATTCCTCAGACTATCAGGATAGACCAGATGACATGGCTAATTGAAAACCACCTACAGTGGATCTAGATAAGAGTATATTCCCATATCATATATCTAAACTCCCAATGGAATGAACCAATAGGCAAAAACACCAATGGTTTGGAACACTGTTCTAGTGAATAGTTCACACACACACACACACATCAATCACAGATTCTCCAACATTTTTATGATGGATGTACAACAGAAGTTGTTCAATTTTGGTGCCCTATTTTATTCTAGTCATCCTTTTCCCTCCAGTTCACCTAAAGGGAAACCTCACCTTTCTTTCTTTTAACAGCCTCTTATAGCCATTTGATCCAAGTGATAACAAAGTAATAAGGACATCTAAAGAAGGTGAAGCTGAAGCTCTTCCTAAAATAAGAATGGACAAAACATTAAAGAGGGTATAGAGGAAGCTTTAGAGATTAATATTTATTACAGCAGTATATATACAAATGGGTTTCTGCTTGTTAGTTACCTTTTCTGAAGAATAACTTATTTACCTGGATACATCTTGCTGATTTCCTGTATGAAGGTATCATTAAAGCCAGCAATTATAGCGCCACCTACTGGGACCATAAAATTTTTGTCCAAGCTCTGAACGAAAGCATCTATTCTACCAACCCGAGCACCCTAGAATAAATAACATTTAATATTACATATTAGTTGCTAGGACAAACAACAACTATCAACGAATAATCACCACAACAAAAAATGTTAAGTAGGTGAGGTGACAGCTATGTTAATTAATATGATTTAACCACTTCATAACACATACATATTTTAAAATATTATACACCATAAATAAATACAATTATACCTTAATTAAAAAATACAAAATTAAAACAATGCATAGAAATAAAAAACAGGTCAGAGACTTTTATTATTTTTGTAACAGTGCCAGTAAAATGTTTCTAAGTCTTAAACCAAATTTTTAAATGGTGTTCTTTTTAAAGCAGTATTTTAGACTTTATATATTAATCATTCAATTCTCACAAAAACCTTGTGAAGTTGGCAGGTTTTCATTATTAGTTCAGGTGGGAATTTTACTGAAATCGAGCTCTACACCTTAAAACTGGATTCTTCCCATGCTTCTTATCTGCAATCCTTTATTTGACAATAAATGTCTACAGTGAGTCTTGCAACAATGAAGCAGTTTTAAACACCTGTTGTGAGTTCAAGAGCTGCCACTGTAACCTAATGGATTACAGCTACCCAAGCTGTCAAACAGTTAGACAGCTGAGTGTCTCTTTTTGAAGCAAGGACAATCTTATACCTTTGTAACCATTTTAAGCAACAAATTCTGCTCCCACTGCCACTCAGAAACAAGAGAGAAGCCAAATTTTAACTATCTTTTATATGTATACTCTTGGAAATTTAACAAGCAATGTTTCTACGTAATGCATGTTGCCTATATTATAATCTTAGATAATATCATTCCACTGCAAAATGAACTTCAAATGAAAATCTAGAAAAACTGAATATTTATTTACTACTAGAAATATAAAACTAAGTTCTGGTTCCCATCCAACATAGTCTGTGACCTTCTGTCTAATATGCTTCAAGTCTCTCCTCTTAAAAGTAAAGATACTATCTAAATTTCAACTAAGATTGTTTTTTTCTTCTTTATCTGTAGGCACAGATTTTCAATCTGTATTTGCAATCTACATTCCTATTAATATTATAACCACATTTGACCTTCATTTTCACACCTCCTCTCCATCTCCATATCTCAGGGAGAATGGAAGGTGCAGATAGCTGGCCTAATCAGAGAGACCAGATCCAGGCAAAAGGGAGAGGCAGCAAAAGCAGGAAAAGGGAGCAAACTAGACATAGAACTATCACGGGACTGTTTAAATCTTAACTTCCCGTTACACCTCTAATTCCCCGACAAACTGTAATTAAAGAGAACGCCACTGTATCCTAGGAAAACAGAGGGAAGCATGTAAGACCAATAGAATAATGGAAAAATACTCCAAGTTGCAGCATGTAAGAATAAAATGGCACAGAGATGCCTTTTTATTACCATTTAATTGCTGCCCAAGGCTTCCTGAAACATGAACCTCAGCCGGGAGCAGAAGTACGAGAGGAATCAGTGCACCAGACTTAGCTAGAACCCTTTATCACTAAAGTGCAGGATTCAAATGACAGCACTCTCAGAGGCAAGAAAACAGGCAGGCCAGACCCAATCTCAAGAATGGCCTAAGGACCCTATTCCCCCATTAATGATGGATGGAAAAAACACTGGGAGGATGAACTGTTGAAGCGGAGTAAGGAACACTAGAATACAGCCTATGAGGTAAAGAGCTGCCATTTATTAGTTCACTCATTTATTCATAAAGCAAATGTGTGAACACCTACCACACGGCAGACACTATTCCAGTTAACATATTAATCATTAATATTTTATTTAATTTTATTCCTGCTATCCCCAGAACCTATTCCTATAAAACAAATAATTGTTCACAAAATAACAACTGCCAGATTTACAGAGTGCTTAGTGCGTGTCAGACACTGCTCTAAGCACTTTACATTCAATACACACTTAACCTGCACAATAACATATGAGGTAGATGCTACTATAATGCCTATTTTACAGATGACAAAATTAAGCATAATGAACTTAAAGTGACATGCCCAAGATCAGCTATGATTCAAATCCTGGCAGCTAAAGCTCCTTACTGAAGGTTACCCAAGCAATCAATGCCCAGCAGGATCAGAATCTAGACGAAGAGGCCCTGTTTAAAAGAAAGAATATTATCCTATAGCATTTCCTCTCTTCCAGCCACTCAGACCAAAAGCCTAGAAGCCCTGAATTCTCATTTTCTCATATAATTCACCAGCATATTTTATAAAATCTATTCTAGAAATATGTCTGAGTCCAATAATTTCCTATCACCTGCACAGAGAATACTCTGGCCCCAGCCACCAACATATTTCACGTGGGCTGCTACGACAGCCTTCTATGCTCGCCATCCTACATTCTGCTCACCACATTCTACATCACTCTCCTGCTCCAAACCTTCCAAACAGCCATACCCCAAGTAAAATCCCAAATCCTTAGTACATCTCAAATCTCTACCACCACTATTCCCCTCATTATGATGATCTAGCCATTCTGGCCTCCTTGCTAGTCTCACACTTGCTGTAATTTTCTGTCTGGAATCTCTCTCTCTCCCTTCTTTCTCTCTCTCACTCTCTCTTCGCTTTTCATATCATTCAGGGCTCCAGTTGAAGGTTACTTTTTGAAGAGGTCTCTGGATCATTCCATATAATTCGACTCTCTTACAAATACCAGAGTATTTCTCAATATCTGCCTACTGCCTGCTTCCAAAATCAGAATGCTTCAAGAAGGAAGGATTTCCATGTATTCACAACTGCAGCACCAGCACACGCCCTAGGGCCTGGCCCATCAGTGGGAACCTAGCAAACATCTGCTGAAAAACAAACAACCAGGTCTGTGAGTGAGTGGCAGTGACATACTTCAAACTTGTAGTAAGTTGCTGCTTCCCACACTTTGGGAGGTTTACGATCCATTTGACTAAAATAATTAATCCTGTATGTGTATTTGATGCAGTACTGTATGCCATCATCCATATTCCATGAGACTCAAATCAGTCACTTTAGCAAATATAAACAGAAATGTATTTCTTGATCTGCTCAGAATTAAGTCATTCTGGGGAATTCCCTAAAAATACTTTAAGAAATCCTGACATATCATGGCTAAAACCCACTTCACCTTTGGGTTTAAGTTACCTACACTAATCCACTTCCTTATTGCTTAAGCCAACTGGAGCTTCTGCTACAGATGCCAATGACATCCCAATGGATATAAACTCTGAATAAAGAAATTAAGCAAATCAGCTACTACTATCATAATAACATGTTTCATCAAAGATGAAACTAGCAACTCAAAAATAGATCAAAGACCTAGGAATTAGACCAGAGACCCTATGCCTAATAGAAGAAAAAGTAGGCCCAAATCTTCATTATGTCAGATTATGCCCTGACTTCTTTAACAAGACTCCTAAANTAAGTCATTCGTCGGAATCCTAAATACGTTTTTTAAGAATCTTTTTTTTTTTAAAGAGAGAGTGAGGGGGGAGAGAGAGAGAGAGAGAGAGAGAGAGAGAATTTTAATATTTTATTTTTTAGTTTTCGGCAGACCATCTTTGTTTGTATGTGGTGCTGAGGATCAAACCCAGACCGCACGCATGCCAGATGGGCGCGCTACCGCTTGAGCCACATCCCCAGCCCTAAGAAATTCTTAAAACAGTTATAGCTCGCACTTCATTGATTGCCTTATTACTGCCATATTATTTTCTCAAGAAAAGACTTGCAGCTTTAGTACTTTGTTTTTTAAAGAAAAACATGGGGCTCTAGAGTCATACTGAGCTAGATGGGCTATTTTGCAGCTATGGGATCTTGAGCAAGTCACTTAAGCCCACTGAGTTTGTTTCTTCAGGTAGAGAACAGGAACAAAAAAAAAAGTACACCTTCAACTGTTAGGATTAGTTAAGAAACTTTAAAAGCCTGGCAGGATGCCTAAACACACATGGTGAGCAGGCAGTAAGTGGTATATACTGTCAGTAAGAGCTACTGGATGAATTAAAGTTGACGTTAATTACTTAGAATGTCATAAAAAATCAACCAGCACTCAATAAGACCCATGTATTTATTTGGGTTAAAGTAACAGTGCCACAGCCTTTTTTCATGAAAGCAAATTTGAGGAAAATAGAATGTTTATTTACTGCTTTTTATTTTTTTCTTTTAAAGATACATCAATTTTAAAGGTAACACAGTATCTAAAACAAAGCAATACCTGCATTTTAAAAATCCATCCACTCATCTCACAGTTTTATTCTTCTGGTTAAAATGTTAGTAAAATACCTCATAAATGCAGAGAAATGATGACAAAGCAGGGCATTATGATGTACAGCTTTATGGAGCTCAGTTTCTTTTAAGGTCTTAATCTCAGGTATGCCACCAAATTTTCTAATATTCAGAAACAGACTGTGAATACTAAAACACTGGGCACTTCTTGACTAAGTAAATAACATTCAAGTAACTGTTAAGGAATGTTAAAGTGATCATTAATTACAAAAACTTTATAAGCATGTGAAGAGAAACACAACATAAAATTTAAAATATTACTGTTGGGGCTGGACTTGTGGCTCAGTGGTAGAGTAACTGCCTAGTATGTGTGAGGCACTAGGTTCGATTCTTAGCACCACATATAAATAACTGAATAAAATAAAGGTCCACCAACATCTAAATAAATAAAATTTTAAAAATTCAATGTTAAATGTATATAATGACTATATGTAAAAAGTAATACATATAAAGAGAAAACATATACATAAAAATTATTAGTGGCATTTATAAAGGTAAGATGGTTATAAATGATCTTCTACTTTTTCTGTACTTTTCTAAATTTTAATGTCATATATTTGAATTTCAAAAGAACTGAGACTACTAAACATTAAAGAGAAGAAGAGGAAGGAGGAAAGAGAGGGGAGCAATACAAATGAGTAATTGAAACAAAATGTCTGCCAAGATTTCCAGTTTAGAAAACTGTACACCCTCCCCTTGCTTCCATACAAATTAGATATAATCTAGTCTAGAACTGTGAGAAAGCCTTAAAAAGTTAAGGAATAACAAAAATGACACCAAGCAAATGATAAAAAGAAAAATGGTGATCTGGGCTGGGATTGCAGCTCTGTGGAAGTGCTTGCCTAGCATATGGGAGGCACTGGGTTCCATTCTCAGCACTACATAAAATAAAAGTCCGTCAACAACTAAAAAAATGAAAAGAAAGAAAAAGAAAAATGGTGATCCTAGTAATGGTTTTAAGAAATCCTGACATATCATGGCTAAAACCCACTTCACCTTTGGGTTTAAGTTACCTACACTAATCCACTTCCTTATTGCTTAAGCCAACTGGAGCTTCTGCTACAGATGCCAATGACATCCCAATGGATATAAACTCTGAATAAAGAAATTAAGCAAATCAGCTACTACTATCATAATAACATGTTTCATCAAAGATGAAACTAGCAACTCAAAAATAGATCAAAGACCTAGGAATTAGACCAGAGACCCTATGCCTAATAGAAGAAAAAGTAGGCCCAAATCTTCATTATGTCAGATTATGCCCTGACTTCTTTAACAAGACTCCTAAAGTGCAAGAAACAAAATCAATAATCAGTAAGTGGGATGGATTCAAACTAAAAAGCTTCTTCTCAGCAAAAGAAACAATCAACGAAGTGAAGAGAGAGCCTACACTGTGGGAGCAAATTTTTGCCACACACACGTCAAACAGAGCACTAATCTCCAGGATACATAAAGAACTCAAAAAACTTAACACCAAAAAAGCAAACCACCCAATCAATAAATAGGCCAAGGAGCTGAACAGACACTTCTCAGAAGAAAATATACAATCGATCAACAAACATGAAAAAATGTTTAATATCTCTAGCAATTACAGAAATACAAATAAAAACTAAGATTTCATCTCACTCCAGTTAAAATCGCAGTTATCAAGAATACAAGCAACAATAAGTGTTGGCAAGGATGTGGGGGGAAAGGCACACTTATACATTGCTGGTAAGACTACAAATTGGTGCAACCAATATGGAAAGCAGTATGGAGATTCCATAGAAAACTTGGAATGGAACCATGATTTGATCCAGCTATCCCACTCCTAAAGACTTAAAAACAGCATACTACAGTAATGCAGCCACTTCAATGTTTATAGCAATACAATTCATAATTGCTAAACTGTGGAAGCAACCTAGATGCCCTTCAATAGATGAATGGATGAAGAAACTGTGGTACATATACACAATGAAACATTACTCAGCATTAAAAGAGAATAAAATTACAAAATTTGTAGGTAAATGGATAGAGTTGGAGAATATCATGCTAAGCAAAATGAGCCAATCTCAAAAAAACAGGGGCTGAATGTTTTCTCTGATAATTCATATGGGGGGTAGGAGGTGCATGCAATAAGTGGAGGATGGGGCAAAGGGGATGGGTGAAGGGAAAAGGGATAGGAAAGACGGTGGAATGAGATGTGCATCATTACTCTTGGTACATGTATGATTGCATGAATGATGTGACTCTACTTCATGTACAATCAGAGAAGTGAAAAATTCTGCTCTATTTGTGTACAATAAATTGAAGAGCTTTCTATTGTCATGTATAACTCATTAGAACCAATAAATAAGTAAATAAGAAAACATTAAAAAAAGATGAAACTAGTACATACAAAATTTAAAAACCAAAAAAAAAAAATACTAAATAGTATTTACTAGGCCTCAGTACATTCATTATGTTGGAAAAGGTCATAATTTTTGAATAACTTAAGTATACATAACACAAATCATATGTGTCAAAACTGAGTATGTGGTCAGGTGCAGTGGCGCACACCTGTAACCCCAGCAGCTTGGCAAGCTAAGGCAAGAGGTTCGTGAGTTCAAAGCCAGCCTCAGCAACTTAGTAAGGCACTTAGCAACTCAGCAAGACCCTGTCTCTAAATAAAATACAAAAAAGGGCTGGGGATGTGGCCTAGTGGTTAAGTGCCCCTGGGTTCAATCCCTGGTACCAAAAAAACTGAATGTGTGTATTAAAATCATTATCCACACAGGTAAATAAACATAATACCACTTCACTTATGCTTTCACTATGTTCAGTAGTCAGTTACTGTCAATTTTGTATTAGATACTAATTATTGTCCTAAATACACAGAAACTAACAGTAAACAAAATTCTAACCTTAACAAAACCTTAATTCTAACTACTATCAATTAATAAAAGTAAACATAGAAGAAGTGATTAAAAAAGCTATGGAGAAAAATAGCAAGAGGCCATCAATTTTAAGATTATCTTACTTATCACTATGTAAGACAAAATATTGATAATTTACGTCATAAGACATCACTGATCATAAGACATTCCAATTTCAGAGACATCACAATGTGGAACTTTGCCTCTTAAAATCAATGAATACAAAGCAGGCATGGTGGCGCACACCTATAATTCCAACAACTCAAGAGGCTGAGGTAGGAAGATCACAAGTACAAATCCAAAATCCATCTTGGGCAACTTAGTGAGACCCTGTCTCAAAATAAAAAATAAAAAAGGCTAGGGATGTGGCTCAGTGGATCAATCCCCAGTAATAAACAAAAATAAAAACAAAACAAACAAAAACAAAAAAAAAAACAATGAATGGATAAAAGAGGGAAAGGGCCATGGGAAATACTAGCAAGGAATAGAGGAGTGTTATTTTAGATAAGATATCTAAAAAAGTCTTATTAGCCTAAAGAAAAGTGAGAGGAGAAGCAATAAAAGTCAACAAAAGGAATCCAGGAAGAGGGATGAGCAGGAGCACAAGCCTGGAAGCAGGCACACCTGCGGCATGGTGGAGGCACTGAAAGGCAACCACTGAAAGGCTCTGCTAGAGCAGAGCAGGTGAGAGGCAAGTGGTCAGAAGGGCAGCAGAGGCCTGAACATGCAAAGTCCTACAGGCCAGACCTCGGACTATTCTGAATGGAATGGGAAACAGGCATAGTTTAAATTTAGAACCCAAGACAGATCATCAGGATCTAGCTGATGCTTATATTAAAAACAAAACAATGCTGGCCATGGTGGTCCACACTAGTAATCCCAGTGTTATGGTTTGGATGTGAAGTGTACCTCAAAAGCTCACGTGATAGAAAATGCAAGAAGGTTCAGAGGCGAAATGATTGGGTTGTGAGAACCTTAACCCAATTAGTGAATTAATCTCCTGCTAGGGATTAACGGAGTGGTAACTGAAAAGGCAGGGTGTGGCTGGAGGAGGTGGGGATTGGGGCGTGGCTTTGGGATATATATTTTGTACCTGGATATTTATTCTGTATCCCTTTCTCTCTGCTTCCTGATTCTGATGTGAGCTGCTTCCTTCTGCCACACTCTTCCTCTATGATGTTCAACCTTATCTTGAGCCCCAGGGATTGGAGTGGACCTTCTATGGACTAAGATTTCTGAATCCATGAGCTTCTAAATAAACTTTTCCTTCTTTACAGTTATTCTGGTTGGGTCCCTTTAGTCACAGCAGTGAAACAGCTGACTAAAACACCCAGCAACACAGGAGCCGAGGCTAGAGGATCACAAGTTCCAGGCCAGCTGTAGCAACTTATGTAGAGATAAAAAATAAAGAAAAGGCAACACAACTCAGTGGTAGAACCCCCTGGAGTCAATCCCTAGTACCATAAATAAAACCAAAAACAAAAAATACCGATAACTCGATAGTTTATGCTAAAATGTTTCTAAATGAAATAAAATCTAGAATAATAAGGTAAAAGGATTCCTTAAATATAAAACATAATCATCAATTGTTTTTAAAATAGTACAGTTTTTTAAATACTATAAGGCAACTATAATGAACCAATAGGAAATGTGAACAAAATACTATAAATTTCTAAAATACTATATTAGAAAAATGAGAATCCTGGTCATGAAATATTCTCAGAAAGTTAAAAACTACTGAAATACTTTCACACTGATTTGGGACTAACAAAAGTATTGTCCAAATACCACCATACTATCAAGGAATAAGGACTTTTACTGAGAGGATACTGAATGCAAGTTTCTAATGCACCCAATATTTAAGCAATATTAGAGAGTGCTACATAACTGTTTTTACTATTTAAGGTTGTAAGATAAAAATAACTATCCTGGTGAAAGTTAAAATCTACTTTTATATGTTTTTATTTTTCATTTGTCAATAGTCCTTTATTTTATTTATTCATATGTGGTGCTGAGAATTGAACCCAGTACCTCACACATGCTAGGCAAGCACTCTATTACTGAGCCACAAACCCGGCCCCAAATCTACTTTTTTTAACATATCTTTTTAAACTCTTACCTGCTGAATAAGATGCATGCACTTTGAAGACTGCACTCCATAGGCATTGTTGACTATATGTGGAATGTCATAATTAGCACAAATCACAGCCAGCTCTTCTAATCTAAGCACAAATACACAACAGGAAGTCATACACTGTGCTTTATAAATTACAATGTGGAAACTTTTTTTAACTTAACAATCAACATTAATGTATACAGGGGGCAGGGGGACACTGAAATTTCTTCTGTACTCTCTCAGCATATATAATTCAGCAGTTTGGAAATACAAAGCAAGCACTTTAGAAAAGCCTAAAAAAACCTTTTAAATTAATGTTACCAATAAATAAGAAAAAATTATAAAAATTTACGTAGATAGTAACTTTTAAATCATTAAAAAAAAGTTCCTGTAAACAAAGCAAGAAGATTATTTATATTGACAACTCACAAAACGATATATTCTTTTTTAAATTCGACCAGTTGCTTACCATACCAATGCTAGTATCTGCAAAATAATTAACACATCTGGAAATCTTCAGAAAACTCACTTTAAACCATCATAAAAAATACATTTTCAAATAAGTTTAATGTATTAAAAGTACAGGATGTTGAAATGTTTCAGTACCAAAATAAGTGCCATTTTCTAATAACTTGTATACCAGCAGAATCTTTTAAATAATTGCTTAAATCTGTAATTATTCACTCACACTTTTTCATTTTACACCTCTCACATTAAGACAATTTCAATCTAACTTTAAATGAAGCTAATAAATCTCAGTACATAATAAAAAGGGTCCTTCACAAAACCAAATGCTATTTATGACTGAAGTCATCTGTAATAGAAATGTCTTCACTATGAAACTAAAACTAATTCCTATGGTTTAAGAAAATTATTTCTTTTAAAGCTTCCTTTCACATAAAAGAATTTGAAAGCAAAGTATCTTTATATAATAAAAATTTTCTCCTAAAAGGATATATTTCAAATATATATTATATATAATACATTTTATACATGATATTATACATTATACATGATACATTTTCTTTTTTTAAGTAGATGTGTATTCATGTTTTCAAACTATAAATAGAAATAAGATTATTATGCTCAATAAAAATTTTCATTTTCAATTGTATCCCTGAATTTTATGAACTGAAAACTCATTTTAGCATCTATTTTCATAAACTTCACAAATCAATATAGAAATTATTTTGTTACTTAAAAGTAATCAGATGTTTTTAACAAATTAGACCTTCTGTGATTCATATATTCACAAGAGAAAAGGCACTTTCATATATATGTGATCTAATAAAAAAACATTCCCTAATAAAGAACTTCCTTGGGGCTGGGGATATAGTTGGTAGAGTGCTTGCCTCACATGAACAAGGCCATGGATTCAATCCCCAGCACCACAAAAAAAAAAAAACTTCCTTGAAAATAATGTACCATAATAAAATCAAAATTATATTTTAAAAAGAATACAATCACTTGTGAGTATAGTTTTAAATAATCTGATCAAATGCATTAATAGGATTATGAAAATACATTAAATAAAAAGCAAGAAGCAGAAAAATAATTTCCATAGGGATCAGATAATCCAACTAATGTAAACTAATTTAAGGTGTTAATTAAAAGAAATGATACTTCTTTTAACATCTCTTTTAAGAATATTTCCCCTATAATATTCCAGTTATCTAATCAAAATAAAATATATGCCATACCATCAAAATGAGGTATTAAAGGAAGTACACTTGACATAAAGGAATCAAAATGTAATTGTAAAATTTAATAAAATCAGAAATTCAAACATATCACTAACTATACATCCCATTTTTTCCTGAACTTCCCTCTTAACAGAAACATTCATGGGGCTGGGGTTGTGGCTCAGCGGTATAGTGCTCGTCTAGCACATGTGAGGCACTGGGTTTGATCCTCAGCACCACATAAAAATAATAAATAAAATAAAGGTGTTGTGTCCAACTACAAAAAAAAAGAAAAGAAACATTCATTACATAACATTACTAAAAAGTGACAAATGAGAATTTTGCTGATTAAAAAAATTTAACTTTTTTTCTAACAGAGATAATAGATGTAAAATATTCAACACTGCGCCATGCATACTGTAAACATTAGTCAAAATAAAAATAAAACTCTCCCCAAGGATAGATAATCCAACCAATGTAAATATCCACATGCTATTTTTATTTATTTATTTATTTTAGTTGCAGATGGACACAATACCTTTGTTTTATTTATTTTTATGTGGTGCTGGGAATCAAACCCAGTGCCTCACGTATGCAAGGCAAGCGCTCTACCACTGAGCTACAGCCCCATATGCTATTTTTGGAAACGTGAGTTCTTTATCACATTAAATTTTTTCCTAGATAGCAAAACCAACAAACAAGAGTAGAAATGTGTATTTAATATTTCAATACAGGGGAACTTTCCAGAACACTTGGTGAGAGGTGGAGGAGCTGCAGCTGCCCAAGCTGCACAGTTACACCCTCCCACCCACTCCCCTACAGTGGCCCCGGCCTGCTCACCAGCTGTAGAAAATGGTGAAAGAAACCACTTACTATGATGTTTAGGGGGGGGTCAAACCCAATGCCACCCAGGAAGAATTGAAAAAGGCTTACAGGAAACTGGCCTTGAAGTACCACCCTGATAAGAATCGAAAGGAAAGAGAAAAGGCAAAAATGTTGTGCATCAGCTCTCAGTAACATTAGAAGATTTATATAATGGTGCACAAGAGAACCGGCTCTGCAAAAGAATGTGATTTGTGACAAATGTGAAGGCCGTGGTGGTAAGAAAGGGGCAGTAGAGTGCTATCCCAAATGCCAAGGTACTGGAATGCAAATAAGAATTCATCAGATAGGACCTGGAATGGTTCACCAAATTCAGTCTGTGTGCATGGAGAGCCCAGGCCAGCGGGAATGGATCAGTCCTAAAGATAGATGTAAAAGCTGCAATAGAAGGAAGATAGTTTGAGAGAAGATGATTCTAGAAGTTAATATTGACAAAGGCATGAAAGATGGACTGAAGATAACATTCCATGGTGAAGGAGACCAAGAGCCAGAACTGGAACCAGGAGATATTATTGTTGTGTTAGATCAGAAGGCCCATGCTGTTTTTATTTGACAAGGAGAATGCCTCTTCATGTATATGGACATACAGCTGGTAGAAGCATTATGTGGCTTCCAGAAGCCAGTATCACTCTTTGATAATCGAACCACAATCATCACCTCTCATCCAGTCATATTGTCAAGCATGGAGATATAAAAGTGGGTGCTAAATGAAGGTATGCCAATTTATCATAGACCAAATGGAAGGGTCACCTAACCATCGAGTTTAAGGTAAACTTTCCTGAAAATGGCTTTCTCTCTCCTGACAAACTTTCTTTGTTGGAAAAACTCCTATATCAGAGGAAGGAATTAGAAGAGACCAATGAAATGGATCTGGTAGAACTGATGGACTTCGATCCAAATCAGGAAAAATGACGCTATTATAATCGAGAAGCATATAAGGATGAAGAACATCAGCCCAGAGGTGGTGTTCAGTGTCAAACCTCTTAAGGGGGCCAGTAAATAACATTCACTGCAGGCATTTTATATGCAGTAGTGAATGAGTGAAGGACTATGATCATAATATGCTCACTACTTGCTATTGTTTTTGTTTTAAAAACAATATTCAATTATAGTAGTATTTTAAAAGTTAAATGAAGTTAAATATAAAACCTCTGAAAAAATATTTCAATACAAATTTTAAATGCTTTTAAGTAAAGAATAAAAACCACTAAAGTGTACACAATATAATCAAAAATAGAATTCACAGGTTCATGAATGTAGCAAGGTAAATTTTCAAGAGCATGGTTTAAAAAGTCTCTCTCCAAATCTGTCTATAATACAAGCTAACATGCATTCATTACTGCCAAATAATGAGATTCTATGAAAGCCAGAGTGTAACTTATTAATAAGTCCAAAGTCAATATAGTTCTTACAAATTATTAGTACTTCTATTCAAAATACTAAAATGAAACAAAAACAACTACTTTCAAAAACAGAAATCTGTACTAACAAACTAAAGTGCTATTACATTTTCAGAATAAAAACTTGTAGCTATTCTTTAGAAAAGTAAATATTTATTTTTATTTCCTGTTTACTTTTATTTTCTTAAATATTTATACCATTGTCAAAATAAAGACAACCACTATGAACATTTAATAAACATCAGAATTTAATTTTCCAATTAAAAAAATCTCAAAGGAAAATAAATAATCCTAAAATATTCCATTTAAAATCTGTTAATACTAATAGTTCCTATATCTGAAAACTAACAATAAGGTCAAAGAAGTAAAGAGAGCAATGAAAACAACTAAACTCAACATTTAGCTTGGAAAAGAAATTTTTATTTAAAACAATGAGGAAATGAAAGTGCATAAATGCATTCTACTGTCATGTATAACTAATTAAAACAAATTTAAAAATTTTTTTAAATAAGGAAAAAGATGCTAAGAGACTGGAAACAGGATACACAGAAAGAAAGCAAGCTGGGAATATGGTGCAAACCTGTAAACCCAGGAACTCGGGAAGCTGAGGCAGGAGGATGGCAAATTCAAGGACAGCCTAGGCAACTTAGCAAGACTGTCTCAAAATAAAAATAAAAAAGACTAGAGACAGCTCAGTGATAGAGGGCTTGCCTAGTGTGTACAAGGCCCTGGGTAGAATCCCTAGTACCACAAAAAACAAAAAAGGCAAGAAAATATATGGCCTGCTTCTATTCAGGTGACAAAGGGATCTTCTCCCCTGTACTAATTGTTTTTCCTTCTTCTACAGTAAATATTTATTTTCCCAAGCCATTATGTTATTTTTCCATAAGGTTAATCTAATCTCCTAGGACCATCCACTATTTACCACCAAATGTTATTTAAGCATATTTTAGAATTAGTATATAACACTTTATTTAAGAGACTGACAAACACATAAAGGTCAATATCCACAAATCGTTTACCTATCAGGCACCCTTGGAGCAAAACAGGATGTAGTAGAATGAACACACAGAACATTATCAGGCCCAAGTTCCTGGACTTTAGCCTCCACGGCTTTCAGGTCTGTGCGCAGCTCATCACCCTCCAACACGTTTTCTATCACCACCGGCTCAAAACCTAACCAAGCCAACCAGAAATCTAAATGTTAGGGTGAACGAAAATAAAGTCAGATCTTGGAACTCGACACGGCAGTGCTGTTCCATGTAAGAACTCTAAATATTTTGATTGATGAGCCTTCCTCTAGTAATAAAACCTGGCACAATGCTCACATTAGTCAAAGCCAGGTCAAACTGATGTGAAAGACTAGATAATTAGGATCACAAACCTTTTTAACACTTTGATGTGACAAAAAAAAAAAAAAGAAGAACTTTGGAAAATAATAAAAATAAAAATTAAATAGAATCTACAGAAGTAATAACAGATACTGATAACAAAAAGGATCACTAGTCCAAGTCCGCTCATTTTCTGGCAATATTTCAGTTTTAATTTACAGCTCACTTTATTTCAGAGATGGACATAAATAATAATATAAATTCAAGGACTGAAACAAATCACAAACATCAAAGTTTCACCTTTAAAGAAAACTGTAATTGATTTCACTAGCTTGAGGATCACTGGCCCATCTCAACTCACAAGAGCCTTCTGTGATCAAAACATAAAATTTTTGTTTAAATTTTCAATGGAAAGAGTATATTTAACTAGCAATCAATAGGTCCCACAAATAATAATTACATAAACTTTAATGGTAAACATTTAGTATCTATAAACCTAAAAGTTGTATAAGCAATATATCCACTATATTTTACATCATGTACATTTTATCACATTAAAAAAAGAAATACAGAACAGATTTAGTTAATTTTTCATTTATCTATCTGTACATAAAAATTCTGTATTTTCTCATTAGGATATTTAAAACACTATATAGGCCACTTCTCTTTTTTTTACCTGCGGTGATCATGGATTTAAAACAGGATTTCTGGTCTATTCGTGGCCATATGATATACTTTGCCTTTGGTCTTCTGTGTCGTAATGTTAAGAAACACAGAGTTAGACTCATACCAGTTGCCATAGGAACTACAAAGCAATTGGCCACTGTGTGCACACCTACAAATAAGAAGTAAAAATAAAAATTAGTTACCATTGAAAACCTAACATCCTTTTTAAAGAAATGATATATTTCTTTTTTCAAATAAATAAGTCATAGCCTGAGTATTTGTTTTTCTGTACTTACTCCCAGAAAGGTCACTGTCAAATTCATCCTCTGGGGTTATGACTGATTTTCTATCTTATTCAGTAACACTTCTTATATGTGTGTCCTTTTAAAAGCCTGTTATGCTGGGCACAGGTGCAAGCCTGTAATCCCAGCGGCTTAGGAGGCTGAAACAGGAGGATCATGAGTTCAAAGTCAGCCTCAGCAATTTAGTGAGGCCCTAAGCAACTTGGGGAGACCCTGTCTCTAAACAAAATATAAAAAGGGCTGAGATGTAGCTCAGTGGTTAAGGGACCCTGGGTTCATTCCCCCATACCCCCCCAAAAAAAGCCAGTTATATTCTTTTTAGAAGGAGGCACTAATAAAATAAATTAGGTAAAGGTATACACCCTTGGTCACCAAATGTCTTACGATTACTACAGTACATACCAGCCAACTTTATGATGTCCAGGACCAAAGAATTAGTAATCTTGTTCAAAAGGCTAGAGCCTGCAGCTTTTGGTTGCACAGCAGAAATATCCCCCGATCGTCCAATCCCATGAATGAGCCTGAGCAAAAAATGGGGCAAAGACTGGACAAATACACTCAGTATTTTAAGTGATTCAATACACAAGTATTCAATCACAATAACCAAAAAAGAACAGAGGCAATATTCAGCTACTGAATATATATGTCATCAACTATATTTAATAGAGTGAAAATATCCTATTTAAATTGAAATAATTTCATCAATTTTGTGATGGTATCTAGTCTCCAAAGATGGCTACCATTAATTTCTTTTTTCCCTGCCCACATCAGGTGATGAAGTCTAATTTCCCCTCCATCTGAATCCAGGTTAGCTTTAGTGATTTGCCTACCCAGTAAGCGTTTAGCAGAAATGACTGTCTGGAACCTCTAAGCTAGTTCATAAGAGGCCCTACCTACAGTTTCACCAGGATTCTTTTTTTTTTAATTTTTAATTTTTTTTAGTTGTAGTTGGACACAATAACTTTATTTTATTTATTTTTATGTGGTGCTGGGGATCGAACCCAGGGCCTCAAACATGCTAGGTGAGTGCTTTGCCACTGAGCTACAACCCCAGCCCACCACCAGGAACCTTAAACAGCTCACTCTTAGGGTGTCCTCTCTCCAAATCAAGCTGCCATGCTGGGAGGAACCCAAGTCAAAGAGAGGCGATCGGAGTTCCCATATAATGTAAGTCATCTTGAATAAAATGCCCATTTGAACCTTCAGATGACTAAACTGGCTGCCAACATCTGACCACAACTGTACCAAAGAGGCAAAACAAACAATCATCATTCTGCTAAGTCCAGTTAACACAGAGAACTATGAGAAATAATAATGTATAACTGTTTCAAGCCGTTAAGTTTTGGCATGGTTAGGCAACAACAGAAAACTACACTATATAACCAGAGAAGTGGAGTAAATTCTAATGGCAATGAACTTGTTTCAAAAATTGTCCTAATTTTAAAAGACATATATGCTTCTTAAAAATAACAGTGACAATCCACTGACTTTAAACTATATGACGTTATACATTTTAAAAAAATGTCTCTAAATACTTTTTAAAATAAAAAATCTATTTGTAATCTGAAATAATTTGTAATTTATAGTTAAGCAGATCAGAAATTCTGTGTAATGGGATTATCACAGAACACAGTGTTGCACTTCCTTACCATCAAAACCTCATAAACAAAGCATTTATTACTTATCAACTATGTTATAAACAAATTGTTAAATATGAAATCTTCATTCAATTCATGCATTCATGATCATTAGTTCTGACTTCAACAGTTTAGCTTAAAAAGATCCTATTACGCCCAGGAAAATTTCATCATGATTTAAAATCATGGAAGACAGGAGTTTTTAAGAGAGTTTATATTTATCTTCCAGAAAGGTTGAAAAACAGAAAGAAATGATCATATTTAAAATCACTATCACTTCATAATTTCATGATTATCAGAACTGAAGAAAAGCTTTCTGAAATAATGAATAAAAGTGAATTAATATTCCAATACACTTTTTCCTATTTCTTTGCAACAAAAACAAATATTCATAAAATGGGACTCAGCTTAGATACAGATGGACAATGTTTTAAAGTTCTAACTATAAATCATTCTCCAACAAAACTTGCAATGTTAAAAGAGAAATGGAAATCTATAAACAACCTTAAAGTATTTAAAACCCTTACAACCAAAAGATCAAACATTCTTTTCAGAACATTTAGGTTGTGCTGTTAACAACCCAGAACCTGACAGGGGAAACACCAGATATTAGTACTTCTAATCTTTTGTCTTCGAAAAGCACCTGCTCAGATAAACTGTTTCCATCTCCTTGTTGAATCTGGATTCCAAGCCCGTTTGAACAATAAAGTGGTTTGCCAATGGACAATTTTATAAGCCGAATACTGCCACCATTATGTTTACCATCCTTCAAAAAGAAAAAAAAAAATGATTTCACATCTACTTAAAAAAACATACCTGTAATGACGACGAGCAACTAACGCAGATGCCACTCTCCCTTCCCTTTCTCCCACACCACAATTGCCCAAGAAATTGTTGCTATCCATGACAGCAAGCTCATGTAAAAAGAGTTCAAGAGTACTTTCATCCCAACCATCTTCTGGACACTTGCCCTTAAAAAAAAAAACAAAAAAAAACTAGTAATTATATTCAAGTAAACCATCGTTCTCAAGACGATGTAAACCCTACATCAATGTATTTTAAACTTTTTAAATGTGTATTTTGCCACGCTCCTTGCTCCTAAAATTGAGATAAAATTCAGCACTATGAAGAAACCTCAAATTGGCACAACATTCCTATTACACTTGATTGCGACTATCTGCAGATTGCGAGAAGTGATGACAAACGCGTATCCTGGGGTATAAGTTTCAGTAAGTCAGAGTGAGTGCGAACCAAAACACCGTGTCGTCAGCGAAGACGACTCCAACCAGGGGCTATAATTAGGGCTGTCGAACTAGTGAAATTAAAGTTCAGGCACGCGGGGTGGGGTGGGGCGGGGCGGTGACCGACGTGCCCGAGCTGCTC
>NW_026000108.1:18797266-18865329 GCF_001458135.2 Marmota marmota marmota
GCCTCACAGCCCTGCCGCACGTAAGCCGGTGACACCAGCCGCTCGCCCGCCGCGAAGGTCTCGCGGTTCATGACGCCCTTGGCGTCGGAGACGGGTAGACTGAAGTACAGTTCCCCCACACACCGGCCACCGACGGAAACAGAATGCAACTCGCCGCCTGGACGGTACGGCAGGACCTTGGGACAAAAACAGAGAGCGACCAGCAACGCCCCCTCGTGCGCATGCGCAAACCTGTAGCCGGAACTCCAGGATTTTGGAGTATTTGAGCATGCGCAAGGGAGTCCTCACATTTAGCCGGCTTCAGGCGGAGATGGGAGGAGTCAGTGTTAAAATTCGGACTGCGAGCATCTGATTGGTCTAGTTAAACCCCAGTGTTTCTGAGACCAAGACTAGAACATTAGAAAGGACTTTGCACTTGGGTGAACTGCTGAGCATACAGAAGTGCAATTGCATGGGCATCATAAAAAAAAAAAAAATGCGTTCCATTGTATTCCAACCTTGTTGGTTGATTAAAATCTGCGCAGAATCAACCTTATGAACGCTGTCAGGTTCCAAGACATTCACAGCTGCCTGACCACCCCATATGAAATGGCAATGCTCCACTCCTGTTCTTTGGCACTACAGAACTTTTAGCCATAACGTTTGTTTCCCCATCACCGGACACACAGACATGTGTCTACGTAGCCCCTCAATAAATGTAAATGCTCTTAAGGCAGAGCCTTGACTTTTGCTGCAGTGCTCCTTCTCCCCCTAGTACCTAAAACAATGCCCAGAATATAGGAGGGGGGAAAAATCAATGAACTACTTTGGCTCTTGAATAACCTACAAGTGCTGAAGACATAAATAAAAAGGATCCCTGCCTTCAGTTTCCTCCTCATCTTCATCTTAGGTAAGCCTATAGTAATCCCTGGCATTGTCCTCACTCAGTAGTGTACTAGAGCCCATTTACACTGTTTCACACTTGATTGTGAAAGCTGCTTGTTAAAAGTTCAGTATTTTTGTGAGCTAGTCTTTAAATAGATACTCCTAAAATTAAATTATATGAGCTTACACAGAATGACATTAAAAGCAAAATACTCAAAATTCACCACTTTCTAGTTATGTTACTATATTTGTTATCTATGCTTCTCAGATTACTTTCATCCATTGTATCTGTGTGATGGAAACACAATAATAATGGTGCACTTTTGCATATCTTTTTCAACTCCCATTCAAAAGTTGGTGCCTTGAAATTAGACACGGTGAGAGCATTTACACCACAGAAATCAGCAAAAACTACTAACCACAAGTACACAACAAAGGGATTATTTCATAGAGTTCCAGAGGACACTCCATTCATAAGCAAGTTGTGTCCTGGTTTGAATGGACTGACTAAGTGGTAACTGTAGGCAGGTGGGGCAAAACTGAAGGAGGTGGTGACTGGCCTATGCGCAGGGAGGGTTCACCTTACCTGCTGGCCCTGCCCTCTCCTGTCTCTCTCTGCTTCTTCACCTTCCCATAAGTTGAGCACCTTTCTTGCACTGGGTCCTTCTACCTTGACAGTGTCTAGTCCCTGATTTTGAAAAGAAAGAATAGGGAAATCTGATTGTTCTGCATGAAATTACATTTCTTCATGGAAATACTCATCGTAGTGTAAACCAATTGGTTACTATCGCAAATCAGCATTAGTTGTGAAACTTTAAAAAAGACAGTAAGGTTATTTTGAAGTCATGTGTTACCTGTCAACAGTATATCCCTGGAAAATCTGTAAAAGGGAGGTAGGGCCTGGAACAAGACTAAAGAGTTTGTTTGTTTTAACCACTATCAAACCAATTTTTAAAATGTATTTTATTTACTGTGTATCTATTTTCAGGGTGGCCCATGGCACTTCCTTGCCAAAAAGCTACATCCCTTACAGTTTCTAAAAGCTACTTGATTTTATGTTTCCAACCTGAGGAAAAACAACTTTTATATAAAGTGACCGAGGCACACATTTTATGTGAACACTGTTAAGTCATTACCCTTTTCTCAATTGTGAAATTATTATAAAGAATCTATAATCTTCTTCCAAAAGTACACCATCCTTACGACCCAAAATCTTCTGGAGAGGTTGAAAGAATCAATGGCATATTTACATTTAGATTAACAAAACCTTGTGAACCATTTGAGTCTCCTTGATCGAACATATTCCCATTCCAATAACCTTTATGGCCAGGTGATCCAGTCTTGGAAGGCCCAGACATTTAGAGTTTCCACCTCTGATAGCAGACTCAGTCCTACTGCACATAGACAAGTCACAATATTGCAAGAGATTCATGTACTATACTCAGTCCTAACACCAAAATCACTATGCTGTTAGTCCCACATCCTCCTAAACAGCCTCTTCATGATCTCCAACAAGGAAATGTTATCTATTGGAAGAGATATCCAAGAGGAACTATTCTTGAACTTCATTGCAAGGAGCCTTATCTGTACAATTAACAATGAATACAACAGTGAAATCCTGAGGAGCCAATCTCTGGGCTCACATTCCAGAACTAAAAAAGCAATTTTGAATTCTGTACAACTGAAAAGCAAATCCAACAAGGTGCTTCAAACTGAGGATTCTCAGATACCTTCCAGAAACAGCCAGTCTTCTGAAGCTGTCAGCCAATCCAAGACCTTCAGAACAAGCCAATGACCTCAAATAGGACAGTTTTTTCCCAAGGCTTTAGGCTAAGATCCCTGCCTAACTCTCGTTGTTGTTTAATCTGCTTACTTATTTTATATGGGGACCTCTAGCTTTTGTCTTTCCATAATGGCCTCTTTCCCTTTTATTCCAGATAATTGTTAGTCTGGAACATACTCATTCTAATGACATTCTTGGGTTATCCCCAACAATAGCCACTTCCCTCAGTCTTACTGACTGCTGAATGTATCATCCATCACCATATCCCCATGATAAAAATCTCTGAACAATTCCAATCTCATTAAACAAGACCTTAGGGAATCACAACCAATGATGTTTCCGCTTGCAATTACATGGACAAATGATCTTAAGCGAATCAACCTGTAACTTTGCTAGTGTCCCTCTCTCCTTGAAAAGGAACCAATTATTAGAGTATTGATCAGACCCTGTGTATTTCTAAATTTAAATTCAACAACCCTAATAGGATGATGATCCAAATACTTGCCTCCTAAATGAGGCTAATTGCAATCCAAATATGTATCCCAGCTAATGTAAAGCTTGGGTTTTCACCTCATGTCATGAGTAACTCTTCTTTCCTATATCTCCAGGAGTCCCTGCTGAATACAACTTCCTTCAGCCCAGGACATCTAATCCTGTTTGCCTCAGACTAATGCCTCACATACTTTAGAAATCCCCACCGTACATGAACTCCAAAACCAGGCCAGTCATAATTATTCCAGCACTCTCCCTGGGGGAATTACTGATTCATTGTTCATGCTGGTGAGAGTGATGCAGATAGCAAAGACTGCAAGAGACATCATTAGCTCAAGCAGAAGTTGCAACGAAGCCGCCCTGCACTTAGTGGAATACAAATCAGTTGCACTTCCTCTGCATGAGCAGTGATGGACAATCACATTGCTCTAAATTTCTTCTTGGCCAGTCACAGGGGCATCTGTGCCATCGCTAAAATGCCTTGCTATACGTGGATCAATGAGAAAGGCCAGGTAGAAAAGGCATTAATGGAGACTTTAAGGGAAAGCTGTTCGGCTGTCTTAAGTTGATTCTCATGAGCTGTGAGATTTGTTCTCTGGGCTTGAGTTGGGCAGTTTGGTTCCTGGTTCCTAAGCCTCCTAAAGAAACTGTTACTTGATCTTGTTTTGTCGTAATTTTAATGATGCTGGTCATTTTCATTCCATCCAGAAACTTAAATTCTGATTGAACCTGGGCTTGTGCATGCCAGGCGAGTGCTCCTGCACTGAGTTAGACCCCCAGCCCTTGGAATTCTTCCTTTTTTAAAATATTTTTTTAGTTGAACTTGGACACAATACCTTTATTTTATTTATTTATTTTTATGTGTGCTGAGGCTCGAACCCAGCGCCTTGCATGTGCTAGGCGAGCGTTCTACCACTGAGCCAGAACCCCAGCCCAGCAGGCCTTGGAGTTCTGACCATCAATTCTCTCATCAGATTATCACTGTGATGATAAAATAACATATATGTCCAAAAGATGTCACAGTAAAGTGGACCATGGAGACAACTGAACAGTCCCCAAGAGGTAAGGATCCGGATCCCTAGCCTTCTCTAAATTGGTCAACCTCTTTCAAGAAAGAGAATGATAGAAAGAAAGAAAGAAAGAAAGAAAGAAAGAAAGAAAGAAAGAAAGAAAGAAAAAAGGACTGAGAGACTGAATATATAAGCCTAGAAATTACGAAAATGGAAAATGGCTTAGTCCCTTATGAGCTGCTATAACAATATATCACAAAATGGCTTAAAACAAGAGCAACTCATTGCTCACAGTTCTGGATGCTGAGAAGTCCAAGATCAAGGTCCTGGCACATCCAGTGCCTGCTGAGGGCCTGCTCTGTGGTTCATAGATGGGTGGCCTGCTCTGGCTGTACCCTCATGTGGCAGAAAGGGTGATGGGTCTCTCTGGAGGTCGCTTCTCAAGGGCAGAAAGCCCTTCTGAAAGCTCTGCTCTCAGGACCTCCCAAAAGACACACCCCCAACACCAGGACCTTGAGAGGCAAGATTTCAACTTATTTGGGGGGGGGGGGTTTAGAGGGACACAAACATTCAGTTTACAGAAGAAAACAGAAGATGAGCAAAACCAGAAGGGGATTCTGTGAAAAGACTAAGAGGAAGGAGCGAGGGGGGCCCTGTCCCAGAGGCCATGGAAACTGCAGGACTGGGGAGGCCCAGCAGAGGGTGTACCAACAGGAAAGGGGCCAGATTTTCAATAGGGATTTTGAGCTGGGGCACTGAGCACTCCCAAGGAAACCTCATCCTCCTTCTCCCCCTGAGATACTTGGTAAAGTCTCCTTTCTTATTAGTCCACTTGTGGGGTTGGATCTACTTAGAAGATGCCTTGAGACACTAAACCCTGCTGTAAGGATGGGTGTAGAATGAAATCAGATGGCTCAGAGGTACCTGGTCCCCACTGATTCACACCGCTAAGGACTAACACTGAGCCAGACGCGTTCTGAGGACTTTACCGGCAGCAGCTCATCCAGCCCTCCCAGCAACTCAGTGAAACCCGAGCCACATCTGCACCCCATTTTACAACCGAAGAAGCCAAGCCGCAGAGACGCCAGATGGACTTGCACCATTAGACCAGAGAACAAGTCAGGGTTTGAGCCAGGCTGCCTGGCTCTGGAGACTGTGTCCTTAACCACCACAGTACTGTCAGAGCCCAGAGGCATCCATGGTCCAGGCTGTAGGCAGGTAACTGTGCAGCCTCAGGGTTCTATCCACTGGAATGTGGATGGACTAACAAGACATGACCAGAGGGGAGAGAGGATAGGTTGTCAAGATTCATAAGGCCGTTAGCCTCCGTGGCCAGAAAAGCCCCCTCCGCCATATTGGTGCAGGATGCCATGACACTGAGCCCCAGCATCACTGGAGAAAAACACTCAGCATCAGTGACCCCTCCACCTCCCCACCACTCACATCCCACCCACACCTCTCTCCAACTCTTCCTCGCCTAGTCCATGCTGGGCAGCCTCAGTAGCTGCTGTCCTCCGATTTCCTCCTCTCCCCTTTGTCCCAGTCCAGTCCCCACTCAGTCATGGCAATTACTCCAAGTGGGCAGCCCATCCCTCCCCTTGAACCCTTTCCTGTCACACTGCGCACATAATCCCAAGTTCTTACCTCGCCCTACCAGGTCCTAAAGGTCTGGTCCACGGACCCTGAGTCCGCTCCTGCCTCTGGCCAGGGGGACTCCTTGTAGATCCTGAAATGCAGACGCTTTCCTTTCCTCACTCGGCACCTTCCCACGTGCTGTACCTGCTCTCCTCTGTTTTCCCCTTCTTCATTCTACACGGCAGCCTCCTACTTTCCACTCGACATAAATGTTGCCGCCTTTGGGAAGCCTTCCCTGACTACTTAAGTAGGAACCTGGTTTGGAGTAATTGGTTGCTTGTGTAATGTCCGCATTGGAAGCTTCTGGAAACACGGACTATTTATTCACCAACTCTTCTGAGCACTTAGCACAGTGCCTGGAAAGGATTCACAAATATTTTAGAATGAATGAGCAAGAATGGGTCCCAAAGGTGGCCTATCATTTAATGGTTGCTGAATGAACCCCGGTGTAGAGAGAGGAAAGCAAGCAGGGACCGGGCACAAATAGGGGACAACTTGTGTCCTGAGGGCATTTTAAACTGAGGAGGTGTTTTCCAATGGCAGATGCAAATAGACAAGCGATGGCCACACTGCTTTACCATTCCGTTCAGGAGCGTTTTAAAATGTTTGCGGGAGGGGACCTGGTGATTCTCTTAAGAGGCGTGGTAGGATCCGTCAGTTGCCAACTTCACTAATGAGGCCTCTTAAAAATTTGAAGCAAATCCACGTCCACACCAAGGCCAAGCTCCAAGGAACAGTTGGAAGGGAGAGGAGGAGTGGAAGAATGGGCGGCTGGGCTGCCGGGAGAAGCCTCCTGTGATTCCAGGAAGAAAACAGAGTGGAGCCATTACACTTTGCTGAGACTGAGAAAAATCCGTAAAGCAGGGTCTTGCCTTCATCTTCCCTATTTCTGTTGGAAAGGGATGGAAAAAAGCAGAAGTGGTTGTAGCAGAGGCCATTTCAGACCTTCCCTGGGATCACTGAAGCAGTCCTCTCTCCAGAGGGAAGAGAGTTAGCAGAGAAAGCTTCCTCTGAGCACTAAGACTGCAGAGATGGGTCCTGTTCCCTATAAAAGCAGGAGCCAGAGAAAAGCCGCAGGAGACCTGTCAGGAGCCTGTGAACAGCCCCGGAGCCTGGGGCTTGCTGACACTTGAAACAGAGTGAGGGAGAGTTTCGGAGCCTGTGACTTCAGCGTGGTGGCAGGTGGCGAGGCAGTGATGAAGAGCAGGGTACGGTGGCCAAGGACGGCTGGGGAGTGTGTCTCTGCAATCAGGCAGATGGAGTTCAGTGCCACTCCCCTCCTCACAAATATGTGTGCAAATCACCCAAGGCCTCTAGTTCACTCTTCTGTGGAAGGGGGTGATGACAACAGGGAAGGGGACAGCCATGTCCCCGGGATAGTGACTGTGCTGCTTGATATTAGGTGCATGGAAAAGCAGACCCCTCCCTGGATCTTCCCTCCAGGGCCTGGAAACCAACAAATACATTCTCCAGGCTCACTCTTACCTAGTGTCTCAGAAGCCGGTTAAGTTTGGCCAATCAGACTGTACAGTCAGTTTCCCATATCTGCAAAGATGAACCAAAAGTATTCAGAATAGAAATTGTGTCTGTGTGAGCATGTACTGACTTCTCCTTGTCATTATTCCCTAAAGAGTCCAATATAGCAGCTGTTTAGATAGAATTGATGTTGTGTTGGGTATCATAAGTCACCCAGAGATGATCTAAAGTGGAAGGAGGATGTGTGGGGGTTTTATTCAAATATGCCATTTTACATAAGGCAACGGGCACCAAGGACTTTGGTATCCACAAGGGTCCTGGATCCAGTGCTTTTGGAGACAACTGTATCACCTGAGCCTGGGAGGCAGCTCCAGCAGAGGACAGTCCATTCAACCTTTTCTTGTTGTTGGCAAACAAGGTAGCAGACACATAGGCTTTGGGCCTTTGGGCGAATGTTCTACAGCCTTCTGAGTGTCCACAGGCAGTGTGAGTTGGCAGTGTGGCTTCCTGACAACCCGGTCTCAGCAGAGGGCTCTTGAAACCAGCAGCCCTAGAGGTGGCCTCCAAGGTAGAGCTCCCCAGGGAGGTGTTCCTATAGTGCCCTAGGAGTCTTTCTAGCCACCCGGCCTAGAGCCCACAGCACAAGACCTTCCGACAACTTTTAAAATTCCCCATCCCCTGCATTAGAGTTCAAAGTTCAAGTATCTAAGATTGTGCCTGTTTCCTGCACTCAATCCTGACCCTTCCACTGAGTGTGTGCACTGCTCCTACTCACAGTCTCAACTGAGGACCATATTTTTCATACGTGAAAATATTTTTTTTAGAAAAGGAATCATTCACCACACCTGGTTGTGTTATTATTTTCCCTGCATTATTGACGTCAAGAGAAAGACTGACCAGCCACCCCATGTGTAGGTAACTAAGCTGAAGTCATTGACCTCTCCGGAGACCAGGCTGCCCACACTACAACAGCAATGCCAGGAAGGGAAGAACAGATGCCACAATCCCAAACCAATAAAGTGAAGCCCAATATTGATGTTTTTATGGAATATCCAGAATGGAAAGTTGAGGGAGAAGAATTTTTCCAGCAATATCCAAGAGAGTTGGAGCCTTGGTGACTCACCATGAGTCTCTTGTTGGCTTGGCAGAGTAAGCCTTTCATCAAGAGTGACTCACAGGACTCATTGGGGACCGTGTTCCTTAAAAATAACAGCTCCCTGTGCAACGGTCTCAAATCCCTTTTGGAAGGAGCAGGAAGTAACCTCACCCTGCAACCTTCTCATCTTCCCTCAGTTTCCCTATTGATTAAAGATGGTTGTGGCCATCCGACAATTGTGCTGATGTGGGAGTCCCTTCTCTATCTCCACAGACCCTAAGTATCTCGTGACATGGGTTATAATGGTTCAGTTCAACAAAGACTGTTGATCTCTAAGAGAACTGAGAATAATTTGTGAATCTATAGATCTAAGTCCAAAATCTGAAGCTGAGAAGAGAAACTCATTAACCTTGATGTCTTCTATCCCCAGAGCCTGACACTTACAGTCTAACAAGTGCACGATCACATCCATCCTGGTCACTTCTTAATATCTGCATGTGGCTTATTCATGAGCACTACTTTCCATTCTATTAGGAGATGAGTGGAAAAGGACAGGATCCCGAGTTTAAGAGACAGGAGTTAAAATCCTGGCTCTGAGGCTTCCTAGCTCTATGATCTTGGTCAAGTAACTTTAGTTCTCTTGTGCTTTAGTTTCCTATTCTGTAAAAAGGAATCACTAAGACTGCCTATATTTTTATGGGATTTAAAATATATAAAGTGAGAGAAGGAAGATGGCGGCGAGGGGAGTGCATTACCCCCGTGTGCTGCTTCACTGTGTGGGAGTATGACAAGTCAGGACGGCTAAAGGATATCTTGTTAGGAATTTCCAGCAACAGTGGGGTGCTCCGGAACCTGGAGGAAGGATTTCCATCGCACGAGGATCGGCTACGGGGACTCAAACGCGAGAGGTTTGTCGCACGGAGGGTAAAACTGCTTATTCAGCAAATCGCCCCGCGGCTAGAGTCTGTAGCGCGCGCTGGGATAGAGACGCAGGGTTACAGCGCTGCAGTTTCTGCCAGCCGCGCAAGCACCATACTCAGGGCTGAATTCTGGGTTCGAGACGGGGGAAGGAAGCGGTCCATCTCGGTTCTCCACACCGGTCAGACCACAGAGGAGGCCAGCAGCCACCATGTTGGTAAACTGACGTCACCTTCCCTGTTTTCGACGGACCGCAGCTCATTCAGCCATAGAACAGGTAATTTCAGGCTGCAATTCGCCTGCGGCTTGCAGACAGATTGCTAGGGTTCAGCGCCTGGGTGCTTCTTAGAACCTGAGCTTATCGGAGAGAACACCGAGCGCGGGGCGGCCGAGTTCCGGCTCCCGGAACTTCCCTGGACCGGGGCTAGGAGCCCGCGGAAACTGCTTCTCGGTCCGGGTCCTGCTGAGGGCCGGTCAGGACTCACCCGTTGCTTTGGTTGCCCGGCAAGGGGAACGAAATGCTGCCATTCGCATAGGATACCAACATGGCAGAGATCTGATGTCAGCAGAAAGCGGCGGAGGAGAGAACTTCATCAATACCAGCGGTGACATAAGCAGTTGGTCTCCTGGTAGGGGGGGTGAGGCACAGTCACCCGAGTCTCCTCAATTTGTCGTTGAGCCAGAGGGGAGAAGCCGGGCCGCCGCCAGCGCCCGGAGCAGGCCCAGCGGCTCGCCAGCGTGGTGACCGCGTGACCCCAATTGGAGAGGGGGCGGAGCGGAGCCGCCACCCGCACCCGCAAGGTGGGCAGACCCGCGACCCAGTGGTACATGGGCGTGGTAGGAGGGGCAGGGCAGAGCCGCCGTTCGCGCTTGCAAGGTAAACAGACCTGTGACAGCCTGGCGGGTCAGGCCCAGTGGCCTGCCAGTGTGGTACACATGTCACCCCAACTGGAGTAGGGGCAGAGCAGATCCTTCTCCCACGCCCGGATCAGGCCCTGCCGGTGTGGTGGTCACGTGACCCCAATTGGAGTGGGGGCGGAGCGGAACCGCCACCCGTGCCCGCAGGGTGAGCAGACCAGTGATCAAACTGCAGATCAGACCCAGGGGTCCGCAGGCGTGGTAGGAGGGGCAGGGCAGATCCGCCGCCCGCGCCTCCAAGGTAGGCAGACCTACAACAGACCGGCGGATCAGGCCCAGGAGCCTGCCGGCGTGGTACAAACACCACCCTAATTGGAGTAGTGGCAGAGCAGAGTCGCCGCCCGTGCCAGGAACAGGCCCAGCGTCCTGCAGGCGGGGTAGTCACGACACCCCATTTGGAATAGGGGCAGAGTAGAACCGCCGCCCGTGTCTGCAGGGTAGGCAAACCTGCAACCGACTGGCGGATCAGAACCGGTGGCCTGCCGGCGTGGTACACTCCTCACCCCAATTGGAGTAGGGGCAGAACAGAGCCGCCGCCAGCTCCCAGAACAGGCACAGTGACCTGCCGGCGTGGTAGCCACGACACCCCAATTGGAATAAGGAGAGAGCAGAGCCGCCGCCCGCACCTGCAGGAAAGATACGCAAGCAGTATGAAAAGACAAGGAAAGAAAGGACCACAAGCAATGCAGGTCAACGCAACTTTAGAAGAGGTAACAGCTGCAGCAGATGGAATGTCAGATAAAGAATTCAGGATATACATGCTTCAGATGATCTGGAGTATCAAGGAAGACATTAAACAGCAAAATCAGACAATGAAAGATCACTTCGACAACGAATTACGCAAACAAATCCAGGAAGCAAAGGATCAACTATACAGGGAGATAGAGGTTATAAAAAACAAACAATCAGAAATCCTAGAAATGCAGGAAGCAATAAACCAACTTAAAAACTCAATGGAGAATACTACCAGCAGAGTAGAACACTTAGAAGATAGAACATCAGACAATGAAGACAAAGTATTTCAACTGGAAAAGAACATAGACAGCTCAGCAAGACTGTTAAGAAACCATGAGCAGAACATCCAAGAAATATGGGATAACATTAAGAGACCAAACTTAAGAGTCATTGGGATACAGGAAGGTACAGAGCTCCAAACCAAAGGAATGAGCAGTCTATTCAATGAAATAATACGAGAAAACTTCCCAGACTTGAAGAATGAGACAGAATCCCAAATCCTAGAAGCCTACAGGACGCCGAATGTGCAAAATCATAAGAGATCCACACCTAGACACATTATAATGAAGATGCCCAACATACAGAATAAGGAGAGAATTTTAAAAGCTACAAGAGAAAGGAAGCAGATTACATTTAGGGGTAAGCCAATCAGGATAACAGCTGATCTTTCAACACAGACTCTGAAAGCTAGAAGATCCTGGAATAACATATTTCAAACACTGAAAGAAAATGGGTTCCAACCAAGAATTGTGTATCCAGCGAAATTAAGCTTCAGGATGGAAGATGAAATTAAAACCTTCCACGATAAACAAAAGTTTAAAGAATTCGCAGCTAGAAAACCATCTCTTCAAAACATCCTCGCCAAAGCATTACAGGAAGAGGAAATGGAAAATAACAATGAAAACCAACAGTGGGAGGTAGGACAGTAAAGGGGGGGGAAATAATCAAAGAGGAAAACAAACCATGTTTAGTAACAGAAATAAACAAATATGGCTGGAAGAACAACCCATATCTCAATAATAACCCTAAATGTTAATGGCTTAAACTCACCAATTAAGAGACACAGGCTAGTAGAATGGATCACAAAACAAGACCCAACAATATGCTGCCTACAGGAGACGCATTTGATAGGAAAAGACATACATAGGCTGAAGGTGAAAGGTTGGGAAAAATCATATCACTCATATGGACTTCGGAAACAAGCAGGAGTGTCCATACTCATATCAAATAAAATAGATTTCAAGCCAAAGTTAATCAAAAGGGATAAAGAGGGACACTACATACTGCTTAAGGGAACCATACACCAACAAGACATAACAATCATAAATATTTATGCCCCAAACAATGGTGCAGCTATGTTCGTCAAACAAACTCTTCTCAAGTTCAAGAGTCTAATAGACCACCATACCATAATCATGGGAGACTTCAACACACCTCTCTCGCCACTGGACAGATCTTCCAAACAAAAGTTGAATAAGGAAACTATAGAACTCAATAACACTATTAATAACCTAGACCTAATTGACATATATAGAGTATACCACCCAACATCAAGCAGTTACACTTTTTTCTCAGCAGCACATGGATCCTTCTCAAAAATAGATCATATATTATGTCACAGGGCAACTCTTAGACAATATAAAGGAGTAGAGATAATACCATGCATCTTATCTGATCATAATGGAATGAAACTGAAAATCAACGATAAAAGAAGGAAGGAAAAAGCATACATCACTTGGAGAATGAACAATAGGTTACTGAATGATCAATGGGTTATAGAAGACATCAAGGAGGAAATTAAAAAATTCTTAGAGATAAATGAAAACACAGACACAACATATCGGAATCTATGGGACACATTGAAAGCAGTTCTAAGAGGAAAATTCATTGCTTGGAGTTCATTCCTTAAAAAAAGAAAAAACCAACAAATAAATGATCTCATACTTCATCTCAAAATCCTTGAAAAAGAAGAGCAAAACAACAGCAAAAGAAGTAGAAGGCAAGAAATAATGAAAATCAGAGCTGAAATTAATGAAATCGAAACAAAAGAAACAATTGAAAAAATTGACAAAACTAAAAGTTGGTTCTTTGAAAAAATAAACAAAATCGACAGACCCTTAGCGATGCTAGCGAAGAGAAGAAGAGAGAGAACTCAAATTACTAGCATACGGGATGAAAAAGGCAATATCACAACAGACACTTCAGAAATACAGAAGATAATCAAAAACTATTTTGAATCCTTATACTCCAATAAATTAGAAGATAGTGAAGGCATAGATAAATTTCTTAAGTCATATGATCTGCCCAGATTGAGTCAGGAGGATATAGACAACCTAAACAGACCAATATCAATTGAGGAAATAGAAGAAACCATCAAAAGACTACCAACTAAGAAAAGCCCAGGACCGGATGGGTATACAGCAGAGTTTTACAAAACCTTTAAAGAGGAACTAATACCAATACTTTTCAAGCTACTTCAGGAAATAGAAAAAGAGGGAGAACTTCCAAATTCATTCTACGAGGCCAACATCACCCTGATACCTAAACCAGACAAAGACACTTCAAAGAAAGAAAACTACAGACCAATATCTCTAATGAACCTAGATGCAAAAATCCTCAATAAAATTCTGGCGAATCGGATACAAAAACATATCAAAAAAATTGTACACCATGATCAAGTAGGATTCATCCCTGGGATGCAAGGCTGGTTCAATATACGGAAATCAATAAATGTTATTCACCACATCAATAGACTTAAAAATAAGAACCATATGATCATCTCGATAGATGCGGAAAAAGCATTCGACAAAGTACAGCATCCCTTTATGTTCAAAACTCTAGAAAAACTAGGGATAACAGGAACATACCTCAATATTGTAAAAGCAATCTATGCTAAGCCTCAGGCTAGCATCATTCTGAATGGAGAAAAACTGAAGGCATTCCCTCTAAAATCTGGAACAAGACAGGGATGCCCTCTCTCTCCACTTCTGTTCAACATAGTTCTCGAAACACTGGCCAGAGCAATTAGACAGACGAAAGAAATTAAAGGCATCAAAATAGGAAAAGAAGAACTTAAATTATCACTATTTGCAGATGATATGATTCTATACCTAGCAGACCCAAAAGGCTCTACAAAGAAACTATTAGAGCTAATAAATGAATTCAGCAAAGTGGCAGGATATAAAATCAACACGCATAAATCAAAGGCATTCCTGTATATCAGCGACAAATCCTCTGAAATGGAAATGAGGACAACCACTCCATTCACAATATCTTCAAAAAAAATAAAATACTTGGGAATCAACCTAACAAAAGAGGTGAAAGACTTATACAATGAAAACTACAGAACCCTAAAGAGAGAAATAGAAGAAGATCTTAGAAGATGGAAAAATATACCCTGTTCATGGATAGGCAGAACTAACATCATCAAAATGGCGATATTACCAAAAGTTCTCTATAGGTTTAATGCAATGCCAATCAAAATCCCAACGGCATTTCTTGTAGAAATAGAGAAAGCAATCATGAAATTCATATGGAAAAATAAAAGACCCAGAATAGCAAAAACAATGCTAAGCAGGAAGTGTGAATCAGGCGGTATAGCGATACCAGACTTCAAACTATACTACAGAGCAATAGTAACAAAAACAGCATGGTACTGGTACCAAAACAGGCGGGTGGACCAATGGTACAGAATAGAGGACACAGAAACCAATCCACAAAACTACAACTATCTTATATTTGATAAAGGGGCTAAAAGCATGCAATGGAGGAAGGATAGCATCTTCAACAAATGGTGCTGGGAAAACTGGAAATCCATATGCAACAAAATGAAACTGAATCCCTTTCTCTCGCCATGCACAAAAGTTAATTCAAAATGGATCAAGGAGCTTGATATCAAATCAGAGACACGCCGTCTGATAGAAGAAAAAGTTGGCTACGATCTACATACTGTGGGGTCGGGCTCCAAATTCCTCAATAGGACACCCATAGCACAAAAGTTAATAACTAGAATCAACAAATGGGACTTACTCAAACTAAAAAGTTTTTTCTCAGCAAAAGAAACAATAAGAGAGGTAAATAGGGAGCCTACACCCTGGGAACAAATCTTTACTCCTCACACTTCAGATAGAGCCCTAATATCCAGAGTATACAAAGAACTCAAAAAATTAGACAATAAGAGAACAAACAACCCAATCAACAAATGGGCCAAGGACCTGAACAGACACTTCTCAGAGGAGGACATACAGTCAATCAACAAGTACATGAAAAAATGCTCACCATCTCTAGCTGTCAGAGAAATGCAAATCAAAACCACCCTAAGATACCATCTCACTCCAGTAAGATTGGCAGCCATTATGAAGTCAAACAACAACAAGTGCTGGCGAGGATGTGGGGAAAAGGGTACACTTGTACATTGCTGGTGGGACTGCAAATTGGTGCAGCCAATTTGGAAAGCAGTATGGAGATTTCTTGGAAAGCTGGGAATGGAGCCACCATTTGACCCAGCTATTCCCCTTCTTGGTCTATTCCCTAAAGACCTAAAAAGAGCATGCTACAGGGACACTGCTACATCGATGTTCATAGCAGCACAATTCACAATAGCAAGACTGTGGAACCAACCTAGATGCCCTTCAATAGACGAATGGATAAAAAAAATGTGGCATTTATACACAATGGAGTATTACTCTGCATTAAAAAATGACAAAATCATAGAATTTACAGGGAAATGGATGGCATTAGAGCAGATTATGCTAAGTGAAGCTAGCCAATCCCTAAAAAACAAATGCCAAATGTCTTCTTTGATATAAGGAGAGTAACTAAGAACAGAGTAGGGACGAAGAGCAGGAGAAGAAGATTAACATTTAACAGGGATGAGAGGTGGGAGGGAAAGGGAGAGAGAAGGGAAATTGCATGGTAATGGAAGGAGACCCTCAGGGTTATACAGTGGAGGGGGTAGAGAGAGAGGAGGGGAGGGGAGGGGAGAGGTGGGGAGGGGGGAGGGTGGAGGATGGGAAAGGCAGCGGAGCACAACAGACACTAGGATGGCAATTTGTAAATCGATGGATGTGTAACTGATGTGATTCTGCAATCTGTGTATGGGGTGAAGGTGGGAGTTCATAACCCACTTGAATCAAAGTGTCGAATATGATATGTCAAGAAATTTGTAATGTTTTGAACAACCCACAATAAAAAATAAAAAATAAATAAATGAATAAATAAAATAAAAATAAAATATATAAAGTAATTGGTATAAATAAGTAATAGCAATTGATATTTGTTGCATGATAGAGGAATGCAAAAATGAACACAGCCCTTCAGAAATATCTGATGGAACAGAGGATGCATGCTACACACCAGTAACTATAATTGTTTGAATTAAATGTGTTTTGTAACTAACAACCTCATCCAATTTAGATATCAAGCTTACAAAGGAGCTAGTTATTGAAAATGAACTGGGGCTGTATCCAAAGATAAATAGAAAGAAGATTCCAGTAAGAAAGAAGTGAAAGAGCAATCCTGTGGGATAAAAATAAGCCAACAAGGCCTTTCTGGGATTGGCCTTAAAGGTCAACTTGAACTTGAATAGTCCAATTTCAAAAGCAATCACAAATGCTTCCCCTCCCAGTGTCCACACCTTTGGGCAATTCTGTTCCACCCTGGAGTGGATGCTGCCAGTCACTTGGATCAATGGGATAGAAGGTAGTAGATGTGATTTAGATGTGTGCAGCTTGCCTCCTTCAGTGCTGCGCCAGCAATGAGCACAACCAAATGTGTAGGAAAGAGTTTTCACCTTGGGCTCACCCTAATGTATTTCTGCCACCATAGGTACAAACCCACTCTGGGAAGTTGGAGGATGGGAAATGTGTGACTCAGTCCCCTGCAATGTTCCAGTCAATGCCAGCACCACCTGAGGAACAGCTCTCCAGCTCCTCACAGATGGCCAGATGCACAGGTAAGCCCTGTAAAGATTGGTAATGTGGCCCAGTGGAACCCAGTCCAGGACTATGACCAAAATAAATGGTGGTGGTTTTAAACCATTGCACTTTAGAGTGGCCTGTCAAAGACTCCAAAGCTTGTTGATAATGGGGTCATTGGAAGGTAGGGGCATGTGAGTCACATGAGCAACCTGTCCAGGTGGGGGTATACTTAGAGAATTGTACATACATCAGAAATATAAAATTAATCAAAACAACTGTTAGCATAAATTTGCTTCAAAATAAATAGATTGATGAGTGATTATTGAGAGCAAAGGGTAGTAATTTCCGATCTCATACAGGCTTGACACTAGAGATGTCTGGGGACCAGGGTCATCAGTATCACCTGAAGCTTTCAGGAATATGGAAGTCATGCCCTACTCCATTCAGATCTAAGGCTCCTGATAAGAATTCCAATGTCAGGCTCTTCTTCAACACTATTAAAGCTTTGAGCAGCAATATCCCATCTCCCCAATAGAAGCAGAATCCACGTGGCCCACTCACCTTACCTCATCCTCATATTTTGATCAGATTTCCTCACTTCTTTAGTTGCTTCAATATCCCTTCCCCTCTACCTGTTCCCTACCAGAGACAAACAAACAAAACAGTCATCTTCATCCTTTGAAGTTTCATTATAAAAAACAAAAGCTGTGTGTGTGTGTGTGTGTGTGTGTGTGTCTATCTGTCTGTCTGTCTGTCTATGTATTTTCTTAGGCACTTTGAGTGAGGCCCAATAAATGCAAGTGTTTTGCCCATGCAGGTTTTGAACCAATTAAGAAGTAAGATACATAGAGCCCAAGATATCATCTTTATCACTGATAAAGTCTACATTAGAGATGTTGCCAAATGAGCTCCCCTTGCGGTGTCTAGAACTGGCCAGACACACCTGTGATCAGGGCTGACCCAGGGCAGCCTCCCCCTCCCACTGGCAGGGCAGCTGCCTTCTCTAAAGAAAGGAAGCGGAAAGGCCTGGCTGTGTGGAGAGATGGAAGCAGATGAGGGGCTGGCAGGAGCTGGGAGAGTTGCTGCTACAGGAGAGGAGGAGAGGACAGGATGGAAGAAGGCTTGGGGGGCAGGGGGGCTGGTTCACAAAACTTGACCATCACAGTTGTTCAGAAGTAACTTAAGAACCAAATGCTTATATATATATATATATATATATTTGTTGTAGTTGGACATTTATTTATTTATTTTTAAGTGGTGCTGAGTGAACCCAGTGCCTCGCACGTGCTAGACAAGTGCTCTACTGCTGAGCCACAACCCCAGCCCCAAGAACCAAATTCTTTAGCAATGTTCTTTAGTGATGTCTGACAAATGGTATTATCTTTGGTTAAAATGAAAACATGCATATTTTAATTTATGATTATTTTGAAAATGAGATTAGAGTTGAGATTCATAATTAAGGATAATTGCTACAGCTTAAAAGTCCCCATTTAAAAAAAAACTCTTTGAAATTGAATCCTTGCTGTGAGCTATTAAGAGGTGGGACCAAGTGGGACCTCTAAGAAGTGATTACGTGAATTCTGATGTCATGAATGGATTAATCCATTTCAGGATAAATGGGTTATCTTGAGAGTAGATCTCTTGTGGAACTAATTTGTCTACCTCCTCCAGACTGTGCAGTGAATCCCCAAAAGCAAGAAGACATATGGCCCCAAGACCTTGAACCTCCCAGCCTCCAGAACCATTATCTGAAATCAACCTTTCTCATTTATAAAGTACCCCAGTCTTGGGTATTGTGCTATACTAATAGGAAATGGACTGAGCCAATAACAAAGAACATGTTCAAAAGTTCATGAACAGAAACAATGAGTGCCACCCCTCACACCAGCCCCCACAAAATGCTTGCCAGACAGAAAATGTTTCTTGGACTCTTCTGTGAGTAAAATAATAAACTTCTATTATGTTTCAGCCATTATACAAATATTTCTCTTATGATACAGAACAGATATTGCTGAAAACCACACACTCAGCAAAATTATACATTAAAAAGAATGCATTTAGGAATTTTAGGATTATAGTCAAACCACTAAAAATTTATGCAACTTTGTAACTCGAGTGCTAACAAAAACAGTAATTGGTATCTTGAGAGACAACTTGGACAATCTAAGCAGGAAGCTCAGCATGATTGGAGGTTGCCTCAAGGCTAGTAAAACACTATTAAAAATGATTTTGTGAAATTGAAGAGACAGAATAGATTAGTCACTGCTAGAGCCAGGAGTGGGGATGACAGGGGCTGGGCACAGCTACGAAGGGTCCCTGTAGTAATAGACCAGAGCTGCAGCTTAGTTTTGTGGTCATACTAATGTACACATGTAATAAAATCACAAGGAATAACACACACACACACACACACACACACACACACACACACCCGCAGTGCCTGTAAAATAGGTGAAATCTGGATAAGCCCTGTGGATTGTTCCAATGACAACTGTCAATTTCCTGGTTTTGATGTTGTACTATAGTTGTGACAGATGTTACCATTGAGGAATCTGGGTTGCAGGGTGTAAGGGACCTCTGTATACACAATTTTTGTGTTTTTGATTTTTTTTGCAATTTCTTGCACATCTATAATTATTTCAAAATCACAAGTTTAAAAAAAAAAGACTTAAGCAGAAATGCTGTCTGTGGTTGGAGGAATGATACAGATGTAAATGGAGCTCTGGGCCATTGGGACGGCATCTCAGCAGCCAGAGATATAGACTGCCCTGAGCAGCCCTGGGAGTCCACCTGTCTAGGAAGAAGGCTCCAGGTAGTGCCCTCGTTTTCATTTTATTAATATAAAGCAGAAAATGTTCTTGCCTGTCTATCAGCTGAGCTGAGGGCTTTTTTTTTTCCTTTCTGTTGAAGGTTATACAGAATTCTTCTCCCACTATTCAAACTCCTCTTCTTTCAATGTATGTTAACATTTTGAACTTGATTTGTCTTCTTTGTTCAGGATCTACCTCGTCATTTAGGATGGTATCACTCAATTGCCAAGTGGGACATTTTCCAAATATGACCCGTAATATATTTAAGGTTGGAGGTTTTTCTGGGAAGATTTGAATCATAGGAATGTGCCTCCCCTTTGTGGAGATACTCAGGTATGTTTCTGGGAATGAGCTTCTGCAGATGGTTGATGACCCCTTGTGGAAATGAAGACACAAAGCTCTACAAAGGCGTGGATGGTGACTGCAGAAGCCCTCGATTCAGAGATTTTAATACCAGCGCATAGGAATCCTAAGGCTCATTTGTTTGAAATGCAGATTGCAGACTGGAGAAGTGGCTTCATGGTAGAGCATTTGTCCAGCATGTGTGAGGTCCCCAGCAGAACACACACACACACACACACACACACACACACACGGAGATTATCTAATCTGTTCCCAGAATTTCTGAATCTGTTGGTCTGGGGATGAGATCCAGGAATCTGTGGTGTAGGGTGCACAGGTTCAGGGGGTCCAGGGGGTACAGATGCTGCCTCTCTGAAGGCTGCTCCTTAAAAAGCACACACTGAAGTCCAGAGCAAGGAGACGCCCTGCCCACTCGCTTTTAGGTATTTAGCTGACTTCCTGCTGAAACAGTGCAATTTGGCCTAACAGTGAGCTGTGGAAGAGATGAGTTGAGCGATGCTTCAAAGGCATGCTGAGCAAACTAAAAAGCAAGGGAAAGCACCGTGACATGGCTTCCAAAAGCTGGGGATTGACAGCCGCTGACGGTTGTGCTGGTACCCGTGTCACCTTTGAATACAAAGAACGGAGGGTATTTTGACTTATTTCAGCAGGGATAAAACGTGAGGGAGGAAAAAATTCCCCTGACTAACTTCCTCCTCGGAAGCATCAATGTAGAATAGTAATGCCTTAGACTCATGTATCAGCTTCCCAATCACCAACTTATCACAAGAGAGAGTGTTGAAATCATCTGCTCCTAGGCAAATGGCGCACTTCTTGAAATTCTGTGAATGTTGGAAAATGTACATTTGAAAACTACACTCCAAGTTCTTTAGGGCTTAGAAACATTTCTTTCTCAGGATGTTAAGAGAAGTCCAGTTGAACAAGTGAACACAGACAAAGGCAGAGGATGAAGACATCAAGGAAAATCCCATGCCCATGTGACATGGTGTGGCATTCAAATGTTTTATTTATTTTTTTAACACATAAAAAACTGTGCCTATGCAAAGCTTATTATATATTAGATGCATAAAAACATTGTGTAATGTTCAAAGCAGGGTCAGCATTTCTGTCTTCTCAAAAATATTGTCCTTGGATAGAGGACATATTAGACATTAAACTTAAAGGTATACTGCACTTGATCTTAGCCAAAAGATTGAGAAGCTATTGCATTTGAATTTATAAAAATCATGAGGCCTGGGGTTTGACGACACTGTCCCAAATTCTCCCTGGAGGAGGACATCTTTCTTCTTACACTTTGGAAACACCAATGTCTACTCAGCTCATTTTTAGAATTTGAATTTGGAACTTTCTTGGCTTCTGTAAGACCATAGTTCATTGTTTTTGTATATTCGACATTGAGTGCATTATCCAACATGTGAAAGATATTCAGTAATATCAAAAGAATGAAGGGTCTCTTCTAGAATGCACGAACCAAGGGGAACCTGGAATGGAGGGGAAAGAGGGAAAGAAAAGTGTGTCTCCAGGTCCCTTTCTTTTTCTTGGCTTGTAATTCCAAGTACCTCATAATTTGTTTAAATCTAAAGAGCTAGCCAGACAGGAAGAGGCAGAGAAAACTGCAGAGAGCAAGAACCAACAGGTATTCCCCCAAAGTCTGGCAATCTTCAACAAATAATGCCAGGGCAGGCAACTCTAAATAAGCATTTGAATCAAACAGAATGTAACCAGGTGCAGTGGTGCACGACTGTAATCCCAGCAGCTCAGGAGGCTGAGGCAGGAGGATCACAAGTTCAAAGCCAGCCTCAGTAACTTAGCAAGGCCCTAAGCAACTTAGTGAAAATAGCCACATAAATAAAAAGGGCTGTGGATGTGGCTCAGTGGTTAAGCACCCCGGGTTCAATACCCGGTACCAAAAAAAAAAAAAAAAATAGAATTTAAAGGTAAGAATAACAATACCAATAACTGCTGTACCATCTTTATTTGAATTATTCCATTTAGACCATACAACAATCCTGTGTGTGGAATTATTGTCTGTAAGGGACTTTGTTCACGCTATTCATCACTACATCCCTGCTACCTAGTGATTGTCCTAATAATAGTGTTTCAATAAACAAGGAATGATCGAATGAATCCTCCCCTTCACAGGTAAAGAAACTGAGGCACAGAGTGGAAAAGGAGCCGTATCTGAATAGCCAGGTGTGTCAACAGGTGCAACACACACCAGTGGGTCATCTGTGCAACTGCAGGTTTCTGCATTCAGTGTTCTCTCCCCACACTGCCAACTGTGAATCTGAGCCACCAGTAGGTGGCGTCTCCATTTAATATTAATATTATTATATATATTTATATATTTAATATATTATATATATTTTATATTTAATATATTTCAAGCACTTTAAAACAGTAATTTATAATTAAGGTAAAATATCCATGAAACTTGGAATTGTACCCCAGTGGCTTTTTACAAATGTATTTAAAATGACTATTGGCTGCGGGTAGAGGGGTGAATCGTGCCCTCCCACTTCCAAGCTGTCCACATGGTAATCCCCAGAGGCTGTGAATGTGACCTTCTTTGGAAAAACAGTCTTTGCAGGTATAATTAAGCTAAGCAGCCCAAGATGAGGTCATTCAGGATTAGCCGGATAATTACCTAAATCCATGTGTTTTTGAAAGAGCAGAAGAGAAGGTCCTGTAATGTCAGAGCCCGAGACTGGAGTGAAGCAGTCACAAGCCAAGGGATGCCTGGAGCCCCAGAATCTGGAAGAGGCCAGGAAGGTTCTCCCCCAGAGCTTCCGGGGGAGTGCAGCTTGCCAACACTTGGACTGTGGGCTTATGCTTCCAGAACTGTGGGAGAAGTTCGTTTTCTTTAGGGCTCCCCAGGGTCATTTGTTACAGTAGCCCTAGGAAACTGATGCACAGTCCACAAAGTTCAAATAAATAAAACTGAATTAAAAGCAAAGCAAGATTGTTTAATAAAGCCATGAAGTTTCAAACTCAGGTATTTAACCAAAATGTTCAATCTACTAAAACATAGCTCTTCCATCCATAGATCAATCGAACATGAATGCTCATATCATTTGAGAGAAGTACACTGGAGACGTGTGTTTTGATTTCCCCAGAGATACTGAACCTTGTCTCTTTCCTAAGATCGTACCACTCTCATACATCATTCAGGAACAATGAGGTATTCAATTGTCCATGAAAATTTTTCCAAGTGCAGCATTAGAAGCAAAGCAGAGATTACATGGAGATAAATGCACGTTACAGTTGTCCCTGAATAAGCCTTCTTGTCTTACTTATTATGACCTTGCACAGGCATTCATTCAAATACAGGTGGCAAACCCTGCATCTAGTGGGTGCCAGGTGCTCTAGTAGATGTTGAACAATGACACATCAGATATAGTCCTTGCATTTTGGTTGAGACTCTCAAAGTCAATGAAAAGAGACGTACAAAACAGGTATGGTGCGTGTGATGGGTGAACAAGCTCATGGGTGGTGGAGGCCCAAATAAGAGGTGCCCCTCACTCAGGGCAAGGAGGAAGAAATAAGGGGATGAATATTGAAAGCACAGTCAGGAGGTTAGGGGCTTGGTCACATTGTACAGGGAGAACATAGAGATCTGGCAACTAACCAAAGGATTAGGAGTCCAAATTAGAAGACTATACTGTGCAAAGGCTGGAGAAGCAAACAGGACCATGATGGTGAAGAATCTTGGTAAGGAAGAGGTCTGAATTTATCCTTAAAAAAAAAAGGGAGCTGGGGTTTGGGTTTTAGCTCAGTGGTAGACCGCTTGCCTAGCACTTGTGAGCAACTGGGTTTGATCTTCAGCACCACATAAAAATAAATAAAATAAAACAAAGGTATTGTGTCCATCCAAAACTAACTTTTTTTTAGAGGAGCTATTAAAGGACTTCACATCAATCATTGTGTGAGAGGACCGTGTTGTTTTGAAGGATGGTGAATCTGTTGGTGTGTGATGCTGGATGAGAATGGGCAGGAATCACTGGGGTGTGGCTCAGTGGTGGAGCACTTGGGTAGTGTGCACAAGGCCAGTGAACCAGGTAGGAGGCTGTCACTGCCAGCCACCCAGATCTTAGGAAAGGAGGCCTCGGAAACAAGCACGAAGAGCTGGAGGAATTCCAGAGAGCGGGATTCAGGGCCTCGTTCTTAGCACTGGGTGTGGGAGCAGGGAAAGGAACAGCAGTACTCAAGAAAAATTCTCACTCGTTTGTGAGTGAAATCTCCTGAAAGATTAAGTGTGGTCTTTTCTTCATCGCTGTGCCAGCCCAACCACTGAACAACGTAAATCCTCAATTTATTAGCAGTTTGATTGAATTTCCCAAGTTTCTATTAGAAACAGAGGCTCCAGGTACCTTCCGTGGTGTTCACGGGATACCCTTCACTTTCAAGTACATAAAGCTGCTATGAGACATAATTTAGGGCTCTCAGAAGGGCCTCCTGTTTTTGTTCATCTGTCCGTTTAGCAGCTTCTTGCTGGATTAATGGCCTGGTGCATGAATCATGATGACTATTCGCACAGGATTGAGGGCTGACGGCAGGGCTGACTATTCGCACAGCTCTCTCCTGGTTCCGAAGCTGCCCGAGCCCCAGGCAAAGATCAGCCAGGGTTGAGGTTCCCCATCCCACCCACCCGGCCCCCAGGTCTCTCACAGGACGCTGTAGCATACATGTTTATACTCATTCTTCACAAAGGCCACTGTTCGTGTCTCTCTTGCTACAACCTCTAAAGAAATTCTTAGGGTACTATCGACTGAAACCTTTTTAAATCATTTTTGACCGAGTGGCTTAGCTCAGGAGGTGCAGTGTTCATGGATACAAAAGAGCAGACTCACTTCCTGGAGCCAAAGCACCTCCAGCATGCTTTGACAGACAGACTCACACACCAAGAAGAGAAGAGAAGCAGGGAGCGCAGGAGGACCATCTACAGAGAAGCGATGGAGGAGGTAATGGCAGGGAGTCAGTCAACAGGGAGAGATGACGCGGCCTGGCGGGTAGAGAAAGCCATCGCAGAGGAGATGGCTTGGATTGGGGCTTGGTTTGGGTGTAGCTGACGCGTTGGAGGGAGTGCTACTGGCACTGAGGGTGGAGTCATTCATTCGTTGGTTCGTTCATGGCATGATATTCAGCATCCCTGAATCCTGGCCACCACCAAGGGCCATTAGGGCCAAGGTACCAAACCCACCCCAGCCAATGCACACACTTCAAATGATCCCTGGAAGACTGTGCTTCCCTGGGCGTGGGCCACTGATGGATAGCAGAGGCGAATGTGAGAGGTGACGCAGAAGGAGCCGCCCAGGATGTCAAGGGGAACCCCAGAGGCTCATCTGGAGACCACTGATAGGCTGGAGGTAGATGCACGAGGAAACAGCACCTCCATCAGCTAAAACTGGGGTGTGTCTCCAGGTGCTACTCACAACACACTCAAAGGACTCCAGAAGACCTTGTTATTCATGACAGACAGGTCCAACTGAGAAGTCAAAAGCATGTAGTGGATGGGATATGGGCTTGTATCCTGGCCTCAGCTGGAATATCAGAGTCACTGTTTCCCTGGGCAAGAAACTCTTGTTCTCTCAACCACCTCTGGCATCAGAATGAACACTTCCTCCAAGAGTTGGCATCAGGTATAAGAAGCACCAGATTCATGGTGGTTCTCAAATGATTGTTAAGAGCATCTGTGTTAATATTTTTTTTATTGGTTGTTCAAAACATTACAAAGCTCTTGACATATCATATTTCATACATTATATTCAAGTGGGTTATGAACTCCCATTTTTACCCCAAATACAGATTAATTGAGGGACTTAGGCCGAGATGGATCTGTGGAAGGACCTACAAAATTTTCGGATGGTCTTGAATGAGCTACATTGTTCAACACCTACTATGTCCTAAATACTTATTTATCTCAACATCTCTGGGGCAGGCTTTAATTACTTTGCAGATGGTCAATGAGACTCAGAGAAGTTAAAAATTGACTAATATGCATAAAAAGTAACCACTCTGATCCCTCCATCACATTACTCAGATACTGAAATTTTATATAAATCATATACTCAACATAAAAGATAGAACTATAATGCTTCTGGGAAATAAGAGCAATTCCTTTGAAACCTTGGGTTAGGCAAAGATTTCTTAGAACAAACGCAGAAGCACTAACTCGTAAAGAAAAAAGTTGACGCACTAGACTCCATCAAAATGTAAAACTTCTGTTCATCAAATAATACTTTTAAGAAACTGATCCTTTTTAGACAGAATACAAAAAAAACCCATTAACTGTAAAAGAAAACCTGATATATTAGATTTCATCAATATACTGTACTTGTTATGCCTTAAAAGACACAAATAAGAAAGTGAAAAAGCAAGTGGAGAAAAATTCAGAAGACATAGATGTAGCTCAGAACTTATATCCACAATATGGGTTGACCTTCTATATATCAATAATAAAAATTACCAAAAGCTAAGCCAAAAGGTGAGCAAAAACTCAAACAGACACTTCACTAAGGAGTTATTCTTTGTAAGGTGTTCCTCAGGAAAATGCAAACTAAAACCACAACGAATATCATTTCACACCCACTAAAATAGCTAAAATTAAAAAGGGTGATAACTCAGACATTGGTGAGACTGCAGAGTAAATGACATTTTTATATGTTGCTTTCATATATTGCTGAGTTCATTTGTGAGCCCAAGTGTAAAATGCTAGTCTTGCTTGAGACCATCTGTCAGCAGTTGTTAAGTTATACTTAAGTTCAGATCCAGTAGCTCTATGACTACATACCCACCCAAGAGCAAAGGAAGTATACATCTACAACAGTCCTGTACAGAAACATCAATTGCAGCTTCCTTTATAATAGCAAAAAAAAAAAAATCCATATGTCTTTCAGTAGGAAGATGGATAAATAAACTGTGGTAAATCCATGGAATAGAAGACTACTCAGCAATTTTTTAAATGACAAAAGAATGAATTAGTCATGTATCAAAGTAGATGAATCTCACTTTAGGTAAAGAAGCCAAACTCCAAAAAATTCATGCTGAGTGATTCCATTTATAGAAGCTAAAAAATGAACCCATGGAAATGGAAATTTGAAAACAGGTCTCCTGTGGGGCTAGGAATTAGCCAGGAAGGGAAGTGGAGGAGCTTCCTGCAGTGATGGGAACATTCTATACTTTATTTGGGCAGGGGTAACATTTGTTAAAACCCTATGAAGTACACATTTAGAATCTATGCTTTTCACTATATGCAAAGTTTACTTCACTAAGAGATATAAATTGGGATGAGTTTGGAAGACCTCCATGTTGTACTAATTTCTTCCATGATCTTATCTAGTAGTCAGGAGATGCATATACAGCACGGAGCATTCTAGAATGACTGGTAAATAATCCATGTGTCTTTTCCTGACCCTTTCAAGAATTACAAAGTGTGTTTAAGTGAAAAACTGAGTTCTGAATGTCTGTTTCCCAGGAAAGTAAATGATAAGATATATCCACATAGTATTTGTTAACTTTACCACAGTTGTCAGGGCCTTAATGATTTCTCTGATCATATGAGTAAGTATAAATTTTTGGAGAAACATCATTACCTACTTATAAAGTTAGGAATTATTTTAAGAAGTTTATGCCTAAAGTTGTCCATTGAACCTGTGTAACTGCAGAAGGTGATTTAGCTCTCACTCTATGATGCGTGGCTTTTCCCTTAGATCAAAACAACATTCATACCTTTGCTCCTCCCCGGCCCCCTGTTTTTTCCCCTGTGTCTATAAAAAAAAGTGACAGAAGTAAATGTGAAGAAGAAAAATCTCACATGGGGAGTGGTGTCATTGCTTCACTGCCTTCAGCTGCTTGAAATGGGAAAACAGTTCAACCCAATGATCATTCAATGTTTTCCCCCCTGTTCCATAGAATCAAAGTGAAGCTTTTTGAAATGAGTCCTCTTGAAGGTTAGAGATATAGAATTATTCTGAGTGTTATTCCACAATCAATTACAAATTCAGCAGTGAAGAAAGTGACTCATTTTGTGGTGATAATATGAACACAAATTTTTGATAAATTTGGTGTTTTTTAACCAAAGTAAGAGATCTGCTTGCAGTTGAATATGGTGCACGTGTAATTTATAATCACATTCAAACTGTCCAACAATGATTATTTTAGTGCTAGGTTGTAGTTCAGTTGTACAGCACTTGCCTAGCAATGTGTAAGGACCTGACTTCAATCTCTAGTGCTAAAAAATATTTTTTCAGCTACCAAAAAATAATCTGTAATTGCCTAGACTTACAAATATGTTAACATGTGCACAGAACGACTGAATTACAAAATCTTGTCACAATGCTGACACTGAGTGTCCAACCGTATTTCAATATAGAGCTGCATGTTTTCTTTTTTGCTGCCTGTCATCAATCTGATGTTTAAAAATGCCCGAGCTTCTGAATATCTATTCTGCAAACCAATGTAAGGATTCCACGTTGTATTTAGCTTTTGTAAACAAGTCCTCTAAATTTTGGTTGCATGTTGTTTAAAATTAATTGGAAACGGTGTCCTTTTTTGTTGTTGTTCATCAAAGTATTATTTATACTACCTTTTCGTGTCCAAGTAAATTTCAGAGATTGTATACCATCATTTAACCATCAACACAATCAAGAAACAGAACAATTGCTCAAACCAGAAAGTTTCCTCGTGTCTGTATATGTCTGCAATACATTGAATCTGGAATGTCACCCAAAGGCCCATGGGTTAAGTGACTGGTGTCCCCCCATCCCTGCTGGAGACCCTACTGGGAGGTGGAGAACCTTTAAGAGATGATGTGTACCAAGATATTTTAGGTCACTGGGAGCATGTCCCCACAGGGCATGATGGGACACCCATGTTCCTCTTCTCTCTTTCTTTCCCCCACATACTCTCTGCCATGATGGGCTGCCTTGCCAGAGGCCCAAAGCAAAAGGGCCAATCAATCATAGACCAAAACCTCCCAAACCATGAGCCAAAATATACTTCTCCTCTTTTTAAGTTGATTTATCTCATGTATTTGTTACAGTGTCAAAAAGCTGACTAACTCGATGTTCTCACCATTTACATATTATAGAATTTCATGTAAGTGGACTTATGGTATGGAGTCTCTTGTGATTTGCTTCTGTTAGCATAATACTTTTGAGATGTAACCATGTCATTATCTTTACCAATGTTTCCTTTCTTTTTATTGGTGAGTAATTCTCCATGGTATGGATATACTGTCATCTGTTTTTTTTTTTTTTTTCATTCAATAGTGATGGACACTTGGATTGTTTTCAGTTGGGCCTGTTATGAATAATACTCCTGTGAACATTCACATACCTGTTTTTGTTTGAACCCATTTCCCTTGGGTAATGCTTGGAAGTAGAATCTAACTGTGTAAGGTAATGCCATATTGTAATTACCAGTTACTATATACATTGTGCATCCCCACCAGCAATGAATGAGAGCTCCAATTGCACCATATCTTTCCCAACACTTAGGATTGTGACTCTTCATGGCTTTATCCATTCTAGTGTGCAGTGATCTCTCAAGTAACTTTTAATCGATATTTTTTTTCTGATGAATAACAAAGTTTTTCATGTGATCATGAAAAATTTCAATTAAGTATTTATGAAATAAAGTGCCAAAATGCAGTTAGTAAAAACATGATTTTCCAAGCAAGGAAACTTAAAATTTATCCTTTCCTAGGCACTGGAGGTAGTGAACAAGTTAAACAATGATGCCTCAAATGATATACAATATTAATGTTGCAATTCTATAATTGCATTTGAGAATATCTCAACTTGCAGGATGAATCATTTGCTGAAGCACCTATTTTTAATTGGATAAATTTATGTTCTGTACTGGAATGAAATGAAATTGAGGAGGCCTATAATTATGTGGAATCATAAATAGAGACAACTTATTTGATGAAGTTTTGCTTATGAAATACTTGCTGGAGGGAGGTATTCTGAAGAAAGGCAAAAAAGACAGCATCTGTGAAATGTTTGGGCTGAAATATTTGCCCATCTCAACGTGCAAAAGCTTAAAGTTGTGAATATCCTTGAGTTCGTTTCCTGGAGCTATCATAACCAAACATCCCCTTGAGTGACTTTGGCAACAGAATTTATTTCTCACAGTTCCAGAGCTTGGAAGTACAAGGTCAAGGTGTCAATAGGTTTGGTTTCCTCTGAGTCCAGAGAGCTCCCTGGCTTGCGGATGGGCAATCTTTCTCCTGTGTCCTCACGTGGCCTATCTTGTGTATCCAAACTTTCCCCTAAAAACGCACCAGTCAGATTGGTTAGGGGCCGTGCAGATGGCCTCATCTTAAACACCTCTTTAAAGTCCTAAAGTACAGTCCCTTTATACAGAACTGGGGGTGAGGACTTCAAAATATGAATTTGGGGATACAATTCAGTCTGTCACAGCCCCCATTGAGCCCAGCAGTCTCTGACACCCTCTAACTTCCGAATAACAAAGGAGGAAATGTGGCCACCAACATCTAGCAAGCTGAGGCAGGTGGGCAGTGAGCACCCTCTGGCCAGCAGACTGGAATCACCTTTGTGCTCTGTGCTTTTTCACTCATCTGCCAGGCCCGAAGCCACCCACCGAGACAATAATACCCACCTGATCCTCTCACATTGCCATGTTTTGAAAAATAGGTTTTGTTTTCTGTTATAAAAGTAATATATGCTTGTTAAAAGTAAAAACATCCAACACTTGTAAAATATATAAAGGAAATATGTATCATTTCCAAAAACACACCTCTCATGATAGCTACGGTTACCACACTGGATTTATATTCATCAAAATGTTTTTTCTATGCAAACTCTTCTAATATAAACAATAGAATCACAATATATACCATTTTCAGTCTTTTAAGTTGTGCATGTTTAAGATATGCACATGATGTTTTGATATAAATATACACAGTGAAATTATTGCTACATCAAGCAATTAATATATCCATCTCCTAATATATTTAACATTTTTTCTACTTAATATATCATGAACATCTTTCAATGAATAGATCATCTTAATCTGTTTTGTGTTGCTATAAAAAACTAGCAGAGGCTGGGTAATTGGTAAAGAAAGGAGGTTTAATCTCATAATTCTGGAGGATCAAGAGCCTAGCTGATAGTTGCTTGGTTCTCGTGAGGGCCTCGTGGCAAATGGCATCACATAGCAGGAACACAGGTAGGAAGAGGAGTTCGGGGAGATGCCAGGTTCACTTGTAACAACCCATTCTCTCCAGAACTAATCCAGACCTAAGAGAGCTGACCAATTCCCATGAGAGAGCACTATCCCATTCTTGAAGTTGGGGTCCCTGTGACATGGTTACCTGCCACAAGGACACAATGTTAAAGATGTCACCACCTCAACATCGACTAAGCTTCCAACACAAGGACCCTCAGGGACAAACCATATTCAAACCCCAGCATACATATATTAGGGCATGTTTAGATTCAGGCTCGCCACCTCCACACCAACTCTCAGGCCAGGATTTGCGAACATTCACTGCAGTGTGGTAGAAAGGTCAGGATCAAAGATACAAAGACCACTCAGTTCCAAACAGAGCCCGGCCATTAGCCATACTGCCTCCAACCTTCTGCCTACATGTAGGGGGCTTAGATTGCCAAAGGGCTCTGAGCCCCAGTCAGGGAGGCCTTCTCAGTGAGTGGAGAGGGCCTGGCGGGCCCTGGACTCCTGCCGTGTGTCTGTAGACCTCAGGGGTAGCCAGGGGGAGCTCTTATTGACTTTCCTTCAGGCTGAAATCTCGGTCACTCCCAATCACCAGTTCTTCTCCCCTTGAGGACACCGAGAGGCATCTTTCTGCCCAGTTCTCCAGGGGAGAAACACAGGAGCAGCCCAGCATAGCCGCCAAGGAGCAGGAACTGTCAGGAAAGGATTTACAAAGTTGCACGTCCTGCTCTGTTCTTTCAAATCTGCGTTTCATCTGCTGGGAATTGTGCCCACAAGTGAGAAGGAAAAAGAGATGCTTGTCCCAGACTGTAGATTCCAACACAAAGAAAGGACAGAACTAGAGGACAAAGGGGTCATGCGCCAGCACCAACATCTTATAAAGAAGAGCTGAGTTTTCCTTTAAAAAGAAAGGGACTGGGGTTGGGGCTTAGTGGGAGAATCTCATCTCGAATGTGTGAGGCAAAGGGTTCGATCCTCAGCCCCACATAAAAATAAATAAAATAAAGGTATGGTGTCCATCTACAACTAAAAAACATTATAAAAGAAAAACAAGAACTAGGTATTCCTAATAAAAACTGTATCATAACTTTGCTCCTATTGACAGATATTTTAGGTTGTTTCCAGATTTACTATATAGCACTTCAGAGCCATCTCATCTATACATTTCTTCACTCTTGCCTTAATATATCTCATTAGGATCTATTCCCAGAGGTGAGATTTATGGGTGAAGGATACGCACACTTAGAGCGACAGCAACGACTTCTAATCAGCTCCCCAGAAATGTTCCGTCAGTTCATATCATTTCAATATCCTGGGGTCTATGCTGCTTCTAGGAGTAAAGTTAATAGGGCGTCTGTTGAGCATACATTTAACTTCTAGAGTAACTTCCAGACCATTTTCCAGAGCAATTGTGCCATTTTATATCCCATCAAAAATGTCTGAGGTTTCCAATTTTTTTCACTTGTTGCCCTTTCAGATACAGCAATGTGCTGTGTTATCTCACTGTGATTTTTTCTTGGTGCTTTTTAGTTATACGTGACAGTAGAATTTTTTTTTTTTTTTGTACCTGGGATTGAACTCAGGGGCACTCGACCACTGAGCCACATCCCCAGCCCTACTTTGCATTTTATTTAGAGACAGGGTCTCACTGAGCTGCCTAGTGCCTTGCTTTTGTGGAGGTTGGCTTTGAACTCACGATCCTCCTGGTTCAGCCTCCTGAGCCTCTGGGATTACAGGCCTGTGCCACCGCGCCTGGCTTCCATTTTGATATGATTATACAGGCATGGAATATAGCTTATTCTAATTAGGGCTCCATTCTTGTGGATGACATGATGGTAAGATTTACTGTGGTATATTAACGTACATACATAGGAAAATTACATCAGATTCATTCCACTCTCTTTCCTTTTCCTATCCTCCTTCTCTTCCATTTATTTCCTTTTGTCTAATCTAATGAACTTCTATTCTGTCATTCCCTACCCTTATTGTGAATTAGCATCCACATATCATAGAAAACATTCAACCTTAGGGTTTTGGTGGGGATTGATTTATTTCACTTAGCATGATAGTCTCCACATCCATTCGTTTAATGGCAAGTATCATAAATTCATTCTTCTTTATGGCTGAGTAATACTCCATTGTTTATATACACAAATGTTTCTTTATCCATTCATTTGTTGAAGGGCACCTAGGATGGCTTCATAATTAGCTATTGTGAATTGTGCTGCTATAAACATTGATGTGGCTGCATCGCTGTAGTATGATGATTTTAAGTTCTTTGGGAATAAGCCAAAGAATGGGATAACTGGGTCAAATGGTGGTTCCATTCCAAGTTTTCTAAGGAATCTCTGTACTGTTTTCCAGAGTGGTTGCACCAATTTGCAGTCCCACCAACAATGTGAGGAAACCTTTTTCCCCACATCCTTGCCAACATTTATTGTTATTTGTATTCTTGATAATTGCCATTCTGACTGGAGTGAGATGGAATCTCAGTGTAGTTTTAATTTGCATTTTTCTAATTGCTAGAGATGTTGATTGTTTTCATATATCTGTGGGCCATTCATATTTCTTCTTTTAAGAAATGTCTGTTCAGTTCCTTTGCCAACTTATTGATGGGGTTATTTGGTTTTTGGTTAAGTTTTTTGAGTTTTTGTATATCCTGGAAAATAAAGCCCTATCCGAGGTGCAGGTGGCAAAGATTTTCTCCTATCTGTAAGCTCTCTTCATGCTCTTGATCATTTCCTTTGCTGTGAAGAAGCTTTGTAGTTTGATGCCTTTTCATTTATTGATTTTTTTATTTTACTACCTGCACTTTTGATGTCTTGTTAAAGAAGTAAAAGTGGCTGAGCCAATATGTTGGAGTATTGGACCTATAATTTCTCCTAGTAGGGACAGGGTTTCTGGTCTAATTCCTAGGTCTTTGATCCACTTTGAGTTGGGTTTTGTGCAGGGTGAGAGGTAGGGGTTAAATTTCATTTTGCTACATATGGATTTCCAGTCTTCCTAGCACCATTTGTTGAAGAGGCTATTTTTTTCTCCAATGTAAGTTTTGATACCTTTATTTAGTACGAAATATTTATGTGGGTTTGTCTCTGTTTTCTGTTCTGTTCCTCTGGTCTTCATGCCTGTTGAGGTTCCAATACCATGCTGGTTTTGTTACTGTAGCTCCATAGTATAATTTAAGGTCTAGTTTTGTGATGCCTCCTGTTTCACTTTACTCACAAAGGATTGCTTTGGCTCTTGTGGGTCTCTTATTTTTCCAAATGAATTTCATGACTGCTTTTTATGTTTCTATAAAGAACATCATTGGAATTTAATGGGAATTGCATTGGATCTGTATAGCAATTTTGGTAGTATGGCCATTTTGACAATATTAATTCTGCCTATCCCAGAATATGGGAGATCTTTCCATCTTCTAAGGTCTTCCTCAATTTTTTTTTCTTTAGTGTTGTGTAGTTTTCATTGTAGAGGTCCTTCACCTCTTTTGATAGATTGATTCCCAAGTTTTTGTTTGTTTGCTTTGATTTGGTTTTAAGCTATTGTGACTTGGATAGTTTCCTAATTTCTCTTTGGACTGATTCATCATTGGTGTATAGAAACACAATTGATTTACAAGTGTTAATTTTATAACTTGTTTCTTTGCTAAATTCATTTATAAGTTCTAGAAGTTTTCTGGTGGAGTATTTTGGGTCTTCTAAATATAAGATCTTGTCATCCACAAATAGACAGTTTGAGCTCTCTTTTCCTATTTGTATTCCCTTAATTTCTTTCTTTCACCTAACTGCTTTGGCTAGAGTTTCAAGGACTGTGTTGAATAGGAGCAGTGACAGAGGGCATCCCTGTCTTGTTACTGTTTTTAGAGGGAATACTTTCAATTTTTCTCCATTTAGAATGATGTTGGCCTTGGGCTTATTGTATTTAGCTTTTATAATGTTGAGTTATGTTCCTTTTATCCCTATTTTTTTCTAGTGCTTTAAATATGAATGGATACTGTATTTTGTCAAATGCTTTTTCTGCATCTATTGAGATAATCATGTGATTCTTGCCTTTAAGTCTACTGATGTAGTGAATTAGCTTTATTGATTTCTATATGTTGAACCAAACTTGCATCCATGGGATGAATCCCACTTGATCATGATGCACTATCTTTTTAATATGGTTTTGTATATGATTTGCCAGAATTTCATTAAGAATTTTTGCATCTATGCTCATCAAAGATATTCGTCTGAAGTTTTCTTTCCTTGATGTGTCTGTGTCTGGTTTTGGTACCAGGGTGATACTAGCTTCATAGAATGAATTTGGAAGACTTTCCCTCCTTTTCTATTTCATGAAATAATTTAAGGATTAGTATCAATTGTTCTTTAAAGGTTTGGTAGAACTCAGTTGAGAATCCATCTGGTCCTGGGATTTTCTTTGCTCATAGGCTTTTAAAATGGTTTCTTAAACTTCATTACTTGAAATTGATCTGTTTAATTTGTTTTATATCCTCCTGGTTCAATTTGGGGAGGTCATTTGTCTCTAGGAATTTGTTGATGTCTTCAAGATTTTCTAGCTTATTGGAGTATCAATTTTCAAAATATTGATTACCCTCTGTATTTCAATAGTGTTTGTGGTGATATTAATCAATTTTGTCTATTCTTTCAAAAAATCAACTTTTTATCTTGTTGATTTTTTGAATTTTTTTGTTTCAATTTCATCTCTGATTATTATTATTATTATTATTATTATTATTATTATTATACCAAGAATTGCACTCAGGGTACTTAACCACTGAGGCACATCTCTAGCCCCTTTTTATATTTATTAGAGACCGGGTCTCACTGAGTTGCTAAGTGCCTCATTAAGTTGCTGAGGCTGGCTTTGAACTCACAATCCAAGCTGCTGGGATTACAGGCATGTGCCACTGCACCAACCTAGCTTCTTTCTTTTCTTTTAATCTATGAACTCAATGCTATGAACTTTTCTCTATGAACCACCTTCATAGTGTCCTCAATATTTTAATACATTTTATACTCTTTTACCTCTAAATAGTTTCTATTTCACCCCTGATTTCGTCTGCTATCCACTCACCATTCAATAACATATGCTTTAATCTCCAGGTGTTAGAGTGATTACTATTTTTTATTTCATCATTAATTTTTAATTTTATTCTATTATGATTTGATGGAATGCAGGGTATTATCTTTTTTTTTTTTTTTTTGCATTTGATGAGAATTGCTTTGTGGCCTAAAACATTCTCTATTTTAAAAAATGTACCATGTGCTTCTGAGAAGAAAGCATATTCAGTCATTGATGGATTAAATATTCTATATACATCTGTTAAGTCTAAATTATTAATTGTGATTTTTTTTTGTTCTGTAACTTCTTTATTTAGTTTTTGTTTGGAAGATCTCCCTAGTAAAGAGAGAGGCATGTTAAAATCATCTAATATTATTGTGTTTTGGTCTGTTTCATTCTTGATATTGAGAAGGGTTTGTTTGATATATGTAGATGTTCCATTGTTTGGGGCATAAATATTTATTGTTGTTATTTCTTGATGTATGATTTTCTTAAGCAATATAAAATTACCTTCTTTCTTTATTCTGATTAATTTTGGCTTAAAGTCCACTTTATCTGATATGAGAATAGAAATCCTGCTTGTTTATAAGATCCAAGTGAATGATCTATGAGTTGAGTCTCCTGGAGACAGCATATTGTTGGGTCTTGTTTTTTAACCCAGTCTACCAGTCTATGTCTTTTGATTGATGAGTTTAGACCATTTATATTCACTATTATTATGGAGAGATTATTTTTATTTCCTGATTTCTTGACTTATTTTTAGTTTTTAAGTTGAATTAGATTTTCGTTTGATTGTCTATTTTTTTACTATAGTTCTTCTCTCAGCAGGTATTTTTTTTAAATCTGTTTTTAATATATGATAGTGGAATACATTACAATTCATATCACACATATAGAGTACAGCTTTTCATATCTCTGGTTGTATACAAAGTATATTCACACCAATTTTTGTCTTCATACATGTACTTTGGATATTAATGTCTATCACATTCCACAGTCAGCAGGTATTAATTTTTATTCTCCATTTTTACTTGATGAAATATTTTATTGAGTATGTTTTGTAGTGCAGGCTTTCTAGTTGTGAATTCTTTTTTATTGTGGAATGTTTTTACTTAATCTTCAATTCTGAAGCTTAATTTTGCTGGATATAGGATTCTTGGTTGGCATCCATTCCTGTCACAACTTGGTATTTTAGGGTCTGAGTTGAGAAATTGGGTGAGATCTGGATTGGTTTAAATGTGACCAGTCATTTTTCTCAAGAAGCTTTTAAAATTCTATCCATATTCTGTATGTTAGGAATTTTCATAATAATGTGTGAGTCTGTTGTAATTTTGTACATTTGTAGTCCTATATGTCTCCTGTGTTTGATTTTTCCACTTCATTCTTAAGGTTTAGGAAAATTTCTGATATTATTTCATTGAAAAAATTGTGCATTCGTTTAGTTGGTACTTCAGAGCCTTCATCTATCCCAATGAATCAGATTTGACCTTTTGATGTTATCCCACATTTCTTGAAAATTCTGGTCATTGTCTTTTAACATCTTTTCTCCAGGATCAACTTTATTTTAAGATTATGTACTTTGTCTTTGTTGCCTGCGACTCTGTCTTCCAAGTGGTCTAGTCTATTGGTGATGCTTTCCATTGAATTTTTAATTGATTTATTGATTCCTTCATTTCAAGAATTTCCAATTAATTCTTCTTCAGAATCAATATCTTCTTATAGAATTGATTTTTCAATCGTATTTTCTCTCTTGCATCATATTTTACCTCATAGAGCAGTTTGACTATGAACTTTCTAAATTCCTTGTCTGATATTTCCTCCACTGTGGTGTCAGTGCAGTGATGTTGAGGCAATCTGGGTTGTTTGGGATGGTTTGTTCCCTTTTTTTTTTCCATATTGTTTGTGTGTCTACTCATTAATCCAAATGAATCTGAAGCAGCAGAGTTTCCACCCTATCAACTTATAGTGTCCCTCTCCATTTCCAATGCCTCACAGATTAGGGGAAGCCAAATAATAGCAACAACCTATGCAAACAATATTTAGCATTAAACTAAATACTTGGGTCCTACTATGACATCTACAATGCTAATTGGTAAAATAAACAGAAAGTGCACTATCAGCAATTTCCACCAGTAAAAACAGTAAGTAATCATGTATTATGTCTAGCATAGAATCAAACATTAGGTGTTCTCTGACTTCTGCAGCATCAATAGTTGCTACAGCATTAGTGGTAGGAGGTGGCATTATATAAACCAATTAGTGCTAAAAGATGTTAAGAATAAAGTTAATTAAGAGGAAAGAAAAAGCAATAGATGGTAGAGAAGTGTGTGCAATTTCAAAACATGTACAGGGAAAATGCAGAAGAAATGTAGGATGTGATGGTTATGAGAAAGGAGGAGAAAAACAAGTAAAAAATCAAAGAGTGAAAGAGAAGAATAAAATTTGGCCAACAAGAGAAAGAGAAATAAAGGAAACCAAATAGTGAAAAAATACAAAATAAACTCAAAATATACTAATCAAAAACCATAACCCTGAAAAGACAAAGCAAGGAAAAATACTATCTTCAAAAAATGTTAGAAATGTGGGGCTCGGGTTGTAGCTCAGTGTTAAAGTGCTTGCCTAGCATGTGTGAGGCACTGGGTTTGATTCTCAGCACTGCATATAAATAAATGAATAAAATAAAGCCCATCAGCAACTAAAAATACATATAAAAATGCTAGAAATGAGAAAACAAAAACAAATACATATATGTATAGATGTCCATGAATCATTCTGCACACACTAAAAAAAAAATGGAGAATTTTGATGAGAAAATAAGGAATTGTTTTCACTGTGGTGGAAAAAACAGTCAATGAGAATATAAGTTTGCTGTCTGTCTCTCTTTCTGATTCTTCTTGAGGAATTGTTATGGTTTGGGTGTAAGGTATCCCCTAAAAGCTCACGTGTAAGACAATGCAAGAAAGTGCAGAGGAGAAATGATTGGGTTGTGAGAATCTTAATCCAATCAGTGAATCAATCCCCTGGTGGGATTAACTGTAATTGAAGGCTGCAGAGGTATGGCTGAAGGAGGTAGGCATGGGGGCATGGCTTTGGGGTATTTATTCGTATCTGGAGAGTGGAACCTGTCTCTCTGATTTCTGATCACCATGTAAGCTGCTTCCCTCCGCCACACTCTTCTGCCGTAATGTCCAGCCTCACCTTGAGTCCCAAGGGATGGCGCCTGCTGTCTATGGACTGAGACCTATGAAACTGTGAGCTCCAAATAAACTTCCTCCCTTAAAATTGTTCTGTCCGATCTTTTAGTCACAGCAGAAAGCTGACTAAATCAGGTGTGCACTAAGTGAGAGAGGAGAGGCACGGGCTGTCAAACCCTTCCATTTGGTGTGTTGCTCACTGAGATGTCAGTTGGAGTTCAAAACTTCTCAGCTTCCCTTCTTGGCAGTAGGAGGTGTGGTGGGCTGGGAAATGCTGTCAGCTCCACTCCCAGGGTGAGTCACTGCTGGGTTCTGTGAGAAGAGTTCCTGGAGGTGGAGCTTCCAGGAGAGGGCTTAGGTCTAGTGGGGCTTGATTTATCTCTTGGCAAATAGTCTGGAGACATTAAACAATGCACCTCCAGAGCCTGACAGTCGCCAATCTACACTTGGAAACTGTACCCCAGGAGTCACCCCAGGGTTTCACTCATGGGATGGGGGAGCTAGTCCTTCAAGCTTCTGTTGCCTGCAGATACCACCCTTCCCAGCCTCCTGAGCTCAGTCCCCAAGTAAAGGCAGTCACACCTGCCCATTCAAATTCCCAACCAGCTGCAGCTGGTCCTACAGGACATAGGACTTACAGGGGGGAAGGAGCACATTTCTCCCAGCCTCGCCAACTTGTATTTCCCCCTGGAAAAATACTCTTCAAACCTGATATCCTCAGGATTTGCTAGGCACAGTCTAGATCACGAGGCTGGTGTATGTCAGGACTTTGTATTAGACCCAGCTGGATCTAGGGGATCCCAGTTCTTGGTTCCTATTGGTGCTGCCACAGCACAGTCACCTCAAGGTGGCTCCTGCCTGGGCTCTTCATGGACAGTTGGGTAACTCAGGTCACCTGTGGTGTGCCAGTTTATTATATCTGCCTAGGGCAGGCTGCCCCTTTGGTCTCTGGATTTTCCATGCTGAGACTGTCTGCAGTATTTCTCAACTTTCTCAGTCCTTGTGTGCTAATGCTGCTTTTCCCTCAAGCAGCTGAGCTCCAATTTTGTCCCTTTTCCTTGTTTAATGTACCAAAAAATTTCTAAGTCTCTAAGGTAGTCTAAGTGTCCAATATTCAGTTTTAGTGAAATCCCTCTTTCACCCACCTTCAGAGAAGCAGTATTCCCAGTGCTTGAATCCCAGATCACCAACCAATGAAAGACACACCACCAGTCCGCCACCACCTCCTCCTCTCATTGTGACCTTGATTTGCCTTTCTCTGATGGCTAATGATATTGACTACCTTTTCGTACACTTATTGGCCACTGTGTATCTTCTTGTAGGAAACTTCTTATTCAACTTTTTAAATGAGTTGCCTGTTCATTGTTTATTGTTGAGTTATAAATCTCTTTATATATTTTGGACACTAGACCCTTATCAAAAATATGCCTTGAGAATATTTTCTTCTACTGAGCATAGTGGTGCACACCTGTAATCCCAGGGACTCAGGAGGCTGAGACAGGATCAAGGTGAGGACAGCCTCATCAACTTAGAGGCCCTGTCTCAAAACATAAACAAACAAACAAATGAAAGAAGAAAGAAAACATTTCCCACCATTTTATGGTTGGGTTTTTTTGTTTTTGTTTTTGTTTTACTTTTTTGATAGTGTCTTAGGAAGTTTTAAAGTTTTAATTTTGATAATGACCAATTCATCCATTGTTTCTTTAGTTGCTAAGCTTTAGGTATCATATCTGAAAAATCATTGTCTAGTTCAAATTCACAAAGATTTACCCTCCTGTGAATTCTTCCACCATCTGTTTTCTTCTAAGCATCTTATAGTTTCAGCCCTTACGTGTTGGTGGTTGTTCTATTTTGAGCTACTTTTCTTTGTGGTGTGAAAGTACAAGATTTGGGGGCACAGTCTCCAAGACAGCCTCACTCCTGACACTAGCCACTGGACACAAGCTGAACATCTCCAAACAGCCCTCAGTTTCCACAAGTCTCTTGAAAGACTCACGAAGCTCACTGAAAACTGCTACACGCACAATTCCAGTGTAGGACAGTGAAAGGAAGACAGGGCAGGATCTGGGAAGGTTCCAAACACAAAGCTACGGTGTCCTCAGGACACCGTCTCCTGGCATCGACCCATGACAAGGCACACAGGGTACTGGTCACCCAGGTGTTTCAGCTGGGCTTCCGTGTCCAGAGTTGTTACTGGAGCTTCGTCCCAGAGGCATGATACAGGCCACTGGCCAGTATCCAGGTCGGCTGACACCAGGTGACCCAAAGGACAGACCCTAAACCACATGACTTACTGCATGTGGCTAGCCCCTGCCCTAACCAAGGATGTTCCTATCAGGTGTGATACAGAAGGTGGGGGCAAAGGCCAGTCGTTTTGGGGGACAAGGCAAACTTCTCTATTACACAGCATAGATCACAACACACACAGGCTACTAACGTTTCCACTCAGAAGTGATAGACACTGTTGGATATGGAAATGAAAAACCCCACATAGTGCGGCCTGGGAAAAGGGGAGTAAAACAAAGCCATACATTGATAGCATTGATCCTTTCCCAGTACATTCTTTCCCAGGGACAAGACAGGCCCTGGGGAGGAAATATCCATCCAAGCCTAGTCTGGCAGTCTCTGGGAAGAAAGCAAAGTATTCACCCTTCCCCAAACAAGTCCTTTCTCAGTGACAGTCAATGAGACCCCGAAGGGAAAGAGATAAATACTGACCACTGACGCCAGACCCTCCATCTGGCCCACTGACTGCTGACCCCAGACCCTCCAGTAGACATGCTCTGGCAATAATTAGGTCACCTCACCATATGACCTATGAGCACAAGCTTCCCCTTGGCTCATTTTCCACCAGGAAAGTGGGTCCATCAGAGGCATCACCTGTTCCTGCATGAAATCTTGTTCCTAAAAAAAAGCTGAGATGATCCGTGAAGTTTGTGTCTGGCCCGGTCCTATTGGGCTAGCACATGCTGCTTTCTCTCACATTTCATTGGCTAAAGCAAGTCACAAGGCCAAGTCTATCTTCAAGGGGGTGGGGAGGTGTATATCTGTTTATAGAGATGATTAGAAATCCATTCTATCACATAAATATTTTATATGTATTAATTCTCAGTTCCCTCAAAAATCTTGTAATAATCTCCATTTTCTATAAGGAAACTGAGTCACCGAGAGGTTAGATAAGACACCCAAATACACACAGTTTGTAAGGGCAGAGCTGAGATGCCTGACCTTAAGCCCAGGAACTAGAGCTCTATAGCCCATGCTTTGAGGTTAATTAAAGAGCCTGGTATAGTGGTGCACACCTGTAATCCCAGCAGCTCAGGAGAGGCTGAGACAGGAGGACCACAGGTTCAAGGCCAACCTCAGCAACTTTGAGAGACCCCACTGAGGATGTGCCTTAGTGGTTAAGCACCCCTGGGTTCAATCCCTGATACCAAACAAGTAAATAAAAAATAAAGACAACTAAAGAGAGTGTGTGTGCGTTGGGGGGTTCCTTAAATTCTTCAAATTTCTTTCCTACATTCAAATAATATTTGTTGAATGCTTCTGAGGGTCAGGGACTAGGCCACTGGAATCCAATGGGGAATGAGAAGCAGGCATTTGCCTAGTGAAGCTGAGGTTTTTCCTCCTTTCTTCTTGGCTTGGGGATTTGTGGGGAAAATGGGGCTGGGTTAAGGAGACCCCACTCCTAACACAGCCACCACCACTACAACTCTGTCACCATTGTCACCCCAACTAGAGCAGATGTCACCCACCACTTCCTGGGGCACTGGAGAGGCAAAGAAAGAGGAGATGGGGAAATGAAAATGGAGAGGAATGAAAGACGTGAAGGCTACACACAGAGCCATTGGGAGGATCATTCAACATTTTTCTTTCCTTCAAAATAGGTTTTAAAAGGTACAATATAGGTGATGCCCAATCTGATGCCAGTTATTAATTATGATTCCACCTGTATTGCAGCTCTCTGTCAGCACCACCTCTCTCTTTACCATTCCCCTTCAGAGTGGACACTTTTTCCTGAAACTATTGCAAAAAAGAATGCATGTTTTGTTTTGTTTTCCCCTGCTGGGTTTGCTAGTAAGACAAAATGCTGGGAGGGATGCTGTCACCGCTAGGGACTGGCCTGTCTGAGAATGAAACCATTTTAGAGGAATTTAGGCAGGACAGGACACAGGCATACCAAAAAAGTGGCATTTTGAACTCCTAGATCCCGTCAAGCCTGAGTCAGTGTGATCTAGACTTTTTAATTGTGTGAGTCAATTAATTCTCTTTGTATGGTTAAGAAGTTAAGATGTGGGCTGGGGTTGTGGCTCAGCGGTACATGCGAGGACCTGGGTTCAATCCTCAGTACCACATAAAAAAATAAATAAAATACATGTATTGTATCCAACTACAACTAAAAAAATAATTTAAAAAAAATAACTTAAGATGTGCTTCTGATATTGAAATCAAAGAGTCTGACACATTCTATATTGTTTCCCTTTCTAAATTTTTAATGCCAAAAAATCCATCCTATACATAAAGATGTGTATTTTAAAAATGAGAATCAATCTGAGGAAGGCAAATGAAGCTCAGGAGAGATGACACCAAGTTGTCTAGGCATCAACTCTTGAAATCGTCACTTCTTCTCTCCACACTCACCTGCAATTTTTAGGAAAACATGAACAGCCACAGGAAGAGGCATTGGCCACCGGCTCACATGGAGAGACAGCAGCATACTAAGTCTCTCCTCTCTCCTCTGAAAAGAAAGGAAGCCACAATTAAGTCTCATATTCCTAAAATTCATTACAGCCATAAAAAAGCACCACCATATTTTCATGAGCTATTAAAACAAACAGTGAAAAATAAAGCCCACTCGGTACCCAATAACCTTTGCATGTGCATATTTTTTCACATATTTGGGAAGCAACACAATCTGGTCGACCACAGTACATCTCCCACAACTGGTTCAGATCTCCACATTCTCTTCTGCATCTTTGAAGTAATAAGCTACGATTTCTCTAGCCACGCCATTTGCAAAGTATGTGGACTTCTATCACAACGTGAAATGCATTCTATTTTTATTCTTTGCTTTGCTCACCTGGTCTTCCATCTAAACACTCCTTGAAATCTCCACCAGTGCCGAGTGTCATGGGAGTAAAATAAAGGACACCTATTATGTGTCCACTACATCACATTATTTTATTTCATTTAATTCTGACCTCAATCTTTAAAGTAAGTGTTACTGCTTTAATTGCCATTTTTCCTTTAGCCTCAATGAGAGTAAGCTGTTTACCCAAGTTTAAACTGCTCTAAAATAGTGATACTGTTCGTTGCTTGTCTATAACTACTTCCTCCTTCCTTACTGGCTGAACATGCTTCTCATTGAGGAAGTTTGAAATGCTGGCCACTTTTTATCTCCGATCTCTTTATTACTAGGGCTTGAGCACATCACCCAACCTAGAGAATGGACCAGAGAGAAAGCCTGAAGGAAGATTTACGAATTTCTCCCAGATTAAAAAACAAACAGAACACAGGCACACACAGGAGAACCCTTTCCCACTCTCCCTTCTTTTTGTTTTTGGATGATGTCTTGTAATCATACAATACTTGGAGGCAGCAGCCATCTTGGGACCATGAGGGTACAGATTCGAAGACAAAGCTCAGTGCTCCGAGTTACATTCAGCATGATAAAAAGGAAAAGTGATCCTTCTTGAATTGATTCTCTCATTTAACTAACTCTGGAGTCCTTCCAACTCAGGACTTAGGACAATGCCTGCAATACTTCACATTTACTGAATTAATAAATAAATGAGAGTATAAATGTATTTTCTATTGCTACATCAAAATATCTGAAGCCAGGTCATTTATAAAGGAAAGAGGTCTATTTAACTCACAGTTTTGGAGGCTGAAAGTTCAACACTGGGCAGCACAACTGTTTGCCCATTGGCGAGGTCCCCCTTGGCTTCGTCACAACAGGGCAGGTGGCACCAAGGCAGGAGCGTATGTGAGAGGGTGAGATCACATGGGGATTCAGGGCCAGTTGCTCTCTTTGGAATAATCCCCTCTCTTGGGAACTAACCAGGGTTCTGAGAGAGCAGAACTTCAATCTCTTGAGAGATTAATCTCCCCCTGAGCCCACCTTCCCAAGGATCCACCACTGGCCCACACTGCCACCGTGAGGACCAGGCTTCCAGCACAGAGCCCCTGGGGAGCACATCACCTGCAGATCACAGCGGGGACTTGATCTTTCCAAAACCTGACTTCCTCAAAGATCAAGGAAATGCCTCCTGAAGCTAACCACGCACCTGCCCCGCGAGCCTGCGGTTTCGTTCCTAGGTCTGTGCAGAGATATCAGTGTGGGGTGTCCACTAGAGACGTGTGGAAAGGGCTCGTAAGGGCTGCGAGCTAGGGGCAACTCAGGAGCCACCAGCAGGAGGGGAGATGAACGCTGGGACAGTCACAACCTGGAAAAGGACTCAATATAAACGGACAAACTGTTAATACGACATCATGTAGATCATACGGACACGATTATTGAGAGAAGACCCCATAAATACAAAAACACAGGTGGTTTGATTTCTTAAAATAAAATTTAAAACAGGAAAAACAAAAACTAATCCATGTTGATAGAAGTCAGCACTTACCTCTGGGGAAGGGCTGGCTATTGACTGGGAAAGGACACCAGGGAATCTTCTGGGGTGATGGGACTGTTACATGTCTTGATCTGAATTGTTTATATATGTAAAAAAAATTGAGCCAGACACTTAAAATGTGTGCACTTTACTGAGTATAAGACACACCTCAAACTTTTAAAAGGCCAAAAGAAATTGTTATTTCAAGGTATGGGACACATCTTTGACCCAGTGCCTATTCAGGGAGGGAGTAACCTTGAGAGCCTTGCAAAATAATGTTCATTAAAAATATTCTTAAGTAGCCATTATTAGTTCTATACAACAAATGCAAAGTATGACCAAGAGGGTCAGTGACCATCCAAAGTCACGCAGCCAGTTAGCAGCAAAGCCGGGATCTGAATACAAGTTTATCCGACCCCCAAAACCCATGCTCCTTTCTCTGTGTCACCATAAAACAGGTGAAGTGGGTACCTGCATAGCCAAAGGGCTATTGATATGACCCGGGAATGCTCTCCTGGAGTGTGAATTTATGAACAAAAATTGCTTCAGGAGAACAGAAAGGGCTGTGTGAGCAAAGAGACTTGCTGAAGAATTTATAATAGCAAAACACTAGAAACAACCCAATTATTCAACATCATATAATTAAGCCAATTATATAAATTATTAAGAAAAATTATAAACATGATAGAATATTGTGCAGCCATTAAAAACAGTACTCAAGAAATATGATACAATGATAGAAATTGCACCTACTTTAAGAATACAACATAAAAAGCAATACTTTTTAAAATTGTGCACATAGAAAATAAAAATCTGAAAGGGTCCGAATGCAAAGACTGTTAACAATGTCTGTTTCTGGATAATGAAATTTGGCAAAGAAGAGAGAGGTGAGGGTAGGGGAGGAGACAGGAGGAGGAGAGGGTCTCTTATGTTTTGCTTTATAAGCTTTGTATTTGATTTGCCATGAATACATAATGTTATGATAAAAATTTTAACTAATTGATTAGAAACAATTGGAAGGAAATTTATAAAATATTAACAATGGCTGCCTTTGGACAATAAGATTTAGGAGTTTTTTGTTTTGTTTTGTTTTGTTTTGTTTTGTTTAAAGAGATGGGTCTTGCTATGTCACCCTGGCTAGTCTCAAACTATTGGGCTCAGTTGGCCATGGTGGCACACTCCTGTAATCCCAGTGGCTTGGAAGGCTGAGACAGGAGGATGGAGAGTTCCAAGCCTGCTTCATCAACTTAGTGAAGCCCTAAGCAACTTAGCAAGACCGCGTGTTTAAATAAAATATAAAAAGAAAAGAAGTTCAAACTGCTGGACTCAACCTGTCCTCCCACATCAGCCTCTGGAGTAGCTGGGACAGGTGCACAGCACCACAACTAGCCTGGGAGATCTTTAAGTCTTCTTTCGGCTTCTCTACACTTCCTAAGATTCCTATAATGAGCACATGTTTCTTTGTATCTAAATTTAAAAACTAAACGTATTTCAAGGAGATGGTGCTTTTGAAAGTGCTCTGTGATCTGTGAAGCACTCAATTATAAAAAGCAATTTTGTGATGACTATAAAACACATGAAATGCTGCCGTGCCATTTTGCAGTGGCAGAGGGCAGATTCTGTACGCAGCTGCCCAGGCCCTCAGTTTTACCTTCCAGAAAGTGGGAGGAAGGCCGGGTGGATGCGGAAGGTTTCCTGGAAAGACTTCAGGAGTCAAGGCTAGAGGGGCCCTGGCTCCACCCTCGGCTGCACCTCAGTTTCCGGGCGAGTTGTTTTATTGCCCAACCTCTGGAGGTTACGAGCCAAGTTGCTTCACAGGAGGCCCCGTGGGTGGGTATTTTTAAATGTTTCCCAGTTAACACTGAGTGAAGGGTGAGGCCTTCGGGTGAGCCTGTTGATAAACTCTGTGGGCCAGCGGCAGGAAGAGCTCAGAAACTTCTCTGGAAACAATTAACTCTAATCAAGAAACATACTGTCACATTGCTTTCCTCAAACCAACCTAAATATAAAAAATTAAAAAGTAAGATTTTTAATCACCAATTATTATATATTTACAGTTTACAAAGGGTGCTCAGGAGATATTGTGTTTCGATGCTCTTCCTTGTGTGTGCACAGGTGCATGTGTTACTGCAAATTGAACCCAGGGGTGCTCTACCACCAGCCATTTTAAAATTTTTATTTTGAGAGAGGGTCTTGAGAAGTGGCTGAGGCTGGCCTCGAGCTTGCCATCCTCCTGCCTCAGCCTCCTGAGTTGCTGGGATTACAGGCGTGCACTGCAGCACCAGGCTTGGTGATCTCATTTAATGAAGATAAAGCCCATAAACCGTGAGCAGGTGTAACAGCCCAGACCATTATGGAAGCAGAAAACACAACAGTCATACCTGCATAGCAACGTTTAGGTGAATGAGGCCACGTGTCTGGCAGTGGTCCCATAGCTCATAATGGAGCTGAAAAACCACTACCACAAAGTGACAGCGTGGTTGGCACATTATGCACAATGCACAACTTGCCGGCTTATGGTGATGATGTGTAAGCAGAACTACGGGCTGCTAGTCCCAAAGAAGTCTAACACACCTGCCTACGCAGTATACTTAATACTTGTTAATGATAATTAACATAACAGCAAAGTTGCTAATAATAGTTAACAGCTATGTAACTGGTTTAGTATTTACTATCCTATACTTTTTATCATCATTTTAGAGGGTTCTCCTACTTAATAACAAAAAAGTAAAATAGCAAGCCATGTCCCTCTTCAGTGGCCTCGTTCACCCCACATCTGCTGTGTCTCTCGACCACATTTTATCTTGTCGTGGAATTCCCCTCGTGTGTTTGGTCATCGTGGCTTATAGCAATAGGCTGTGCCATACACGTACCTGATAGCCTAGGTGCCATCTAGGTTAGTGTAGAACACTCAATGACATTGGCACAATGACAAAATCACCTAGTGATGCATTTTGCAGAACATGTCCCCAATCTTAATTGACATTTTCCTGCAGAAGGAATTGAGAAGGAAAAATTCAGAGTTTTCCCAAATCAAATTACTGCAGACTTGAACTTAAATACTCTTACCTCCAACCACAGCATGCCAGCATCAGGAGGTGAGTCACCAACCCCTTGGAGTGGCCAGTGATGTCCTGACCACAGAAGAGTCTAGGAAGCCCTGCCTGCCTCTCTCCCCGCTGCAACCCCAGAGCCTCGAGAGCAACAGGAAGGTCCTGAATGGAGGTGTGTCACCCAACAGGATGGCCAAGAGGAGGGCCTGGAGGCTCAAGTCAGGGTGTGTTCAATGAAACAATGAATATTTTCTACAAGACAAAATTATCTCTACTTTACAGAGCAGAGAACTCAGACTCCAACTGGAAAGTGAACACAGCCAAGATCACAGAATTTGCAAGAGACAGCTAGAAGAAAAGGGGACTCAGAACGGCCGACTCCATTCCTCTCCTCCAAACTTGACTACTAACTGCAGCTTTTTAAATACCAAGCTGTGCGGTCCACAGTCTCAGAGATAATTTATGTGGTGACTCCTCTCTAGATACTACACATGGACAGGATCATAGGAAGAGTATCGAACAGGAGTTAGCAACAATGATTTTGCTATTATTATAGTATTTTATTCAAAACAATTTATTTTGCCAAGATTTTCTTCCAAAATCCTTACTCTGATTAATGACAAGCTTTGAAATGATTTAAAGAAAAAAAAATTTGCTTCCTAAAAAATTTACATAATATAGTACATGGCAGATGACCATAGTCATATATTTAGATCTAAATTACCAGATACAAATAAAAGATAGCTAGGGAAAAGATATGCATGCTGTAATCAAGAAAAAAAGAAGAAGAAAGACATTTCTAATCAATGTCTTGCAAAACCAAACCATTAACCAAAGTCCTAAGCTGGAGGCTCAAATAATTGAAAAATGAAAATGATCCATCTACTCATGACAGGGAGATTGTGGTTTTATAAAGAAGTTGAATGCACAGGCGGATGAAAAGGATCAACACAACCATTTGGTAATTGGCTAAATAACAGGGATAGACAAATAGAAGAAATAACAACAAATAACAAGAAATGGAAAGTAGAAAACAGAGATGTCTCCCTCCTGTCAAAAGGCCACAGCCCGTTTATTCAGAACTATGATGCTTAAATCATTAGTTACATAGAATAGAACAGATAATGGTTAAGGGCATTCAATTCATCTGTCCATCCATCCATCCACCCATCTATCCAACCATGAGAAATTGCCCATTATTTGATCACTTTGGACTTACAAAAAAGGCAACTTTGTGTAATTCAATATAAAATATTCAGTTAATAAAGATGGAACAGGCTACCATGTTCCCTGCACCATGTGAGGCTTGGAGGGTAAGGGTTGAATAAAAAAAATCTTCCCCAACTCTGCAAACTCTCAATGGAAAACACACCAGCAACTATTTATAAGGAATTATGAATGTACAAAATACTATGGGATTGTATTAGCATAGATGCACAGACAATGTAGAGAAATTTGTTAGCAGGGACATGGTTGGTGGGAATTTATAAAATTTTATTCCTTTTGCTTGTCTCTTTTTAAAACATTCATTATTTTTGTAATTAAAGGGTTTTTGTAGATGTGCCATAAAGGCTGCAGAAATATGTATAAAACAGAGGATTTTTCTCCCCAGTACTGGGGAACACAGGGCACTCTACCTCTGAGGTACATCCTCAGCCCTTTTTGTATTTTTTGAGACGGGATCTTGTTAAGTTGCCCAGGTTGGCCTTGAACTTGAGATCTTTCGGCCTCAGCCTCCCAAATCTCTGGGATTATAGGTGTGCCTCGCCATATATCGCAACATGGAAAATTTTAAAGTTAGAATTGATGAAGCAACCCAGGTAAAATAAGAAGCAAGAGACTAAATATGCAAATCAACTATGGCCCAGACCATATAAAAAATAAAACTCTGACCCACAGTCTCTAGCAATCACCCATTATCTGGAGCAAACAGCCTAGGAAGCCAAATAACAACCTGACCGCAGCACAGTCAGGTCTTGATTAATGACTGACAGCTTCCCCGACCTTTGTTCCTGCTTCCGCCTCAGGACTGACTAGACAGCCACTGATGTTCCCTGAACAGACCACACAGGTCACCTGCTTCTGCCCAGCCGCCTGCAGCTTCCTGCTGGTTCTCACCCTCCTCCACCATGAGGCACCTCCTCCACCATGTGATGGTGACGGACTCCCTCACTGGGCAGCTCTGAGCCGAGGGCTTTTGCCTGTTCTCATTTGGTTGGTCTTTGTTCATGTCCACAGGAGGGAAGGAGAAATGGAATCAGGAATGAGTCTTAACGCACAGAACACAAACAACAGACTCATACACATTGTTGAGAAATGAGGGTCACAGCAACTCTGTACCCCACTGTCCCTGGGGACTAGCTGGGTTCTGACTGAGCCCTAGGAAGATGAAGTTTTTATTTACCTCTTTCCATTTCCTTCTTCATAGCCTCTTCCAGAGCACTGGGCTCTCAATCCCTTTACCTGAGAAGCAAAACCTAGAGCCACCATATACCTCTATTTTGGTTTGAACCTTGAAGGCCCAATCAGAATCAGGAAGATGTGGGGGCCAGGTTTCATCTCTAGAATCTGAACTCCATGAGGGAAGGAAACGTGCTTGTTTGGCCCCTCCCCGTGGTTCAGTGAATGATTGAAATAAACACAAGGATGCCTCTAGTTCATCCACATCCCACGGTACTTACAAGAAGATAACTCAGATCGTATTCAAAACCTGTCTTACTCCCACTGAAATTTCTAAACTAAGACACAGAAAAAAACCTGTGTGCTCCAATACATCAAGTATGGCCCCGCAGACGAGCCACAGAGACTCAGATCAGGTCATTACTCCATAGCTTGTCCTGTGGTGCTCAGTGCTTAGCTGGATACAGCTGCAATTCTAAACTCCATCTCTCTCTCCCTCTCTCTCTCTCGTGCTCACTGGATAGTAAACATGAATTGCTATTAATAATAATTTTCCACTGCACGTCCAGAACAATCCATCCAGAGAAAATTGGAACTTCTTCTTTACTGAGGTCCAGTCCCATCAATTTGATGCTCATTTTATAGAAAGGCCATTGAGCAAAATTAATGTACCCAAACAAATAGAGTTTGTCCTTGTAACTGATTCAGAGTATGACAGGAAACAAAAGGGCCGCCTTAATGGCCTCCTCTGGGAAATTTATTTTCAGAACATTGAGTTATTTTCTTCTACTCTACCAGATTAGATTAAAATCTTCTTTTTAAAAAGAAAGAAAGCAGAATAAAACTTGGTTGTCTGTTTTCATGGACATCGCTTTTCAGAACTAGGCTCATTTAAATACATGTATCACTGTCCCTGTCAGATCATGCTGCAATCCCAGGTTATTTGACTTCCCACCACTTTCCGTGTTTCCTGTTGTCTTAGCGCTCCCAGCACAGCTTGCCCCCTGCCCAGATCTTTAACATGAAAAGGAAAAGTGAGAGCCACCATATATAAGGTAGAAAGGAGGGAGCTGGAGCCTTTTAAAAATATTACTATATCTTGCTATACAATAATACTTTGGACTGTGCTGTGGTTCAAATATGTCCTTCCAAAGTTCACGTGCTGGAAAGTTCATGTGAAATTCACATCTGAATGTTACTTGGAGATGGGACCTTTGGAAAGTAATTGGGATTAAACAAAGTCATGCAAATGGAGCCCCATGATGGCATCAGAGACTTTTACAACAATAGAAAAAGAGACCTGAGCTGGCCGACTTGCTCTGTCTGGCCATGACACCCTCCACCATGTTATAATTCGGCCATAAGGCCCTCACTGGCTGCCCACACCAGGATCTTAGACTTTCTAGTATCCAGAACCATGAGCTAAATTGTTATGGCTTGTATGTGAGGTGTCCCCCAGAAGCTCATGGATGAGACAATGCGAGAGGGTTCAGAGGGGGAATGATTACTTTGTGAGAGCCTTAACCTAATCAGTGAATTAGTCCCTGGGGGGGGTTAATTGAGTGGTAATTGAGGCAGGTGGAGTGTGGCTAGAGGAGGTGGGGCATTGGGGCTGCGGCTTTGGGGTGTGTATTTGTATCTGGCAAGTAGATTCTCTCTGCTTCGTGCCCATCATGTGAGCTGCTTTTCTCCACCACAATCTTCTGCCGTGATGTTCTGCCTCACCTCAAGGGAACCTGCTGTCTGTGGATTGGGACCTGTAAAAATCCTGAGTCCTCAAATAAACTTTTCCTGCTCTATAGTTGTTCTGGTCAGTCCTTTCATTACAGCAGCAAAAAAAGATGACCAAAACATAAATAAACCCCTATTCTTTACAAATTGTCCAGTCTGGGACAATCTGTTATAGCAACAGAAAACAGACTAAGACTGTGGCTACTGTTTTATGCTGTACCAGACAGGTCAATGACTTTGCCTGCCTCACTTTTAGTAATGAGAAAAAATAAATAAAAATTCTTCCCTACAGTCTTTGTAGAGAAAATATATTCTAGGGCTGGGGATGTGGCTCAGTGGTAGAGCATCTGCCTAACATGTGTGAGGCACTGGGTTCGATCCTCAGCACTGCATTAAATAAATAAATAAATAAATAAATAAATAAATAAAAAGTATTTTTAAAAAAAGAAAAGATGTTCTCTTCCAGGTGATCTCCTGGCCTCCTGGCCTCCTGCCCTCCCCCATCATAGCCACTTGACTATAAAAACAGCCAGTTTCTGGCTAACCTGTGACACGCCGGGTGTGAAAAGCTCAACCCAAACAAGAAAGAGTGATGAAAGAAGCCGAGGAGAGCCCTGCGTAGCAGAGACGCTCAGAACTTGCAAAGGGAAGACCCGAGGAGCCCCCCTGCAATGAAGCAGCAGCCACAGGCTCAGGAAGGCAGGACTGCGGGCAGGTCATCGCAGGGCTCCGGCAGGAAGGACAGAACAGTAGCCAAGAGCTGGGCCACACGGTGACAGGGGACTGGCAACTTCATGCTGCTTTGGGCTCAGTTCCTGGGCAGGTTTCCCGCAGCCCAGCTAGATGGCAGTTTCTGCCACATGAGCTTCTTATTATCCTTACCACCCTGGTCCTACTTAAGGAATAACAAGAACAAGACCGATCACTTAGGGAGCCTGCGTGTGCCTTTTTTAATACAGAAGAACTACACACACACACACACACACACACACACACACACACACGAACCTCTAAAAGCTAAAGCTAACCCTCACACATCTGGGGCTTTTCAGCACAAACAGGAGCAGCCAAGTGTCGAGGAGCCCAAATTTACAGGCAGGAGCCAGGAGCTGTAGTCCAGCTCCAGTCCTGTTTGTGGTGACATCACAGATTCAGGGTCTCTAACCTCACTTCTTCAACCATAGCAATGGAGTCGGAGGAGAAGCGTTCATTTGGTGATTATTTACCGAGTGCCAAGTATGTGGCAAGTTCTATGTTGGGCATCAAGTGAACTGAGCATGGGTTTTTGGTTCACGTGTTCTCATTGGCAATACAGACAGGTAAACAGGTCAGCACAGAACTGAGGGAGGAAATCCTCCTTGCAACCACAGGGCTAATGCCTGCAAACTTTGAACTTGCCAGGCCCCACAATCATGTGAGTCATTCCTTAAAAATAAATTTTGTGTATCTCATTGGTTCTGCTTCTTTGTAGAAGCTTAACTGATATGGTCTGGGTGCAGGCATATAGTCAAGTCCTAGAATAAAGAGGAAGCCAGGACTGGCTTACAATTATTGAGGTGGTCAGGGTTCAGAGCTCACAGGGTCTCGTAATCCCAAGGAAGTATAAGGAAATTCAAACTTTCCCTCTGAAGGTTTGGAAGTGGAGTCTGCTGAACCAAATCAACAATGACCAGGGAAAAGGGAAAGGGTATGCACATTTTTTAATGTGCTCATGTACTTGAGAGCCATGCAAGATATGAAACTTGAATGAAAGACCAGATGTGTAAGATTTCAATGTCTTCTTCATGGTAGGGGGCTGCAGGTGCTTTCACAGGGGGAGTAAATGATGTTTAGGGAAAGGGACAGTTTGGGCTATGGTAGTAGTAGGAGAAAGAAGGAAGGTAGGGGATTCAGGAGACCTTTCAGTAAAGAATGAACAGGGAAGGATGGAGGGATGGGAGGAGGCCCAGATGAAATCATTAGGAGAGTTCTGTACACGTGGACAATGACTTAATAGCTTAACATGCCATTTGAAAATTTTCTTATCAAGCAGGAATGATTGGGACTATGTCTTTGATTTTCTTTTACATCTAATGTATTACCCAGAGTGATGACTCCGAGATCAGAAGTTAAAAACAGTACAGGCATGTGAGGTTGTTTACTTTTTATTATTATATGCAGAAGTCAAGAGTCTAATTCAGGAACTTGAAACTCCTGGGCAGCTACTCCTGAGTGCTTCCTCGGTGCCAAGAGTGACAACCAATGGCCAGAGCTTCCTTGGATAAGTCAGTTTCCTTTACCTTGAAGCCAGCTTGATGACAAAGCCCAGAAAAGCACCTTCCAGAAGGAAGTTGTCCAAGATCACTTCAGCATAGATGGGTCTGGACGTGTGTCTAAGTTGGTACGAGATCCCTTTAGTGAAGACAGGTCTGGACAGCTGGTACGTCCTGTCTTTCCCTAAGTTGGCACATCTTATCCTCTCCTAGTCTTCTCTAGCTGGGCCTATCATACCCAGTGAGGTAGGGAGACTCTACTGGTGAAGCTCGGGGGACACTCCAGACGTCCTGAGCAGTTAATGGAACACGTTCAGCACGGGATAGGTCTTCTTGTGTGCCGCCATTCAGCTCTGGTACTGACCATCGAGAGTGAGGGCAGACCCCACCAGTTAAGGACTCAGTCTTCCACAGGACTGCTGTCACTTCAGATGCCAGCCACACTTCAGAGGTCCCTCACGACTGACTGGGGGAGGGAAGGGTGTGCTTGCTGGAGTCTTAGACATAAGTGAACAAGTAAGTCCACGAGTAAAGGCATGTTTGGGCAGGTGCTTTGGGCAGGTTTTCAACACGGACCTTTGTTGTCAGAAACTTGGAATCATGGACTTTTCATCCACGGAACAGCATGAATCTGGTCACACACAGGAAGGGGTGTCCTCGAGGGCTCCCTTTTCACTGGGACCATGCTTAGGTTTCTCAGCGGGTTCCTTTTCCTAGTTGCAGGTTCTGGCTAGGAAAGCTATACTATTAGACCACAGAGGCTCTGGGGGTGTCCTTCTAAATTACTGTGATAGGTTTTGGAATAGGTTGAATAGCCACCCTCCCCACCACACACACAAAAAAATTCATGTCCACAGAAAACCTCAGCCTGTGACCTTACTTGAAAATAGGGTCTTTGCAGATATAATTAGTTAAGGTGCGTTCATACTGGATTGGGGAGGACCCTAACTTCAGGGGCAATTGTCCTTATAAGAAGAGGAGATACACAGAGAGGGGAAGGCCATGTGACAATGGAGCAGAGATTGCAACGTCATGTCTACCAGCCGAGAAACATGGAGGAGCCCCCAGAGGCTGGGAGGAGCCAAGGAGCAGCTCTCCTCCAGGACTTTCAGAGGGAGCATTGTTCTGCCAATACCTAGATTCTGAGCTAGTTCCAGACCCCAGGACTGTGAGAGAATAAATCTCTGTTGTTTAAAGCCACCCAGTTTGTTATGACAGCCCCAGGAAACAATTCAGGACTAAGCCCCAGGCCTCTGTAGGGCCTGACCTGTTCGCCCTGTTTCTCTCTTTGCCTGGGGCCTAGGCATTTGGCCTATTTTCCACTTCTTTCAGCACCTGCCAACACTTACCTCCTCTTCCCCGACACCAGCAGGAGTGGCACATGGTTTTTCCAGCTCCCCGTGTTCCTGCTGACAAGCTGATGGCCTTTTCTTTGTTTAATTGCTTTTTTCCCCCCCCTTTAAACTAATTATTACAGATCAGCACCACATAAAGAAGAATCTGGGGAAATTTCAAAGTGTATAAAACTTGTGAAACCTCAGTCCCTGCACTCTAGTTGCTGGGTTTATCTAGCAACTGGAATTGTATTTGCACTTAGATATTTAGTTTTCTTTCATTAAAATGAAAAACGAGTTGGGCACGTTGGTGCACACTTATAGTCCCAGCACTCAGGAGTTTGAGGCAGGAGGATCCCGTGAGCCCGGGTGTTCCAGACCAGCCTAGGGAATATTAGAAGAACCTGTCTTTAAAAAAGGAAGAGGCCAGGAGTGGTAGTGTACACCTGTAATCCCAGTGACTCAGGAGGCTGAGGCAGGAGGATCACAAGTTTGAGACCAACTTAGCAAGGCCCTAAGCAACTTAATGAGACCCTGCCTCAAACTTAAAAAAAATAAAAAAGGGCTAGAGATATGGCTCAGCGGTTGTGTCCTGGGTTCAAAAAAGAAGGAAAGAAAAGGAAAAATTGAATGGTCTGCTTACAGCACTAAACTTTTTTCTTAAAAATAAGGCAATCAGCACAAATTAGAAGTATCAGTGCATTTTAATGAAGTATATATGTTAACTAATTAATTAATTAGAGATAGCGTCTCACTATGTTGCCCAGGCTGGTCTTAAATTCCTGGGCTCAATTCCTGGCCTCCCACCTCAGCCTCCTGAGTAGCTACAACTACAAGTGTGACAGAAGGGTCCCTTTCCTGTGATGGAGTCCATTTCATGCTTTGCATATAAACCTTGCTGCTTGACCACTGGGCAGCTTATTCTAAAACTTATTTTTTCCCCTTGCCCTTTTCTCTCTCTTCTCTTCCCTAACAACAGGGGGAATAAGATGAATAGTCTTCTTGTCGTCAGCTGAATGATCTGTCCTTGCACTCACTGCCCATGAGAATAAAGAAACTCCAGACCTGGGAACAGGAGATACACTCTCCCAAGGATACGAGTTGGGCATTAATTACATGTACTGATATACTTGGAAAACAGCCCTTGATGCCCCTCCTCATTTTTAAAAAAATATTTTTTAGTTGTCAATGGACCTTTATATTACTTATTTATTTATATGTGGTGCTGAGAATCAAACCCAGTGCCTCACACTTGCTAGACAAGCGCTACTGAGCTACAACCCCAGCCCCTTGATCCCCTTTATAAAACTGTGTCTTTCCCATGGCAGTTAGAATGACAGCCTCTGTGACTGAGTCCCTTGCCTTTCTCCTTTGATAGCAAATCAATAAACTTTTTTCTTTTCTTTTTTAAATCTTGGCTCAGAATGGGGACAAGGACTGAACTTTTGGTATCACCAGCATGCACCACCAAGCCTGGCCTAAATACATATATATTTTTTAACCATTGCCACAACCTTGAACTTGAACCCATTCCCATGCCAGACCAGGGTCTTCCTTGGCAAAGTCCCTGATGTAGAGTGCATGACCAAAACATATTAATTAACTGGAATGAAAATCTTCCTTTTAGCATCTTGGTAGCCTTTCATATAGTACAATAGATTAATTTGTTGAACAGAGGGCAGATGGATTTTTTTGGGTGCAGAGAACAATCTGAGGGTGGAGAAAAGTCACAGATTTTTAAACATTGCCCCCCGAAATAAGTATCAATGAAAATTAAAATTATTAAAGTCATTTGATAAGATGTAACCTATAACTTGGGCTCTGAGGACAAGAAACTTGTGTTCAAGTCACAATTTTACTGACTAGCTGTGGGAACATGGATAAGTTACATTAGCTTCTCTGAATCTCAGGTTGCTCATCTATGAAACAGTCGGTAAAACCTCTCAGGGGTGACGTGAAGACAGAGGTGATACGAGCAGGGCACGTGACTGTTTCGTAGCAGGTGCTCTGTGGATGCTTGGTGTGTGTGGTTGCCCATCATTTCTTCCCTTCCCTCAAACCACCCTTCACATCAAGCATGTTTGCTTTGTTTTTGGAGGTCAGTCTCAGATTGTGATGATGCATTAGAGGTCAAATCTCTGGGGGGAAAAAATCAGTGCAATTTCCCCCCAATTAGGGAGTACACTGAATTATTGCTAGTCATTTTCCTTAGAAACTTCAGGCATGAGTGAACTTTGACTTTCACTTTCAAACTACTTTCTAATTAAAATATTCCACATTTTTTAAAAGTTCATATTTACTGAGAGGAAACCCCTTGTCTACCCACATCTGTCAGTACTGATTTTACTGTCCAACATCTTCATTAGCATAATCTATCTGACTCCTATCCATACAAATAACTGGATGTTCATTACAGGGACTGCCTGAGAAGTTAATCAAGCATCAGAAGGCAGTTTGGGTCACAGAGTTCTTTGAATCTCTTGTTTCAAAAATTCTTGCTCTGCTTTTTCTACTAATCCTAATTCAATCCTAATCTGGGCCCTGCAAATCCTTAAACCAAACTTTCAATCTCAAAATGTTCTAAACTTGCCCTTACCCTTGAGGATGTAGCCACATTTGAGACACTGGTCTTCCTTATCACAGTAGGCAATAAACTCAGCTTTGTCTTGTTGATAGGTTGTATGCAAAAAGAGTTAATATGGCAGCCTGAGACGGCTATCCGTAGAAAGTCCTACTTGTAAGGTGGGTTCATGGCTGATATGTGGGCAGTTGGATATCAGGAGTGTTCCCAGAGTCCTGATAGGGATGGCTCACTGGGTTAAAACTGCTTGTGCAAAACATATCATTTATGCTGAACACTTGCTTTGTTTCTTGGGGTTTGGAATTTTGGTTCATGCCAGGGAGAGACTGTTTACCTAATCAGCCTTAAAACATCTCCGCGCACTGAGTCTCTAATGGCCTTCCCTGGTACACAGGCATTTCACATGTGTTGTCACAACATACAGATTGGTGAAAGAAGAGTGTCCTGTGTGACTCCACAGGACTCCTAGAAGCAGGCTCCTGGTTCCCTCCGGACTTAGCTCAGTGCCTTTCCCTTTGCTGATTTTCTTTGTAGCCTTTCACTATAACAAGTCACAGATACGAATATGAATGTGAGTCCTCCTGGTGACTCATCAAAACAGGGGGTGATCTTGGGGACCTCTAACCAGATTGTCTTATTGATATTAAAGGAGAAAATATCAATATGGGCAAAGAAAAGTGGAAGGTTGGTGGCTTTCACTATAACACTTCTTATAGAACTCTTTCAAACATGCCTTTACTAGTGGACTCACTAAGACTCTGGCAGGCACATACTTCAATCCCCCAGTCAGTTGTGAGGGACCTCTGAAGTGTGGCTGGCATCTGAAGTGACAGCAGTCCTGTGGAAGGCTGAGCCCTTAACTGGTGGGGTCTGCCCTCACTCTCGATGGTCAGTGCCAGAGCTGAATGGTGGCACACAAGAAGACCTATCCTGAATCTTCCCAAGATTCTGTTCCAAAGCCTAAGCAATCCTGAGGCTCCCAACAAAGGATGAATTTGAAATACAGGTGTCAGCAAAGTCTTCTTTGACAACGGCACCATGAAATAGCAGCAGCATTTCTTGCCTTTTCTTGTTAAAGGATGATGGTGGCATTGGATGTGGTGCATTTAGGCCTAGATTGAAATGTTCAGAATTCCTATGTATTATAGTGTGGGGGTTGGGGAATAATGACAAGTTTCATATCAAAGAATGCATCCCCAAGGGAACAAAATATACAAAGTATTAGAACTATTGGAGGGAGCAAAATGTTTGAGTTCCAAACTGAGGGGTGTGTGGGTGTTTGTGTGTGTATGTGCATATATATATAGTTTATTGTGGTTGGATATCAGGATGTTCCCAGAGTCCTGATAAGGATGGCTCACTGGGTCAAAACTGTTTGTGCAAACCATATCATTTATGCTGAACACTTGCTTTGTTTCTTAGGGTCTGGAATTTTGGTTCATGCCAGGGAGAGGGTGCCTACCTGATACACACACACACCACGTTTATGTGCATGTTTTGGGTGTTTTGGGGAGGGATGTGTGCTGGAGATCCAACCTAGGGCCTCACTCCTGCTAAGCAAGTGCTTTGCCTCTGGCGTACATTTCTAGACCAACATAGGGATATATTTTAACCTGTTCATGTAAATTGAAAAAAAAATCTTGTTTTGGCTGGTTGGCCCAAAAATGAAAACTGACAAAACCAGCATTGCTGATTAACTTATAAGTTAGATGTTTTTCGTTCACTGAATGAGAAAAACTGAAGTTCCAAGGTTTTTTAAAAATTGTTATTGGTGCATTATAATTAAACACAACAGTGGGCTTCATTGTGATATATTCACACCTGCACGTAACATAATTGGGTCTATTTCATTCTCCAGCACCTCCCCTACTCCCTCCCCTTAACCGCCTTCCTGTACTTCACTGGTTTCCTTCTGTTTTCATGAGGCCTCTTTCCTCCCCTTTTTCTCTCTAGTTGCCACATGTGAGAAAAAACATACAGCCTGTGGTTGTCTGACTGGGACTTAACACAATGTTCTCTAGTTTCATCCATTTTCATGCAAATGACATGATTTATTTATGATTGAATAAAACTCAATTACAGACATATATGGCATTTTCTTTATCCACTCATCTATTGACAGACACAAGCTGGTTCCATAACTCAACTACTGTAAATGATGCTGCTGTAAATATGGCTATGCATTTATCCTCATAGTATGATGACTTTGATTCTTTTTGACAAATACCAAGAATTGGTATACTTCGGTCGCATGGCAATTTCACTCCTAGTCTTCTGAGGAAACCCCATGCTTATTTCCATTGTATTTATACTAATATACAGTCGTACCAACAGTATATAAATGTGTCTTTCCCTCCACGTTGTCTCCAGCATTTATTATTATCTGTATTCTTTTTTAATTTATTTATTTTAATTAGGTACATATGATAGCAGAATGCATTTTGATTCATTGTACACAATTGCAGCACAACTTTTTCAGTGGTTGTACACAATGTAGCGTCACACCATACATGCAGTCATACATGTAATTAGGGTAATGATGTCCATCTCATTCTACCATCCTTCCTGCCCCCATGCACCCTCCCCACCCTCCCTACCCTTTGCCCTATCATAGTTCCTCCATTTTTCCCATGCCTCCCCACTCCTCATTATGGATCAGCATCCACTTATCAGACTTCCAAGGTTCTGACAAAAAATATACTTAAAGCTCATAAGGAGATAAAAGCATTTTAGAAAAAAAAATGTTATCAACAAGAGACCTGTAGAAACATTGATATTTCTATTTTCTCAGCACTGAGTTAAAAATAAGGTGCCTTTATTTGTCAAGAGTCCCGCCCTACCTGAGATAAGGCTCTGGCTTTCACCTTACTCCATGTTAGAATGACTCCAAAATAGGCTAGACTTCAGCTCATTTAAAGTTGTGTTCAAAAGATCAATTTTTGTTGTAAAGACTATTGTGATCCCAAAATAAACAGGGGATATAATATATAACTAAGTAAAGGTGTGAGATTATAAAAATCATTTTTCTTGATTCATAGTTACTATACAAATTGGATATATTTTTGCTTTGTTAACTTCATTTTGTATTTTCCTTGTAAACTTTATGACTGTTGCCTATTAGTGTTTTGCAGAGGTACTGCTTCTAATAAAACAACTTGAGTTAATTTGAGATAAGAAGCCATCACTTACAGGACAGACGGTATATAGTGCCGACTTCCAGTACTAATACTAACCCACAAATCTGTAATATTATAGATATTGAAGTTATAACCTGTTACTCGACTGGTGAAACTGACTTGCTGGATGTTTAAAACCCAAAACTTGGAGAACAAAGCCAAGTAAGTAAAAGAAAAAAGCAGCCAATGTTTTGGCCTTTGCCCTCTATGTTCAGCCAGGACGCAGCAAATGTTGGGATCCCTCTCTGGGCCCTGCAACTCTGGTGAGTCCCAATCTGTCCATGAGGGATATCGAGAGGACCCTAGAGAACAGGAAGCCAACAAGTGCACATTCTGCAAAGAGGAGGGGCGATGGAGATGGAAATGTCCCTGATATTTCCAAGAGAAGCCACTATGGTCAATAAGACCTTGACCCGCCCTGGAAAATGGCACCACTGGTAGAGGAAAGCTAAACAAGCCAAGAGACTTCACACATGTCCCCAACAGGAATCTCAGGTGACTCTTAAAAGAGTAGATAGGAACAAGGTCAGTTTTGACCAACTTGGTCTTAACAACTGGCAGGAGAGTAAAGCCTAAACAAAGTCTTACCTGGACATTTAAAAAAAAATGTTTCTTTTAATATAACTTAAGATGTACACTTGTGTCAGCCCTACCAAAAGTTAAGTACAGCTGGAGGCTATAAAGGAGGGGTTCTTGTGTGGGAATGCCCAATAACAATGATCACAAATTTGTCTTGAGTTAATTTGAACCTGATCTCATAGACCTACAAATCTTCCTAACTTCCTGCATTGCTAATCTCAACCTGTTTTTCACTGATATGAGTTACTGTCTTTGTGGTTTTCAGAGACTGACTGAAATAGTTTTTGCGTTTTCTGGGCGTGGAGGTGCATGCCTGTAATCCCAGGGGCTCCAGAGGCTAAGGCAGGAGGATCACGAGTTCATAGCCAGCCTCAGCAAAAAGTGAGGCACTAAGCAACTCAATGAGACCCTGTCTCTAAATAAAATACAAAATAGGTCTGGGGATGTGGCTCAGTAAGTTCAATCCCCAGTCCCCCTACCCATAAAAAATACGTATTACTTTTGTATAATTGTTTACAAAAAAGTATGTTTTGCTGTCTTGTTTATTGTTGGTTTAGTATGATCCCTGCCCTATGTATGCCTTGTCTAGTGACCTGCCATCTGCCACCGTGGACCACTGGACTATTCTGATGCTGAATACCCTAAATGTCCACACCCCACCTGATAGAGAACAAGAACTTTGGGTTACTTCCCCCAACTTTGCCCTCTTTCAGCAGAAAGCAACTTGAAGATGTCATCACCCATTTTCCATAGAAATTGGGAAATAGAACAGTGGTCCCTTTATGCTTTGAACATAGCCTGTGCTGCTCTGCCCCTGCAACTTAATTTTTAAAATGGACATGTTTCTTTCTCTTCCTGTCTCCCCACTCCCCTCTACTCACTCCCCCATCCTAATCTCAGGGAAACAGGATTACCTTTCTTCCTCATTTTAGGAAGATATATCTGTCCCTGAGTACACCCACCGTAGGAATGAACTAATCCAGACTTTGGGGATGGTACCAAAAGATCTCAGAAATGACTGTCTCCCAGATTAACAAATGAATTACAGTTTCAACAGCCTCTGAGTCACTTCTTTAAAAGTCCCCTGTTCCTACTGATAAGCAGAATCACAGCTTCTGGGACAGGAGTCCCCAGTTTTTCTCCTTTGTTAAAAAAGGAATAAGCCTTCTTTTTCCTTTTTAATCAAAAGAAAAAAGAAAGAAAAAATGATGCCTTGAGGTGAAAGAACTAAGGTATAATTATTAATACTTTAACAATCCCTATTATTGGTATTTTTGATGGCTTATAAAAGTCATTTTGGTATATATTCCAGAAATTGAATAACTCAAAACAAAGGAGGACCTAAATGATGTCTCAGGATAAATTGTAAAAATTAATTTTTGATTGTAAAGCATTATTCAATCTTTAGCATATACCTTGGAAGGAAATGAACCATTTGAGTGATATTTTTTTTTTTTTGCCGTTGCAAAATGGTTCCCATATGCATCTATTTATTTGGACAAATTTTCTCAGTATTTAAATCTATAAAAACTAAAAACTATAAATAGAATTTATGCTAAATATTCTCTCATCTAGATACAAGAAATATTCCTCCATCAACCCATAAACTGAGAAAATATAGCACTATTCATTTCACTAAAAGATGCATTTGCAATAAAATATGTCACAGGAGATTATATCAAACTAACCATCTAAAGATAAAAATTATACACTTTGGGAAAAAATATAAGAACAGTGATTTGAAGACACTGGAAAGTAATCAAAAGCTGGTGGGCAGAAACTGAAAAGACGGCTACTCTTCAAAGGATGGACATATAATGAGTGAGATTTATGTCCATACGTTTTACCTTGGGGTCCTAGTAGGCACTGTGCAAGACAGCTGGGACTCAATAAAAAGTCACACCTCCGTGGCTTAAGGAGTAGAGGATGAAATCTGGGGCTCCCAGAGCAGCTGGAAATGGAAGAGAGAAATCCTGAAATGGAATAAGTCAGGGGGGTAGAGGGCCCCTAAATCTGCACATACATTCTGCTCAGATCCTTGCCTAACATCTGAACTGTGTTGCATGGGGGAGACTTCAAGGAGCCCAGAAGAAAGCAACAGTTGGACTGTTGAAAGAAAAATATCAGGTAGATGTTGACTCCAGTCAATACACACACACACACACACACACACACACACACTTAATAAAATATATGGTCATAATAAATTAACAGAAACTTTAGAGCTAAAAGCGATGGAACTTGAAATTTTAAAACTCTTCACTGGTGGGTTTCATACCTGTTTGTAAATAGTCAAAGTCTCACTGAATTTAAAACTGATTAAGAGAAGTTATCAAATATGAAGAACAGAGATAAAAACTATTGAAAAATAAATAGGTAGTAGAGCCATACTGATCTTCGGGACAATATGTAAGAGTAAAACATACATGTAACAGGAATCTCAGAAGGAAAGGAAAGAGATAATGGGACAGATAAAAAAATTCAAAGAAATAACTGAGATCCTTCCAAATTTCATAGAAAACATAAGTCTACAGATTAAAGAAACTCAACAAAATCCACATAGGATAGACATAAAGAAAATAATTCCAAAGACATCATGTTCAAGCCACTGGAAACCAAAGATACAGAGGAAATCTTCAAGGCAGCTAGAGAAATGGACATGATGCAGATTAGACAGTTAGGTAGCTGGACTTGATTCAGAGACAATGAAGGACACAGAACAACGAAATGACATTTTTAGAATTGAACATGGTTGAGTAAGGGGAGTCTGGAGAAAATATTTTTTAAATGATGGTAAAATAATGATAAATTCAAATAAATAAGAACTTGGAGGGCTGGGGCTGTAGTTCACTGGTAGAGCTCCCGCCTCACACGTATGAGGCACTGGGTTCGATCCTCAGCACCACATAAAATAAATAAAGATATTGTGTCCATCGACAACTAAAAACCATATTTAAAAAAAAAGAACTTAGAACTTATCACCAGCAGATTCTGCATTATAAAGAATTTTTAAAACAATTCTTCATAAGGAAGTGGAATGATACTAGATAGAAACTCAGATCTACAGGAAGGAGCAAAGAACATAAGAAATACTAAAAATGTGGGTGGATATAAAATACCATAAATTATTTTCTTAATTTCTTTAAAAGATATGATTGCTTAAGCTAAAAATCATTCACTGTATTAAAACATGTAGGTTTAATATACATGGCAACAATAATATAAAGGGTGGAGGATAAATGGAACTACATTTTTGCAAGATGCTTGCATTTTATGTCAAATAGTATAATAAAAGTTCTCAATACATCGAAATAATTTAAAGATGCATACTGTAAGTCCTAGCATAACCACTAAAAATTAAAATGATACAGCAGAAAGCCAATGAAATTAATATGCACTAACTAGACATACTGAATTAATCCTAAAGAAAGCAGAAAAGGAGAAACAGGGGGTAAAAGGATGAAACAAACAGTACAGGAATTGAAAAGTGAGAGATCTAAATCCAACCACATCATTATTACAATAAATGTAAAAGGATTAAAAATCCCAATTAAAGAATAGAGATTATCAGACTTGATTTTTTTAAAAAATCAAGAACCAGTGGTAAACTATCTACAGGGATATCAACACACTTTAAGTATAAAGACACAAATAGATTAAAAAGAGTAGAAAAAGATTTACCTAAGGTAAACAGCCTAAAAAGTCTAGAATAGTTATAATATTATCCCTCAAAATGAACTTCAAGCCAAGAACATTAATAGAGATAAGAAGAACAGTCCATAATACTAAATTGTTTAAAGTTTAATTTTTAAAACTTTCAAAAAAGTCATTAGGAAGACATGAAACTCTTATGCACACACCTAGTAATACATCTTCAAAATACAGGAAGCAAAACTCATGAAACTAAAAGAAAAAATAGTCAAATCCATAATAATAATAAATAGCAATCATAATAATCTTCTTAGTAAGAAATAGAACTAGCTAAAGAAAAACTTTTAGGATATAGGTGACTTAACTAAATTTATATTTATAGATTCAATTAGTAGTTCAATTCAAAACTATTCAAATGCAGAATTCATCTTCTTTTAAAAATGACCATGTAATGTTCACCTGGGTATATACTATATCAGGCTAAATAAGTCTTAACACATTTCACAAGAATGAAATGCCAAAGAATCTTTGTCTACAACAAATTTAAATTAGAAATAACACTAATTAGGAAAACCTTTAAACACTTGGAAATTAAACAACATACTCAAAAGAAATAGGTCAAAGAAGAAATCATAAGGAGAAATTAAAAATTTCATCAGAATGAAAATGAAAGCACAACACATCAAAAACAGCAGAATGCAACTAAAGCAATGCTTAGAGGACAACTCATAGCTTTAAATGCATATTTAAAAAGCAGAAAGGTCTTCAACCAATACTATAATCTTCTCTAAACAACTAGAAAATCAAACCCCTACTGCAGAAGAGTATAAGTCGATGAACTCAAAAACGGAAAATGAATGGAATTGAAAGATGGCTTTTTGAAAAGAATTTAAACATTGATAAACTTCTAGCTAGATTACTCGGAAAACAGGAAAATACAAACTCTGCTATCAGGATTGTCCCAGTACAGATAAATATATAGCCACAGCCCCCTTAATGGGCTTTTAATAGAGGAAACAAATATCAGCCATTCAGATAAATTCATATATCACAAAAGCTGTGGTAAACTTTAAGTGAAAATTCTGTAGTAGGAGGAGAAGCCTATTCAGTTTGAAGTGAGGCGGACCTCCACGGAAATAACTGCTGTCCGCACTGTGTAAGGGGAACAGCATCCTCCACCAGCGCTTTCCTGGCCTTGGCTGGCAGGTGGCTGCCCCACCGGC
>NW_026000108.1:18865354-18906149 GCF_001458135.2 Marmota marmota marmota
GCGCTCCTGGCTCGGCTGCGCCCCTCGCTTGCGCTTGCCTGGATGGAGGGGCTTCCCTGTTGCGGGGCGAGCAGCCAGCCCAGGCGCGGACACCTGTCCCGCGCCGCCTCTCGCCTTGTCCACTGTCTGTAGGCTGTGGACCAGCGATTGTCATTAAACTCCCAGTTCTTTAGATTTCCCCCCAAAGTGAGTCCAAACTGCAGCCAGACACTGAAGAAAACTTAACAGAGTGACGTAAGTTGTTTGCTCAAGTTTGGACGTGAGTTCTGAATTAATAATTCGAAACTATCCACAAGTTCCCAGAGTTGTGACTTTGCAGGGTGGATGACAGCAGAGAGAGAGATGTACAGCAAGAATATCCAGAAACGTTTCAAAACGTTTTCCAACTAAATGTTATTGTGACGCTAGTTAGAGGGGGCGGAGACGAATTTATTTTTGTTTTTGTTTGTTTAATTACTTAAATTTAAAATTGGTAATTTACCCTGTGTTAATTTTTTTTAATTGACATGATCAGTTTTTATTTTTGTTTTTGGTACTGGGGATTAAACTTGGGAGCACTCAACCACTGAGATACATCCCCCACCCTATTTTGTATTTTATTTAGAGATAGGGTCTCACTGAATTGCTTATTGCCTTGCAGATGCTGAGGCTGGCTTTGAACTTGATCTTCCTGTCTCAGCCTCCTGAGCTGCTGGGGTTATAGGCATATGCCACAGTGCCCAGCTAGTTTGTTTATTTTTTGAACAAAATAGATAGCTCCTGCTATCTATCTCTTTCAAAGGTTTTTATTTCTTGAGTCGTTTCTATAATTATGCGTTAAAACACACACCTTTTCACTGTTAAATGAATGGATCACCTTTGAAAGAGGGTAATTGAAAATAAAGTTTAGGCATGCTGCTGTAGCATAGATCGTTGTTGAAGAAATGAGTTTGGGGCTTGTGGAGAGAAGTGAGACTAATTTCATGTAAATCGAGTAGACTTGATATAGTTATTGCTAGAGAAGAGACCAACTTGTTTGTGAAATGGTGGTGTTTACACCTACTTGCCGGTGTTAGGGTGGATTTAAAGAGATGGTGTGCACACAGTGTTTTGGAGTATCTTTCTTTGCAACACTTAAACGCTACAAAGAAGATAGTTTGTATTAATATTGCTTAGTTTTTCCCGAGTTTTGAACTTCCAGATTTTTACCTGCCCTGCTACTAGTATGTACGTAAAGAATTTGGGATAGAGTAAGTTACTCAAGTTCTATTTGAACTTCTGTTCAAACATAAATACTCTAAATTGAAGAGGCCAAGAGGAAGCCGTCTGGCCCACTCTTAAGCTTTAGCCAACATTTCTGATGTGCATCTATGCTACTATTATAAAGTTAGGCTAATGGGCGCATTTTCAGTACGACCCTTGGTCGAGCAAACAAACGTGAAGTTGGAACCAGATCACAAATGGATCACATTCACCTAACTACACTGGCAGTTTGGACTTCTATTACCTAGAATCCAGTCTGTGAAGTAACCAAGATCCTCATAGATAGCTTGCCTTTTTCCACCTCAAAGTTAACATCATAGCTAGATTTTATTAGGGCCAAAAGTCCAGAAAATGCATTTGTTGTGTGAAAGTGAGGAGTTTTTTTTTGTAAATAAATAATATTAAGGCTAGAAAAAGTCAAAGTGAAGCTAGAATATGGAAGTTAGAATACATATGACTTATTGAAAAGAAGGCCTACCTCTTTAATGGTGATATTTTTATCACAATTTATAGTTAGTTTTCATTGACCATCCTTCTTGGGTAAAATTAATAAAATTGTGATGGTTGGTAGTTCATAAAACTTCAGAGGTAAGTGGTCTGCCCAGAGTCAAATATCTGGGAAGTGGTAAAGACAGAACTAGATAAAGCCTAATTCTTTTTCATGTCCTGCACTTTTCCATTTTGCTATAGATGCCTAAATGTTATTTATTTATTTTGGTAAGACGGCGGGGGGGGGGGGNCTGGAAGATTTTGAATTGCCAGCAGCTACAACAGGGAGTAATGGAGATGAAGTCTTGGGGTGGGGGGTGTTGAACTCAGGGGCACTAGGCCACTGAGCCACATCCCCAGCCCTATTTAGAGACAGGGTCTCACTGAGTTGCTTAGTGCCTAGCTTTTGCTGAGGCTGGCTTTGAACACACAATCCTCCTGCATCAGTCTCCTGAACTGCTGGGATTACAGGCGTGCACCACTGCGCCCAGCTAGATCCCTAAGTGTTATAAAACAATTGTTACTTTGGTTATTATGGAGTTTTTTAAAATGGGATTTTAAAATAGTTTTGAACTATAAACATTACTTAAAGGTGTTTAAAAGAGATCCCTCCCCCCAAAATACTTATGATTAGTTTAAAATTTAGGGTTTTTTTTTTAAATGAGGCCATTATTTCCTTTGTCTGTTATCATCCAATTTCCATCAAACCACCTTTAGGTCTAAGACATTCTTGCCTTTAGATTAACATCATTTATGATGCTTAGCTGTTTTGTTTATAAAAACAGGAACTTTATATACTTTAGTCACATGTCTGTTATCTTTAATAAGGCATTTGACAAAGTCTAGAAATAGCAAAAACTATAGTGTTGGTTGTTAAATCATTATCAAAGTAGGAGTCGTGGCATTCCTTGTCCTAGTTATCATTTTAGTCAGTGAATTGCATAGTATTAAAGATGATAAAAGCTAATATCTATGTAGCAGTTGGTATGTGCTGGGCATAGTTCTATGTACTTCGCATTTGTTAATTTTTAACCAACCTTATGAAGTGAGTGCTATTTTTTATTCCCATTTAATAAAGCGCAGAGAGGTGAAGTGAGTTCTCCAAGGTCCCAGTTAGTACAGACTTGAGCACATACATGTCTGTTGTTGGAAAGCCTAACAGAACAATTAGAACTCACAAAGGAAAATGAAATTTTATTTATGTCATTTAATGATTCACGATAGCTTGAATCATTGGAACCCTAAATGATAACCTGGTTTCATTTAGAGGAAAGTTTAGAAGAGTAGAAGTTGCAGATGTCTGACTGTCACCATAACCTAGCATTAGAACCCTAAAGGTAGTGTTCAAATCATGTTCAAAAAATGCATGTTCAAAATTAGAAAATCATATAAATGTGAAGAAAGATGAGAAAAGGGGTAGTAAACTAAATAAGATGGAGACTGGAATAAGAGTACTGAAATAAGATTACTGAATAGCTAACATGAAAGAAACCAATTAGGGAGACCATGAAGTTGAACTTGTTGTTTGAACCAAAACAGAACTGACAAATGATAACTTGTCACACATTCTCTTGGAGAAGAGACTATAAGCTGAACAACATCTTTGTAATAAAAGTGATTGAATTCATAAGTCTAGTTCTTATAACTTTCCTGAAGTCCTTTTCAGTAGAAGTAATTCTAATAGCTGGTGTTAACAGTGTGGCTTGATCCAAGTTCAGGACACTGATAACCTGGTTTCATTTAGAGGAAAGTTTAGAAGAGTAGAAGTTGCAGATGTCTGACAGTCACCATAACTGAGTTTTTGAAATGGAGCAGGGATGTGTTGGAGATTATTCCTCAGCTGTTGCTTAGAATACAGCACGCACAGTTCTTTGTTTTCCATTCATTAGAGATACATCATTCATCAAATATGTATGCCTACAGGGTACCTGTGGAAATCAAGGTCTTGAAAGAATAGTGACCTATCACATGCATGCCTCCCTACACAGCTGTGTAGCCTGGAGGAGGACTTAGTCAATTAGAAGAAGTAGTTCTAACAGACTGTCCATACTCTGACTGGTAAATCTGAGGTTCCACAGAGGCATGGAGCAGTACCCTAGATGTGTAGGGGACAGGGAAGATTCAGCTGAGTGACATCTAGCATTGGAATCCTAAAGGTAGCGTTCAGTTCATCAGACTTATCAGCACTTTTTTCTAGAAATATTCTGGTTAGTGGGTAAGGTAAGGAAGGATGGGAAAGGGGTAATTCTAACTCTTAAGGGAGGATGAGTTTGTTTTAATTGTTTGTTTAATTACTTAAATTTAAAATTGGTAATTTACCCTGTGTTAATTTTTTTTAATTGACATGATCAGATTTTATTTTTATTTTTGTTTTTGGTACTGGGGATTAAACTTGGGAGCACTCAACCACTGAGATACATCCCCCACCCTATTTTGTATTTTATTTAGAGATAGGGTCTCACTGAATTGCTTATTGCCTTGCAGTTGCTGAGGCTGGCTTTGAACTTGATCTTCCTGTCTCAGCCTCCTGAGCTGCTGGGGTTATAGGCATATGCCACAGTGCCCAGCTAGTTTGTTTATTTTTTGAACAAAATTTATTGAGGGTCTGCCATGTGCCAGGACCTCTGTTCTAGTCACATAAGATACATCGGAGAACAAAACAAAGATCTTTTGCTTTCCTGGAACTTAGATCATTTTGTTATAGTATTGTAAGTGTGAAGGATGAATAAGAAATATCCATGGGAAAGAAGCTTGGAATAGTCATGAGAACAGCAAAGCTTCAGGGGTACTTTGGACATCTGTGAAAAGTGAGGAGCCTGAACGAGACTGGAACTTGACTAGAAGGCCACCGTCTCTTCCTAGTATTGACCCAAAGGGAGTATATGAGGCTACTTAGAAAATAATTTTGAATGTATTCCGACACAAACACAAAATGCCATACTTTATTTCTTAAGATAGTGACCACAATTTTTTTAAACATGGCTTTTTAAATTTTTTATCTTTATTTTATTTATTTATTTTTATGTGGTGGTTCCGATCGAACCCAGGGCCTCACTCATGCTAGACGAGTGCTCTACCACTGAGCCACAACCCCAGCCCCAGTGACCACAGTTTCAATGGAATATATATAAATATAATTATATATCAAAGATAGCCTGGTGTGGTGGCACATGCTGTAATCTTAGTTTTTTGGGAGGCTGAGGCAGAAGGATTGCAAGTTTGAGCCAGCCTAGACAACTTAACAAATTCCCAGCAACTTAGTGAGACCCTATCTCAAAATAAAAATAAAAGCTGAGCATGGTGGTGCACACCTACAATTCTAGCAACTCAGGAGGCTGATGCAGGAGGATTGCAAGTTTAAGGTTAGCCTTAGCTCCTGTCTCAAAATTTAAAATAAAAAAATAAAAGGACTGGGGATATAGCTCATTGATAGGTTGTCCCTGGATTCAGTTCCCAATACCATACACACACACACACACACACAGCAAAAACCCAGAGGGCTGCAGTGTAGCTCTGTATGCTAGAGCACTTGCCTAGCGAACAGAAGTCTCTGGGTTCTATTCCAGCACTGAGTTACTAAAAATCAAACTGATAATAAACTTTCAAACCAGATTATCCATATCATATGTTGCATGAAGTAGTATAATATCTGGGGGTGCCTTTCACATTAAACTCATTATCAAAGTACATTTAAGTAATGAGCATGCAGAGAATTGTAGAATGTAATTGTCAGTAATGAATCAGTTAAGGAAAAATTATCTACTAAAAACCACTTGCTTTCATTTTAGAAGAGTTGATAGGTCTTTTTTCTGACAGTAATTAGATAGTAGGACCAGTTATTTTTTTAAAGTGCTCTTCTGGATTTTGATGCTAAATGCAAACCATGTTCAAAGAAAAAAATGTGTAGCTTCCTGTAGGATGATATTATCTCAATAATGTGGCAAGAACATCCTGCTTTATTTTCTACAGAAATGTTTCTAATTGATTGATTTTGGTTGAAACTGAATTGTTCAGTATTTGACAAATGACTATGGACTTCACGTTAGGAACAACAGGAGGTTCTATGACACACCTAACCCATAGCCAACTTGGTAACACTTACTAGTAATAATGTGAAGTCTTGCGTAGCCCAAAAGAGCTGTTCAGGTGTAGACTGTGAGAGAACAAGAGTAGTCCAAGAGTTCAGCGATTTCAATATAAATTAGTATTATGACGGAACTCCTGAGGAACTCCTACAGTATTCTAGGGACTCTTTCTTTTGGGTCAGTGTCAAGATTGAGGATGAGGTGTCTATTCTGTTCATGAGTTACTTGGTTCTGGAGACCATATTTGGAGAGGAAACATTGAAATACTGAGGCAGGAAATGAGGACAAGTACATGAAATACTGAGGCAGGAAATGAGGACAAGTACGATGCTGAAAAGCCTGAGAACACTTCAGTGTGGAAGGAGGTGGAGAAAGACTCAGAGGAACAAGAAAGGCCCTTCAGCTATTTGATGGGCATCACTGAAGAGGGTAAGTAGTAGGCCTTTGCTCCAGACAGCAGGTCTAGGATAAGGGCGGAAACTGCAGAAGACACACTTCATTTCTGGAGTGAGATGGGAAGCCCTTGAACTGTTAGGTACAAAGGAGTGATGCAGTCTGTCCTGTTTTGAGAGGGTTACTATGGCTGCTTGGTTGAGTGTAGAAAGGCAGGAGTGAAAGAGGAAGACCAGTTAGGGGGCTCTTATAATAATTTGGGCAAGAACTGATAATTACCTAAGTAACATGGAAGATGGTAAGAGGCTGGGCTCCAAACACTAGGCAGTAGAGCCTACACAACTTTCTTGTTGGAGATAGAAGGTGAGAGTGGAAGATCAGGAATGATTCTAAGGTTCTGCAGCTTATTCTGGTTTATACAACTGGAAGATTTTGAATTGCCAGCAGCTACAACAGGGAGGAATGGAGATGAAGTCTTGGGGTGGGGGGTGTTAAAGATGAAGAATTGAGTTTTGGGTAATAAACTTTGAGCCATCTGTTAACATCCAAGTAGAGATGTTGAATAATAGTTGCAAGTCCAGGCCTGAGAGAGAAATTTGGAAATCATCAGTGTTGACCCATAGTTAAGCAGTGGATCAGTAGGTGTGGTGCTGTGTGTATGTGTGTGCGTATACACACACACATATATATGTATATAAGAGACATTTTTTTTTTAATTTTTTCACGTCATGAAGTAGGCAGCTAGATAGATAATCTGCTGAGAGAGGATGGGAGAGGAGGTGTTGAGAATTTGAGTTGATATGCGTTTCTCTGGTCAAGTTCAGCTATCCTGGCAGAGGCATAGAGTCAACAGACAGGTTTCACCAGGACTGGGATTTTTCCAGGTGACCATGATGAAGGGAGGGAGAAGAGTGATTCTGTAATGATAGGCCATATTTAAGGTGGTCAAGGAGTGGGGCACATGAAGGGAGTAAAGACCAAGGATAACAAGGAGATCAGTGCTTGTAGGTTCCTGTAGGATGGGTGAATTTTATGCTGGAGGGACTAAACTAGGAAGCTAGGAGGTGCTTGAAAAATTGTGGAGAATTTGTAGTTACTGATGATAGGATTTGAGACAAGACTGTGGAATTAGAGCTAGAGAAGGATGAAGGACAGAATCATTGCAGAGGAGTTCAAAGAAGTGAGAGGTATTTGTGTGATTTTTTTCAACAAATAGTAAAGTTTTTTCCATATGGCATTGTTTAGAACTTAGAAGTGGTCAGGAAGGAGGATCAAAGCTGTCCATGTAGTACTTAATTACATTTTTCTGTACCTCTGTCCTAACGCCAATAACCAAATTTACACATTTAGGTCCATATCATGAGCATTCTCGAGGCTAATCTTTCTTCTTAATGCAGTGACCACGGGCCTTTCAGAGATGAATGCATTCTTGGATGATCCAGAATTTGCCGATATTATATTGAGAGCAGAACAAGCAATAGAATTGGGAGTTTTTCCACAAAGAATTTCTCAAGGCTCAAGTGGAAGTTACTTTGTAAAGGATCCTAAGAAGGTGAGAATTTCACAGACCTACTATATACTAAGAAAATTTTGGAAAACACTAACTTAAATCTGAAGTCATTGTGAATTTCTGAAGATATTAATTTCGATTGCACTCTCTTTTCTGAAATAAAGCACAATTTTTTTGTTATTATTTTTTACTAAAGCACCCTCATCTATAGAAATAGAGCTTATTGTTGTTAAGTTATAGAGTGCTATTCTGACAGCTTCTATTTGGTTTCAAGCAATTACTGAATACCCTGTTCACTTGGAGATTCGTTGAGCATATGTCAATAAGTCCTCACCTTAAAATAGTCTATTACCATACTTGCCAAGCAGAGTAGAAATTGAAACTTTCACAGCTTGTCTAATGTCATTTCCAATGCTTGTTTTTTTTTTTCAAGGCTATATTTTTCTCTAGATATATTTTTTCTGGCATTGTGCCAAGGGAAGGAGGTTGGGTAACCTGAAGTGTGAAGTCATTGAAATGCACAAAAGTGAAATGAATAAATGATTCTGGAGCAGAAAAAAGAAATTTCTATGGTAATTTCTTCCATTTAGTCTAGAATTTTTCAAAAATTGATCTCATCTTTTCTAAAAGCCTTCTGATGCACAACCAGCAAGTCCTCTTTTGAGAGATAAGAAAGTTCACAATTTTACCCCCTTTTTTCAAAGATTAAAGTTATATTTTCAACGTAATTTTAAAGCATAGTCCTCCTTTGAGATTTTAAGATAGTTGTAGGTACCTGGGCACAAGGCACAAGGGCATATGCCTGTAGTCCCAGCTACTCAGAAGTCCGAGGCAGGAGGATCACTTGAGCCCAGGAGTTTGGGGCCACCAGTCTTTGCAACATAGCAAAGTCCTTTCCCTTAAAAGTTAAGATAAAAAATATATATGTGTGTGTGTGTATATATATATATATATATATATATATGTTGTATCAGATTAGTACAAAAGGTTATAGAGATTTTAGACATTCATGAACCAATCTTTTAAATAAAGGAGTTTATTTAAAAGATTGGTTCATGAAAAACATAACTGGGAAACTCTTAGGCTAAGAGCAGCTGACAGCATAGTTATTCAATGTATCTTATTCCCTTTGTTTAGAAAAATATTTTTTGGCATAGACTTTATTAGTTTATTTAGCAAACACTTGGAAGCTTAATGTGTTTCAGATATGGCTTTGAGTACTAGAGGTGCAGCACTAACAAAGCTCCAGCCTTTTTAGAATGTACGCCATAGTGGGGAAAGTAGATGTTAAACAAACTTGTGGCTTGGGTGTTTAATAGTTTCTGAATAGTAACACTGTTTGACCTAAAGTGGTGGTTTTCAAACATTTAAAATTGGTGAGACACCTTTTTTTAACCTCAAAGTCCATTAATATAAAACAAATGAGTTAATCTGGTTAAATGGCATAGGTCACAGGTTAAATGGCATGAACCCTTGCCCTCACCTTCTAAGGTTTGTCAGAGCACTATTTGAAAAGTACTGGTCCAAGGAATTATTGAGTTTAGATCCTCAATGGAAATGAGTAAAATGTGATTGAAAACAAACCTCTTAACACTTGAGGGTTATGCCTAAATCTGGGTCCGGGAATAGGAGGAAATAAATTATGAGAATGTGTTTTGTGGATTATTATCTCTCTCTCTCTCAATCTATATGTAAAATAATGGATAGCAATGTGTTTGATATATATGTCTGCTTCCACACATGTAAAAGCCTAATAAGATTTTTCCTTTTTACCCCTTTAGAAAATTATTGGTGTTTTTAAACCAAAATCAGAAGAGCCTTATGGTCAATTGAATCCAAAATGGACCAAGTATGTCCACAAGGTCTGCTGCCCTTGCTGCTTTGGCAGAGGCTGCCTGCTTCCCAACCAGGGCTACCTTTCTGAGGCTGGGGCCTACCTCTTGGATGAAAAGCTTCATCTGGGCATTGTACCTAAAACAAAGGTAAAGCAGAGTGGGTTTCCAGTCAAGTACTTAGCCCACTTGTCTGTGAGTACTTTAGTAATAACTTAATGGTAGAGCCTTAAAGTGGAATCCCTTCTTGGTAATTCAAGAGTATGAGCAGCTGCCAACTTGTCCTCACATAGACCCACAAGCATGCAAGGGAATGGCTCTTGTTCCTGGGAGGTCACGGGAGCTAACACAGAGAGGAGGAAGGACTTGCATTTAGAAAGTAGACAAAAATGAGGGATCAAGATTTGTGGAAGGTCAAGATAGCTATTTACAAGGCTGCTATTGGTTTCTTTTTGGACTTTGTATGTTTTAATTGTTGCCATCCTCAAAATGTTCATATCTAATTCTACAATTTAAAACTCTTGCTTAGTTTTTTCCACTAGAAATTTTTAGGTCACTTTTATACCTCTTTGAGAAAAGAGATATGTTCCATGGTTTCACAAAATCCCCTGGCCTTTCTATCTTAGATTTTCAGCTATAGCCTTAAACTTTGCTCGTTTATAGGATTAGAGTGAATTTGATTGCGTACGTGGATAGAAATATCATAATGCAAATTCTGACCATTTTTCTGAACTCTGTGTTTCTAGGTGGTTTGGCTTGTCAGTGAGACATTTAATTACAGTGCAATTGACCGAGCAAAATCAAGAGGCAAAAAGTATGCCTTACAGAAAGTGCCAAAAGTAGGTAGAAAGTTTCATCGGATAGGACTACCTCCTAAGGTGAGTTACTGTGATAAGCTGTACTTAGGATGTAGTTGGGAGGTTCAGCCTGATCTCTTAGAGCTAAACATCACACTCTAGACTGTGGTTATAGTAGTAAAAGCTTTTTCCTCTTTGAGGAGCTCATAGTAACCAAGCCATTTCAATGCAGTTTGATAAAGTGCTTGATAGGTAGTAAGTTCGGGAGCTTTGAGAGGTTCAAAGAGGGATGCCTAGAACTGGGATTATAGCCCAGTGGTGGAGCTTTTGCATAACAGGCTAAGGCCCTGGGTTTGATCCCCAACACCACTCACACCAAGAAAAGATGCAGAAGAGGGATGCCTAACTGAGTCTGGAGGAGCAGGGAATGTTTCCCAGATGATGTTGTATCAAAGGCTTTATAAAGTAATGGCCAAAAGTTCCGATCTAGAGTCGGAGCTGGGTTCCATCCTGTCTCTATACTAGTTAGCATGAGACCTGGGCAGGGTCTGTATTTTGTCAGCCCTAGTTTCTATGAAGTAGGGAATGACATGAACTACCTCTTAGGATAAACTTGAGAAATTCAGGTCAAGTACTTGGTACATAGTTATGGTTCAGTAAATGGTAGCAGCCGTGTTTGCTCATTGCACATTAGATCTTTTTTTTTTCTAATCACTTTAAAATAAACTGAGAGATGATTAGCAGCTAACTAAGCAAAGGTGGAGAGGGCTAATGGGAAAGGCATCCTAGAAAAACTCTAGGATTTATTTTTTAAAAATAAACTTGACCTACAATTTTGTTTTGGTTTTGCTCTACGTGTATCTAGATAAAAGACTTTGAGTGGAAATTCATGATTAACTAATTTTAAAAATTGTACTCCAAGTAAACTTGGAGTTCTAAGACTTTTTGTAAGTCCTTTTCCTTCTTGGATGTGCTAAAATAAGCATGACTATTGGAGACTATGGTTTCCATATTAATGACTACTACTACTTAGTTATAAGTGCCTTAAAGAAAACGTTGGAATTGTTTAAAAAAAAAATCATGCCAACAACAAGACTATAAAATGTTGGGATAAGGAATAGATTTTTGTGTGTGGTGATTTGTTTGCATTTGTGAAGATTGCTCAGTACCCAGGCATCATCTGCTGTTGAAAACTTGTATTTCCATCTTTAATACATGGTTTAATGTTAACTAGTAAATTTTAGTAACAAAAATGTCTTTTAAAATGGATATATTTTCAAGGAAAGAACTATGTAAAAAAATACTATAGAGGTTATGGTTCTTTTAAAATTTATGACAGGATCTTTAATCTGAATAGTCAAAGAATCCACTATTATTTTTAAAATAAAATTATTTTCTGTATTTTATGTTTTAAGAAGAGTCTTGAAACGTTTCTTTCATGATTAAAATTGCACTATTATGAAATAATCAGGATTGATGTTCAATTTAGCCTCCATAATTAAATTCACTTTAATGAATATTTTTAGAAAGCAGCATTCTTGTTAAGAGTGTCACCTTGAGGGCATATGTTTATTTTCCTTTTTGATTATCCCGAAATAGCTGCTTAAAAGTCTAGTCTAGCAATGCTCCTTAATAGTCTAGGGTTGAACATTTTTTATTTGCTGTGCATTCTTCATGTGATTATTTAAAATTAGTGTGTAAAAATAGGTTTCTTGATAAATATGCTTATCTAAATTAGCGTTATCTCTTCTATTTTTCTTATTATGTTTGTATAACATTTTGTGACAGTACTGCTGAGAAATTAAAAATTAATCCCTTTGTTCTTGTACTTTCGTTTCTAACTATAGTTCTTAAAATTGTAGATTGGTTCCTTTCAGTTATTTGTTGAAGGTTACAAGGAGGCTGAATATTGGCTTAGGAAATTTGAAGCTGATCCTTTGCCTGAGAATATTAGAAAACAATTTCAGTCACAATTTGAAAGATTAGTTGTTTTGGATTACATCATCAGAAACACAGGTATTGAAGTTCTCTCATTTGTTCACTCCGATCTCGTTAGCTTTCAAACTGTACTATTGTTATCTAAATCAGAGCTATAAAATTTTGATGCAAAAATCTTAAAGCTACTTCTTCTACCTGTTTTCAAAACAGACATAGTACAAACTCTCCTGGGCATAATTAATCCTATACTGGGGGGTTTGACTCATACCAGGCTCCTGTCTGGGTGACAGAGATCAATTCTTGGCCCCTAAAGAGAAATTTCCTAGGAGCAGGACAAGGCCAGATATTAGAAATGTTATCTGCATAATATGAAAAATTAAAACTCGATTGTATAATTTAGTTTAGATGCTCATTTTGACATTGTGTAATTGTTAGCATAGTTACAAATACATTAAACTTTATATTTGTTCTGCTTTGTAAGGAAATAATCTAATTCCAAATTTGGATGTAGACAGTCCAAAGCAGTAGGTCCCAATTGTAGTTCCCTGGATTCTCAGGGTCATTCTTGTACAATATCCTAGACTTACTGAGCAAAAACTCTGCAGCGGGGCAAGGACTGTGTTTTCATGCGTTTTCCAGGTAACTCTGATGCACTCTAAAGTTTGAGAACTACTGGTTTGGAATGTTTTCTCATTCATATTAGCTTCTGAAAAAGCATCATGTAATTTTCTACATTGACCTTCTTAATTAATATGATCTTAAATTAATACTAAAATTAGTGTGTAGTCCAGAGTACCCCAGTACCCTGGTAACCTGTTTGGAAATTTGCCTAGCAGGAAGGGTAGATGCTTTTTCTTTCTCAGGTGAAGAGGAAGTTACCCTTGATTTTAATAACCTTAATCTAATAATCATATCTCCCTCACAGGGTAGGTTATAAGGATTGAATTAACACATGTGAAGCCCCTAGAACAGTATCTGGCACAGAGAAAACATTCAATAAATGGTCCCAAATATTTATGGGTTTTTTTTGTTTGTTTGTTTGTTTTTAGTTTTAAATTGAAACTTTGATATGGTAGACGTATGCTATAGAAAATCAATGAAAATCTCAAAAATCGGCAGGTGACTAGATTTCTCCCCTTGATATTCATCTATAATGCCCATAAAAATCAATTAACAAATTTTTTTGTTTGTTTTAAAAGACAGAGGAAATGATAATTGGTTAGTCAGATATGAAAAGGAGAAATGTAAAAAAGAAACTGACCGTGAGGTAAGCAAATTTTAAATGAATAAGTAAATATATCTTTATCTACACACACACACACACACACATACACAACAGTCAATTTGTGTAAAAGATTTCTTGAAATTAAGTTATTCTCCATTATCTCCTCCTTCCCTTGTTAAATCTTTGATTTTAATTCTGTTCTTCTCATCTTTTTTCTGTCACTTGTTTACACTGAATTTCCAGATTCTATTTTTTATTATCTCTAGGCAGCTTTATTTTTTGTTTTGTATTAAAACAGAAGAATGATACCAGATGTATCATTTTTTTTTAGAGCTTGGGAAATTTGCAGAATGACTATTTTTACTTTGCTTTTATGTAATTAAGGTTTCTGGTATTTTTGTATTTTATTAGTTCAGTTCCTGCTGAGTTTTTTGGTACTAGGAATTGAACTCAGGGTGCTATATCACTGAGCCACAGTCCCTGCTCTTTTTATTTTTTATTTTTGATACAGGGTCTCACTAGTTCTGAGACTGGCCTTGAACCTGTGATCTTCCTGCCTCAGCCTGCCAACGTGCTGGGATTATAGGCATGTGTATACCATTGCACTGGCTCCTTCCGAGTTTTTGATTCAGTATTAGGTAATCTAATATTACCTAATGCAGTGGAACATGTATGCTTCACTTATGAATTATACCCACTGAACTTAAAGAAAACTTTCACCTAGAAGCTGGTTTTAACACAGAATAAACTGAGACTCTTAACACTATAAAAATTTTAGTATTCATTACTATCAACTCTGAGTAACCTAAGTTCACATATTAGTTACATAAGACATTTTTAGACGTTTTTAGTTTACAACAACCTGGCCCTACTTTTGAGAAAATTTTAAGTGATTAAGAAAAATAATTTCTCCAGTACTTATAATTTCTGTGTTCTTAAATTGTCACTTAAAATGTTTGCATCACTTTGAAGCATTTGTACTTTTAATTGTTTATCCAGGAAATTTTAAAATACATATGCAATACTTAGTAATAAAAAAAACCAAACTTGATACACATAGTAAGGGAATCAATCTTTTTAAAACTACGCTGAGTGAAAGAAGCTATAAAAGGTCACATACTGTATGATTCCATTTACATAAAAGTCTAGAAAATGCAGATCAGCCCCTACTGACAGAAGGCAGACGAGTGGGTACTGGGGACCGGGCAGAGGGAGGCATGAACTGCAGTGGAACTCAGGAAACTTTTGGGTGAAGCTTTCACATCTGTTCAGGTTTATCAAATAGGACCCTTTGACATGTAAGGTTTATTTGTATAAATTATACCTCAACAAAGTTGTAAATAGGAAAAAGAATGATAGAAATAAAAAATAAATGGCAGTTATAGCAGAAAGGGATTTAAAATACATACAAAATATATATGTGTGTAATACCTCCTGAATTTGTTTTATTGGTATATCTTGGATAATTAAATTTGTTGAAAACTTTCTTCTTTCGCCCTGAGTATTTTGTGTATGTTTATTGAGGTAAGATTTGGTATAAACTAAGAGAAACAAAGAAACCTGGCACATCTTCACAGTAGAATTTTTAATTTAAAAATAGCCCTTTTCACTTCTTGCTCTTTTATCTAGGACACTTACTAATGCCAACCACCTGTCTTTATATCATGGGAAATACTCTTTGTCTTCCTCCTGAGGTCTTGGTTTCTCCTACAGAAGAATGTAGAAGTCAGGAATGGCCTACATTCTGTAGTCAAGAATATCTTGAGGTTCCTTCTGCTCGACCTTATTATATTTAGTTATAGTCTTTTAGAGGAATTTTCTTTAGAAATACTTTATATGTAACCTAATTGTTTCCATGGGACTATAAGAAAGACTAAATTTTAATAAGGTAATTTTGTTAAGTTGTTAACTTAAAGAAATCAATAATATTTTGCAAATATCAAACATCTAAGCAATGCATCTAGAATATCACTTTTTTTGGTGGGGGTGGGGTACAGGGGATGGAACCAGAGGCACTTTTCCATGGAGCCATTCCCCAGCTTCTTTTTTTAGTTTTTTTTATTTTTTATTTTTGAGACAGGGGCTTGCTAAATTGCTGAGGGCTTTGAACTTGCAATCCTCCTGCCTCAGCCTCCCAAGCTGCTGGTATTACAGACATGCACCACTGTATCCAGCTTAGAATATCACTTTTAAAGTCTTAATATTCTCAAACTCTCCAAAAACAGGGGACAAAAGTGAAACCATTACCAAGTAAACATGTTGTGTCAAATTTTTAAATTAGCATTTGTGAAATTCTTACTGGTTTTTTAAAATAGTCTCTTCCCTTCCTGGGTGAATTTGTTTTGGTTTTGATTTTGATTTTCTTTTTTTCTATTTCATTTTTTTTGCAACAATTTTAATTTTTATGGACTCTTTTTTAAAATATTTTTTATACTTTTATTTTGTTTATTTTTATGTGGTGCTGAGGATCGAACCTAGTGCCTCACACTTGGTAGGCGAACGCTCTACCACTGAGCTACAACCCCAGCCCTTTTATGGACTCTTGAGAAAGAATATGTCCTTAAACCTCAGTAAGTATTATAAATAATTTATCCTTTGGAAATATTTATATAGGTGCTTTTACCAACAGATCATTCTTTCTTCTTTAGGTCTTAAACTGGATCAATGATAAAGAATTGCTTATTAAAGTAGCTGCAATTGATAATGGTCTAGCATTTCCTTTTAAACATCCTGATGAATGGAGAACATGTGAGTATTTAGAACCATCTGTAGATTCTATCATAGTCTCTTTTCCAAAGCAGGGAGGGAACAAGATGTGTAGACATCAAAATAGCAGAACTGGATGAAGTATAAGTATAATCGTTTATTAGGATTCAGTTCTAGGCACTGGGAATACAAAGATGTGTACTGCATGGGTCTTGCTGTCTATTGTTTGGTTAATATTGTGAGTTGCATTCACTTATAAAATGATTTGGGCCTGCCCCCCTCCCATTCAATAGTGATTTAATTTCTTTCCGAGTCTCTTCTATGGTTAAATACCAAGTTTTCTATATCTTGAGCCAGTTACAGATATTTTTAAGTTTGCTCAAAATTATCTATGATATCTGGAGTTTCAGATTTGTGAGTATAACATTTTATGTAGAATTCTCTTATAACTTAAAAAAAAATTAAATGTCAGGCATTTAATTACACCTGTAATCTCATCCATTTGGGAAGCTGTGAGACAGGAAGATCACGAGTTGAAAGCCAGCCTCAGCATTTTAGAGAGGTCGTAAGCAAATTAATGAGACCTTGTCTCAAAATAAAAAATAAAAAAGGTTAGGGATGATGTTTAGCGGTTAAGTGACCCTGCGTTCAGTCCCTCGTCCCCACCCCACCAATTTTTTTTAATCCCCTCTTTTCATTTTAACTTCTTAGAAGATGAAATGAAGTGATATGTAGAATTTGCCTTTAAATATTTGTGGAGGTAGAGACAAGATAGAACAGGTGAAGTAATTTCACAAAAGTTTATTAATAACTAAATTAGGTTATTTGGAATGTGGGAGTTTACTACATTGTTTTTTGATTTTTGCGTAGTTTAAAATATATGTAGTAATTAAAATTTTAAAATAATCTCTAACTATGATTATACCTCTTTTAAATTCCTACTATGAATTACTTTTTTTTAATGTTTAAGCTTGTCAAAGATTTGTTGCTTGTTAAGCATTAGACTGTTTGTTTACTTACTTATCTTGCTTTTCTGCAGGTTATTTTATTGATCAGATTTTCAGTTTGCTTGCTTGATTTTTTTTCATTAACTATGTGTTCTATCTTTTATTATGTTCATCCTGTTTTGCTTTCCATCACTGTGACAAAGTAACTGAGAAAATAAACTTAATGAAGGAAAAGGTTTATTTTGGCTCATGGTTCCAGAGGTTTCCATCCATGGTCTTTTAGCTCTGTTGATTTGGGCCTGTGGTAGCATAGAACATCGTGGTGAGAGCATGTACCAGAGACTGCTTACCTCATGGCTGCTAGAAAGCAACTGAGAGTGACAGGAGGAAGCCAGGTCCCAATATTGCTTTAAAGGGCACACCCCGAGTGACCTAACTTCCTCTCACAAAGTTCCACCACCTCCCAGTAGCACCGCAGGCTGACAACTGAGCATTTTACACATGGCCCTTTGGATGACATTCAAAATCCAAATTATGGCACTATAAATGCTATAATTGGGCCATATATTTTCATCTGGGTATCATTTCAGCTAAACTACTGATTGGATGAGTTCTGCCATGTTGTTCTGCTTTGCTTATTTGTATTCTCTGATTTCTTTGATACAAGTAACTTAGAAGTATTTTATTTGATTTCAATATTGGTTGTTTTGATTATTGACATTTTTTTAAGTGTGTATTGTTGCAGTTGTCCTATGTTACTGCATTGTGATCCATGAAAATGGCATGTGAATTTTTTTTCTCTTTCCACATTTCTTATTGGTGCATTGTAGTTATATATAATGATAGAATTTGTTCTTCTACATTCGTACATGCACACAAGTGAATTATTTTTTGCAATTCATTAGAATGTACTTTATGATTTTATATGTGGCTGATTTGGAGGACTATATTTGAAAAAATGTGTTTGGCACAAAGTTCTGTCTACGTCTACTAATTAAAGTTTGTTGGTTGTTAGTCCTATCAAATCCTTGACTTATTTCTTGACCACTTAATTAAACCACTTAATTTTGGGGAGGCAATTAAGATCACCTTGATTGTGATTTTGTCAATTTCTTCTTGCATTTTTTACTTTGTATTTCACTCACAAAAATGTCCAGTGTTTTATGTTCTTGGTGGTTTTTCTGTTTTGTTTTGTTTTGTTTTGTTTTTAATCTGTGTGAATTATATTGCCCTTTATCCCTCTCCGTCTTTTGCTTTTTATTTTGCCTGTTACAACTTTGCTATCCCTCCTTTCTTTTTGTTGGCATTTACCTGGTATTAGACAATTCTTTTATTTTTAACCTTTATCATTTTGTTTTAAGTGTATGACTAATAAACAACGTTGGGTACATTTTTCTTAACCCAGTCTGAGTCTTTTAATATGTGCACTTAACTCCATAGTTTAAATCTTAATAAACTGTTTGAACTTTTTTCTGCCATCTTATCTTTTTTTCTCCTGACTGTGAATTCTCATTTGTTCCCTTTTGCTTTTCCTATCTTTTGTTGACTGAATTGTGTTGTTTCCATTTTATTTTTCCTAATCTTTGGGAAACTGTGTTCAAATTATATTTTGAAGTATTAGGTTTTCTGTAAGACAGTTGGTAAATTTTATCAAACATGTAGTTGGGTATTAAAGGTCTGGATCTTGAAGAGGAATTGCTATTGAGAATATAGTTTTTAAACTGCTGTTGTCATCTGGAAGCCATGGTGGTAGCCATGGTGGTATTTGCTATCACCCAGGGAAATCAAGGAGAACAAACACCATTGCCTAATCCAGTGCTAGGAACATAAGAGCCTGATAAATGTTTCATGAATGCTAAATAAGTAAAGAAGGAAAGGAACTGAGTTTAGAGTCTGGAGGAACGCTGATGTTGAAAGAATGGAGGAAATGCCAGCACAAGAGAGAGGGAGTGACTTATAAGACAGAAAGTAAATTGTGAGAGAGTGGTATCTCCAGAACCATAGAGGGGGAATTTCATAAAGGTGAAATTCCTTGCTGCAGAGACTAAGTAGCATGAGGACTGCAGGTGGGTCAGTGAAGAGCCCTTGTGGGATGACTCGGGGGCCCAGGGAGGGATTTTGGATGAAGTTGAGGGATAAGAAGTGAAGGCAGGCAAAGAATAAGGGCTTTCCCTTTATGAAACTCTTCAGGGAAAGACGAGAAGGGAATTGGACCTACCTTCCAGGAGATGGGGGCCTGAGGAAAGGCTTTAGCATGCAATTAGTACCTCCCGCAGTGTGCAGAGAGATCTATAGAAGAGATATGAGTATCAGTGGCTCCAAGGGAAGATTTCTTCCTCAAGCTCTCTGAGTGGTGGGAACCAAACTGGGGGGTTTGGAATATGCATACGTACCCTTTCTAGAAGATTCCACCGTTATGCAAATCTTTCAAGTCCTGGTACTGTGTGAATTTAATGGTCTCCTTGTAGGGACCACTAGTTACCCAGAAATATGGATTCTTTTCTTTTTTCTTTTTCTTATTATTTTTTGTGGTGCTGGAGATCTAACCCAGGAGTTCACCTGATAGGCAAGCGCTCTGCCACTGAGCTACATCATTACCCAAGTTATAGATCTTTTATCCCTTAAAGCTACCTATTTACTTTCTGATATTATAAAAATTTAGAATGTCTTCTATATACAAATGCTGCAGTTTCAGTTGATTTATAGCTGTGGGGGACGAGGAAACCTCACCTATGGTATTCAGTCTGGGGCTGTGGATAATTAGTGGGTACCCACCAATCTCTGAACAGATAGATTCAAATACATTTTTGGATAGAACTATTTGAAATAGACTCAACAAATTCTGATTCTTTACCATCTCAAACTCAGAAATATAACTAGTTCAGGTTAGACCTTACTGTGCTTTACCATCTGAACTGGCTATCTGAACTTGGAATCTGATTAATTTGAATTACAAAAAATAGTTTACTCTCCTAACTTCTCTCTCCTGTCCTTTCTTTGGGAGACCTAGGAGTTGTAGGAAAGAAACAGGATAAATGTGAGTCTAAATAAACCATTTTCTGCCACTGATTATTTTCTATTAGATCCATTTCACTGGGCGTGGCTTCCTCAAGCAAAAGTTCCTTTTTCTGAAGAAACAAGAAACTTGGTTCTGCCATATATTTCTGACATGAACTTTGTGCAAGATTTATGTGAAGATCTTTATGAACTTTTTAAGGTAAATAAAAGTTTAATTTGTGTGTGGAGATGATGTTTGCACATTATTATTATTATTTTTTTTAACTAGGGTTTGAGCCAAGGTTCTCACATAAGCTGGGCACACACACACTACTACTGAGCTATTATGTCCAACCCTTTGTTTTTTATTTTGAGAGAGGATCTTACTAAGTTGCCCAGGCTGGCCCTGAACTTGGGATCCTCCTACTTCAGCCACTCTAATAGCTAAGGTCCCAGGCATGTGAAACTGGGCCTGGCAGCATCATGCTTTTTTATTTATGTCTCACTTAAAACTTACTACAACCCTACAGCATCCTTGATGAAGTAGTGCTGAGAAAGGTCAAGTTCATTGCCCAGATTTAAAATGCAGACACATGTCTGTCTTATACCAATGTTTATTTGCATTTACCTCTGATACTTGGCTCTCATCTATAACCCAGGTGCTTGTACAGTTTTTGAAAAGGAAAAAATAAATAAAGCAAACAGTCAGCATAGTGTTTTTAAAAAATGTTTAGTTTTGATTATTACAAAAAAAGAAAGAAAGAAACCTTAAAAAGAGCTTTTATTTTCCTTTCTTTCCAGTGCTGGGGGTTGAATGTTGGGGTGCTGTACAACTGAGCTACATTCCCAGCCTTTGTTTTTACTTTTTATTTTGAGGCAGAGTCTTGCTAAATTGTCAAGGCTGGCCCTAAACTTGCCATCCCCGTGCCTCAGCTTCCCAAGTCGCTGAGATCACAGACATTTACCATCACACCTAACAAAAAAGATTTTTCCAAGTAGAGCTAATTTAGTTTACTACTACTTGTATTTTGGCTTGCAGTAGAACCTAATATAACAGGATTTAGCAACTTTATTTTCCTGAAGCATAAATTTTGTAAAGTTACACTTACTATCTTTTTTTAGTATCTTTTCAAGTGAGATTACATCAAAATTGAGATATTGCTTTCCTTAAAAGTTGAATTTTTACAAAATTACTGTATGAATTATATGAGTTTGGTGATTGCAGTGATCTGATTCTTGAAAAGCCTGAACTCATTGTCTAGAAAATCATCTTAAATCCTTTCTGAAACAAGATATAAACAAATTAAATTTTCCTTGTCATTCTAGGGGTATAGAAAAAGTATGTTAAGTGAGAATGTTCTTTTCTTGTTATTTTATCAATTGAGAAAAATTTCTAATGACCTTGTTTGCTATATGGAAGAGTTTTTTTTTTTTTAATTCTATATTTGTTTCAAAGGTTTTGAGTTTTGGAATAATAATAATAATTTTTTTTTTCCTTTCTGTAATAGACTGACAAAAGTTTTGACAAAGCTACTTTTGAAAGTCAGATGTCTGTGATGAGGGGTCAGGTAGGTCACTTTTTGATGATTAAGATAAAAACTTCCTGAGACATTATCACTGTAACCTGTGATTAGAAATGAAATTGATTTAAATAATGTCTTTCCTCTGTCGTCTTATATATTAGGCATGTTGGACCTAGTTAAATGTGGTATATTTAACCAGTTGTCAGTGCCTGCCCCTGAGTCATCATCCCATTGGCTCTTTTCCTGAGCCTTAGTACCCTTTATTCCCTCAAGTCCCCTTGTGTGGATCTTCAATACCAAGTTCTAGTCCATTAGATTATTTTCCTTGTGGAACATGTTTGGCTTTGCTAGAGCCATCAGTAAATAACCCTGTCATCAGAGTTGAGTACTGATTAAGAGTCATGGCACTACATAATTTTAAATCAATCCTTCCTCCTCCTCCACTCCTCTAATAGAGATACACAGTGTTAGGTCTGTTGGTGTGGACCTACAGGCTAGGCCAACTCACATGGCATCTGCTTCCTTGACTATTCCAAAAGGAAACCTAGCAGTGAAAATATATCATACTGTAAAGATTGACTTTTGGTAAACTCCGAATTAGCATTCTCTTCCTAAAACATACATTGAATTTAAGGTAGCTGTTTGCTGTAGTACCTGTGGCAAGGAAGATGAATTTGGCTTTTGCATTGATTGTGTTCTAGAATTTTAAGAAGTAAATATAATCAAATCAGATATTTTATTAATTCATCAAATACTTACGGCAGAACTGGTAGGATATAGCCCGTTTATATAGAAGGCCTTGAGAATCAGAGTGTTGATTTCACATGGCAGGGATTAGAGTAATTAGAAATTTAGCATTAAAGAAGAGTGTGAAAAGGGACTTGGGGGTGGGACTGGGATTGTGGCTTAGGGGCAGTGCACTTGCCTGGCATGTGTTAAGCACTGGGTTCGATCCTCAGCACCACATAAAAATAAATAAAAAGGTTCGATCCTCAGCACCACATAAAAATAAATAAATAAATAAAGTTATTGTGTACAACTACAAAAAAAATATGGAAAAAAAAAAGAAAAAGAAGAATGTGAAAAAACCCTTATCCTTGGTTTTTTTCTCTGTACTCCCTGAAATTGTGTGTGAAATTTTGTATGTGCATTTTGCCAGGGATGGGGGTGGGTAGGATTTATATCTCAGCGAAGGGATTCCTAACCCAGAAGAGGTTTGAACCACTGCCGAAGGCGAGGCTGGACAGTGAGTGCAGATTTGCTTAGCAGATGAGGAGACTAGAGCCAGGGAGCCTAGCTAGGAGAGTCTTTGACATTTGAGCATGGATAAAGGGATTAGTTGACCAATAATTATAATTATATTGCAGAAATTTTTAACCATTCCAAAAATATGTTTGAGTAACATTTTCAAGTGTGAAGAATTATGTCCCTCTTTGACCTTTTTGCTTGATACAAATTGTCTTGCCATATCACTATGCTTCATCCTCTGGGATTTTCTTTTCCCTGAAGGTATCCTGTAGTCTCCCCTTTTCTGGGGATATGTTCCAAGACCTCAAGTGAATGCCTGAAACTGAATAGTACTGAACACTGTATGTACAGTTTTTTCCTATGCATACATACATACCTGTGATAAAATCTGACAAACAATAACAATAATAAAATAAAACAATTATAGCAATATACTGAAATAAATTATTTAAAACATGCATTGTTTATATCTGGAAATTTCTACTTAATACTTTCAGAATAAGGTTGACTGCGGGTAACTGAAATCATTGTTAAGAGGGGACTCCTGTATCTTTATATTAGGAATGTTATTTTAAGTAAGCAAATAAGTAAGTGCTATAAATAATATTGTTAGCTTATTTGTGGATTAAAGTTAGCACATGAGAAATTTAAATTAAGAAATGCTTCCCCAAGAAGGCGTGGGAACATTCATTTCTGAGGTCAGCTACAAAGGCGTGCCAGTAAGTAGCTGCTGTTTCCAGTGTGTTTATTCCTATCCTATCTCATTCACATAGGAACTAACATATTATAAAAATGCTTATAAAAATAGATAGAAAATGACAGGACCAAGATCTGGGGGGGGGGGGGGGGAAATGATGATATTTAGGTTATATGTTTTAATTTGTTTCATTTTATTTTGTTTTTAAATTTTAATTTGAGTTTGAGCTTTCTGATATCCAAAAAGAATAATGTGGGGCTGGGGTTGTAGCTCAGTGGTAGAGCGCTTGCCTAGCATGTGTGAGGCTCTGGGTTCAATCCCCAGCACCACACAAAAAACTAAATAAACAAAATAAAGGCATTGTGTCCATCTACAACTAAAACTATTTCTTAAAATAATGTACCCTGATTATGTTTGTGTGTGTTTGTGTAGCTCTCTGGTTTTAGGTGGGGTTTTGTTTGTTGAAAGTTGGCCTAAAAATAAGATATTGTTCTTTATCTGAAAATAAATCAATACTTATAAAGCAAACACTTAACAACATGCAAAAAATAAAACAACAAAAAAACACCAGTACATTTTATATTCTGAACAACAGAATCATTATTTCAGCCAGTTCCTTAATTCAGTCAAAATGCTCATGTTTTATCATTTATAAATATCTCTTAAATTCCTCTCCCCTCTAGTTTTATTCACTAACTTAATGATTTGTGATGTGTACAACCAAGCCTTTTGCCCTAGTTTACAGTAGTTTAGTTTTATACACATAACCAGTGACATGCTCTAATTCTTCACATGAGGATGTGGCGTGGAACTAGTATGAAGGCATTTCTTAGATTTCAGAACTGGTAATATTCATAAGAGCTAAATGAGATTTTGAATTTTATATTAGTTAACAATAGGCAATGATTAGGTTCAACAAAACTCATTAAGTTCTACCTGTGCATGAAACACTGAATTTCAGAGTAATTTGGTTATGAGAAATATGAAGTATATCTTCCCCATGATCTGAAAAATGGCAGAAATAATAAAACTGTTTTAAGAAAACACAATTAGCTTGTATTCACTGATTGACAAACCAGAATCTTAAAAGCAAATTAAGTTATTGATGTTAAAGAAAATGAAGCTAAAATTTTAGTACCCCCTAAGCACTTAACCCTTTCCTGGGTGTTTTATGTTTGTTTTCATTTACCCTCACAATAACTACTGTCACCTGCATTTTTTTGTGAGGCTCTAGGATCATAAAATGGATCCTAAGAAACATGACTGAGGGGGTCTAATCACATGCTGTATCTATGAAATTGGGGATCTGTCTTAGCTTGTCAAATCTGTAGCATTTAGGCGTTGCGTCTACCTGAGGTCTTTTATCATCTCATTTCTGGATTTATTGACATCTTCTAAGTCACATCCTTATCTCTTCCACAGTAAAATGAGGACCGGGCTGGGAGTAGTGGAAGAGGTCTTACCTAACATGCATGAGGACCTGGGTTCAATTCCCTGCACTGCATGGAGAGGGAGAGAGAACACAGTCTTAAAAACACTTGTGATCCTGTCTTTTGTCAAGGCAGCTCCCTGGACTTGCTCTTGTGCACAAGCTCAAGTCCAGCCCTCCAGCACAGCCAACAAGGTTCTTCACAGTCAGCCTCCAGCCATCGCACTGCCCCTTACTCTTGCTGTTTTGCAACTTCCCGAGCTTCTTAGCTTCTCTGAACTGCTCTTTCTTTCCAGTTCTCAATGGAGCTCTTGTGCTCTGCCCTCCTTGGATGCCTCTCCCTCTTCCGAGAGTTTTCCCTTCAAGCTCCAGCTTGGTCTTCTCAGGCTCCTCCTGCCACTCAGGGGAGGCAGTTCTTGCAGCACTCCCCAGGAATATACTGGTGTCATGTTGGACTCGGAAAGTTGGTTTTTAAATCAGCCTGTTGAGTACATGCCTATTGGAAAATAGCATAAAACGGATCCTAAGTTAGAATATCAGTGGTTTCGTGTGTATGGCACAGTGATTCTTCTGCCAACTGAAACTTGAGGGCCAGTGAACTAATCTAAAGGAAAGCAGTCTGTATGGAGTAGGTGAGTTTGTGCCACCTGTCTTTGCCAGATCGCAGATGTCCCTATCAAGCTATCAGGTGTGACATTGGTGGAGAGCTTCAGTGTTTCCTCTTGCCTGCAGTTTGGTCCATTGTATTTTTTAAAACAAGCCTCTATAATTAAACATACAATAAAAGATTTGTGTATTCTTTGAGAAGTGGAAAAAAAAAACTGGGCAGGGGGAAGGGATCGGATTTTAAAGTCAGGGCACAATTTCCTGCAGCTAAAGTGTTTCTCACACTGCACTGCAGTTATTTGCTCCTGTGGCCCTTTGTTTCGGGAGTATAAGTTCTTTCAAGGCTCATTTTGTTTTTCCTTTCTGTTTTGTCCCTTCTCCTATGCAGTGAGCTCTTTGTAAATGTTTATTTAGTAGATAAATGCAAGATTATCGAGTCTCTTTTGATCCCAGAGAAATATTAATAGTCAGGATTGTTTTAAGATTGAGTAACTTGTGCTGTTATAAAACTTTGAAAATCCATATAATCTTGTGGAGTGACTTTCATTTTCTTGTACCTCTCTATTTTTCAGATTCTCTATAACAATCGTGCATTGTAATTAGCATCAGGAAAATCTTAGATGTTACTTAAAATGCTATATTTAGACTTACTATTTGTGGAATAGAATTTTAAAAAGAAGAAACTAACTAGAACATTTCATTCCTTACACATGCTGGTCTCCATTTTATTTTCATGGTATAAACAATGCTTATAAACCTAAATTTTATAAGTTCTTTTTTTCTTGTGTCCAAATGAAACCAAAGTAGAAAATTTTAAGAGGGAAACTTAAAAGGCATCCTAAAACAAATATAATCTATAACTATTGTTGCTAGTAAATATTTATTTCTGTGATATATTAAATACTTTGGGAGCTCAACCATCTCATTTATAGTATTCAAAATATTATGAAGCTTATTGGTTAGTATGGCTGCTGTATGTTGACATTTTCATGCTTATCATTATTAACTAATCTTTATTAAAGAACCAGTGAAGTGCATATTAGATATTTTCGAGTACCTGAAGGAGATATCTGTATATTTAAAGTACATAATAAAAGAATTTTTCCTAATATGCAGAAAAAAAAGAAAAATGAATTATTAAAATTTTATTTTATCTGAACAAAGAATAGACTAGGCTCTAAGCTATGAATTGAGTTTTATAACCTTATTTGTATGCTCAAAGATAAAAATTCTAGGTATCTTTGAACATGGAATATATTTCTTCCAAGTTTGATTTTTCCTATAATAAACTCTTAAATAAAATTTTATTTGAAATTGGTACTTCCCCCAACTAACCCACTAACCCACTAACCCACTCTGGGCCTGTTTCATGCTTGCCCACCTTCTAGTACATGAAATAATTTACTTACTTCTGCTTATTGACCCCTTCCCCTGCTAAAAAGAAGGCAGGAATTTTGTCTGTATTTCTATCATATCCCCAGCACGTGGAATAAAGCCTAATGCATAGTAGGTATGCAGTAAATTTATTCGTCAAATAAATGAGTAAGGCAAATATTTAAACCATTATTTGTTTAAGTTCTGTGTCAGATGAAATGTGTTGAACCTTTCAGTTTATCTAGTCTCTGATTTCATTGCTCTTGCACATAGATGCATTCCAAAGTGTTTTTAAAGTTACCAAATTAGTAGGTTACTCTAATTTTGTGCATTAAAGACAGAATTATAATAGTTACTTATCACAATCTCTGTTGTGCATAATGGGTGAAATAAAAATTATGGTGGATTAAATGATTGAAATAATAATGTCAGTGGAGGCTTTTTGGCTTCTTTGAATTGATGAAAATCTCTCTTCTTTCCATAGATCTTAAATCTTACTCAGGCACTGAGAGATGGGAAGAGTCCTGTTCAGCTGGTCCAGATGCCTTGTGTGATTGTGGAACGCAGTAAAGGGGGAAGTCAGGGTCGGATTATCCACCCAGGCAGCTCCTTTACCCAGACTGTCCATTGCAGGAAACCGTTTTTTTCCTCCTGGTAGCAGGTGTAAGAGAAACAACTGTTGGGCATTATTGCATTGTTAAAACATTGCAGCAATGTAAATCTGCTGTTAAGAGCTCCAGATGCCAAAACTATTTAAGTCCTTAAAATGGTTACATTTTGAATGTAATCAAAGTTTACAGTTTTTGTCCAAATATTAAATTTCTATATCAGGGAAGAAGTGATAAGTCTTCTACATTGTATTTTTGTAGAAAATATGTATTTTGTGTTTTTGTTAGTGTAAAAGGTAAATTCATGGTTTACACAGCTAGAATGACTGTAATTACTGTATAATTTAAAGTAGAAAAATTAGATATTTGTTGACTTTGAATACAATGACATTTTCTGTATTTTTTAAACATCGGGAAGAATGTTCTTGTTAACTCTTCTTTCGTTGCATTACAAAAGACCTTTGAGGGTGGGTAAATCTGAAACCACTCCTGTGAACTTAAGAGTAGTCCTTAGAAAAATAGGTAAGAATAAAGCAATGCTGCCTTAATTTTAAAAGCTGCTATTTTAGAACTTGAATAAGTGCCGCTAAAGTGGTCATTTTTGGGGACCTAAAAATTAGATATGTTGTTGAAGTGACAGAGACCATTTTCTTTTTTGTACCTTAAAATTTTTTTTGTGAGGGGTGGTAATCAGGAATTGAACTCGGGGGCACTTAACCACTAAGTCATATTCCCAACCCTTTTTTATTTTCTATTTTGAGGCAGTGTCTTTCTAAGTTGCTTATGACCTTGTTAAGCTGGCTTTGAACTTGTGATCCTCCTGCCTCAGCCTCCCAAGCCACAGGGATTACAGGAGCGTGCTCCCATGCCTGGCACCTTGGCATATTTTTGATGATTTATTTTGTTTTAGTAAGAAAAAAACATCTAAAAATATTCCCCCTTTAAAAAACAAATGGATAGGGGACTGGGGTTGTAGCTCAGTGGTAGAATGCTTGCCTAGCATGTATGAGGCACTGGGTTTGATCCTCAGCACCACATAAAAGTAAATAAGCAAAATAAAGGTGTTGTGTCTATCTACAACTAAAAAAATTTTTTTAATGGATATATTCAAATGAGACTTGAGGGGAATAATGTAAATTTAAGGTAGATCTCTAGTATTTTGAAATTTCACAAGAACCTTAAAAATTCCCTTTTGTTTCTTACATGAGATCAAGTGATTAATCAATCAGTACTTCAGAGTCTTGTTCATTTTAGTATTCAGTTAGTATTAAAAATCACGGAAAAGTAAACTGTCCCTAAAGTGTGTATTGGATTGTGTTATGGATTTCTCAATAATAAGTTCTTAAAAATAATAGTGGTGCTTGAAATTATAGATGCTGTTATAATTAGAGCCGATTTTAGATTATTAGCCCAAATTAGAGGTAACCACAAATTATTTATATTTGATTTTGAAGTTTACTTTTATATTTTATTTTGAATATGAGTATGTCTCATATTTTTGGAATTTATAACACTATTAAGTCACAAAGTGATTTAAATTAAAATGAGCCTAATATAAAGATGTGATTCCAGAGGAGAAAAGTTTAATTTCTTCTTCAATCTCAGAGCTAGTAACATCATTACTTGGACTAAACTGGGCAATTTGTGGTCTTGGTCTTTTGTTTTTTTGTTTTTTTTTTTTTTACATTTTCTTTTTTTTTTTTTTTTTTTTTATTGGTTGTTCAAAACATTACACAGCTCATGACATATCATCTTCCATACATTTGATTCAAGTGGGTTATGAACTCCCATTTTTTACCCCAAATACAAGTTGCAGAATCACATCGGTTACACATCCACATTTTTTTTTGTTTTTTAGGTTTACTTTTCGTGATTTTTAAAAAAATGAGTTATTTTTGTGTAAAAAGCATACTCAAGTGGTTATTTTAGGATATAGGACAGATCTGCAGTCTCTTCCTCAAATCACTCTTGATATTCATGGATGTGATGAATGAGCATATTGCTGCCTTTGAGGAGCTAATTGGAAACCTGTGTCCTATCTTCTACAACCTTCCATTTACTCAGTTTAAGATAAATGGAAAAATTACTGGAAAATCAAAACTCAAAGTACTATCTTTAGGTAAATACTAGTAATCAAAATGTGCCTTTTGAAGATGTATCTAAAAGGAAGGATATTACTTGTTGTGATATGGGTCTGTCTGACTTTCATAAACAATTTTTTTTAGTATTTTGAGAATTACTATCTTAATTTTTATAATGGAGAACTTAGTAAATTGCTACTGTTTTATAACTTAAAATAACGTGAATATATTTTTAAATGTCTGACCATGATACAAAAGTAAAGTTGAGATATTTAAGATAAGTTTACAAGTTAGGGTACATTGGCATTGGCTATGTTTTGTAAACTTTCATGAACTTAATTCTTAGTTAAATATTGTGTTTTCTTCAGTGAGTATATTTATTTATATTGTCAAACCTGGTAGACTAAAGGTAATAAAATTGTCTTGAGGCTAGATTTCTCCTGTATGTATGTATGTTTAATATCTAAAGTGTTTGTGAACATGCTTATGTTTATAAATGATAGCAAACTACCACTTTTCTTACTTGGGATATTAGTGGTATTGTTTAACTCTGTAATGCAAAGGATATATTTAACTGGAATCTTCATAGTCAGAAACATTCTTAATCTTTACATTTCATGCTGCCTTTGTCAGCTCCTCTATTTGTCACCAGTTGATGACTATAGAGATCTGGTTTTTTGCATACTTGAAAATAATTTGATTTATACAACTTTCATTTTGTTTTGGGGATTGAACCCAGGGCCTTGTGCTTGCTAGGCAAATGCTCTTCCACTAAGCTACAACTGAGCTTGCAATTTTTCTCTATATTTAAGTACTATGCAATGAAATTTAAACCTTATTAAATAACAGTGATGACATGCTCTTTGATCAGGTACCTTGTATGGATATGGGGAGAGAGGTGACTTTGTAGGTTGACAGCTTGCCTCACTGAATTGCTTGGGTGACTTTATAGACTTGATTTCTTAGTGCTTTTCTACCTTTCCAAGCCTCATCTGCAGTTTGGGGCCATGTGAGTGAGTTCCGGCCAAGGAGATGTAGAGATAAGTGATATGTGTGATTTCCAGGCTTGGCAGTGAAACTACTGCCATAACTGACCACTCTCATCTTCTTATTTGATTTTAAGCAAAGACTTTACCAGATGGGAAATATCTGGGCACAGGAGTCAGTGCTGGAGAAATACTACCAGTATAGCCTCCTGACTGCATTGGGATGTGACATGAGCAGAAAGAAGTCACTTTAAAATCAAAAACACATCTCTCTAAATTAAAATATCAAAAAAGCAATTTTACCTGAAGTGTGGTAGTAGCAATGGTTTCTAAATCTCCATAACTCAGTTACGGTAACAAAAAATACAGCGAGATACCATCTCACCAAAAATAGGTGACAGATGATCTCTCTAATTCTGGATCAAAGTCCAGCTTGGATCAAAACCATCAAGAGCCTCAAGATCACATAGGAACACTAGCTGTGGAAAAGCAACCTGAGAGAAGAAAAGCAGAGCATGTGATGACCTAAGAGCCAGGGAATCCAGAATTTGCTACCATCTACTCAGCTTCAAAAGGAGGATCTCCCTCAATTGGTAGATACAAAAACCACAATCAAAAGGGGGATGAAGGCTTCCCAGCATTCCATTGGCAGCTACTAAAAAGGAGCCTGCAGAAAGAAAGGTATGAAAGACACTGCTGGAAACAGAACACACCAAGGGAATGGCCCTGCAATAGAGGAGCCATGGTTCAGATACTGCCAAATGGAAAAGAATTCTGTTAGAAGACTACTGCTAGGAGAGAGTACCAAATGGAAGAGAATTCACAAAGTACTAAAGAGGTGGTGAAACACATAACTTTTGTAATTAGTGACAAAGCCCTAGAACCATTTTTTTAGCTGTGCTGAGAATTGAACACAGGGCCTTGTGCATGCTAAGCAATGCCCTATCACTGGGCTACCTGAACCTCCTGCACAGGACACTTGAAAAAAATAATAGGAAAATCCATCTCAATTAAACATGACTACATCTTACAATATGCTCTGAAAAGAAGTAGGATAACTATCACTTTAACATAACCATAGAAAATGAAGACATCCCAGCCATAAGAATGAAGCAGAAGAAAACAGTTCGTTTTTTTCCCCCAGTTGAGGTCTTACTTAGCTGCCCAGGCTGGTCTAAAACTTGTGAGCTCAAATGATTTTCCCACCACAGCCTCCCAAGTAGCTGGGAGAACAGGCACATGACATCATCCCTGGTTCAATCTAATATTTTAATAAAATGTGCTAAAGGAATTTAAGAAATAATAGAAGCTAAGAGCAAAATAACATCAAAATCAGAATATGAGATGGACAAGCAACAAGAAGATAAAATGAGAGCTGACAGCTTTAAGGAAATATTGAGTTAAAAACAGGTTTTAGAAATCAAGTAAAAGGGCCAGGTGTGGTGACTTGGCCAGTGGCTTGGGAGGCTGAGACAGGAGGATCACAGTCTCAAAGCCAGCCTCAGCAAAGGTGAGGCACTAAGCAACTCAGTGAGACCCGTCTCTTAAATAAAACATTAAAAATAGGGCTAAGGATGTGGCTAGTGGTTAAGTGCCCCTGAGTTCAATCCCTGGTACCAAAAAAAAAAAAAAAGAAATCAAGTAGAAGGAACACAAGAGCAAATAGGCAACATCAAAAACATCATACTAAGGGTTGAAAAATCTAAAACTTTGTATATTTTATATTGCTGCTGTAACAAATTGTCACATACTTACTTAGTGGCTTAAAACAATACAAACTTATTATCTGGTAGTTCTACAACTTCAAAAGTCTTGACACAAGTTTCAATGGAATAAAATCAAGGTGTCCCCATGGCTCTTTCTTGGAGGCTGTATGGGAGAATCCGTTGCTTTCCCTTTAGGCTCCCATTCCTAGGCACTATGCCTCTCCCTCCTTCCATTCTCTTGTACTTTGAAGGACCCCGGTGTTCATACTGGGCCCACCGAGATAATACAGGATAATGTTACTCCTACCATTTTTTTAGTTGTGCTGAGAATTGAACCCAGGGCCTTATGCATGCTAAGCACATGCTCTACCACTGGGTTATACCCATCAGCTCCTTCCCTTTTCAAAAATTTGCTGACATACAATCTTAATTTTAACTGTGAACTTTTTCCATATTTTCATTGATGCATTGTAATTAGTCATAATAGTGGGGTTTATTGTTACATATTTGTACCTGCACATGATGTAACAATGTAATTTGGGCAACATCATTCCCCAGTATTCCCCCTTTCTCTCCCCTCCTCCCTTTCACCTTTAACTTTCATCCCTAGATAGGGACATCTTCAGAGGCCATTTTTCTGTCTTCTCACAGTTCCCATAAGGTCAGAAATTTGAGGAAGATGCCTGCTCTCACCTCTTAGTGTTGTGCTGAAGAGCCTAACCGGTGTAGAAAGGTAAGAAAGAGAGAGGTACAAGGTTTAAGGGTTAGAGAGGAAGAAATGACTCTCATTATTTACGAGTGATGTAATCATGCATATAGAAAATGTAAAAATATCAAAGACAACAATTAGGATTAAAATAATTTTTCAAGGTTTACAAACAAGCAATATTAGAATAAAAGAAAATGTAAAAAATATGTAATTTATATAAAGCAGCAAGATCTCTTCACCAAACTATAAAAGCATTGGAAAAAAATCAAAGATTTAAACAAAAGGAGAGCTATGCCATACTTACGTATTGAAAATATCAAGAGTCAATTCTCAAATTTGTAGATTCAACATAAAAATCCTATCTGAAATTTTTGTCAAAAGCTAATTCTAACCTTTTTCTCAAGATGGTGCTGTAAGCTAAATAGGAAGCTCCTGCCCCTCCCAAAGTTGAAGCCAGCAAAAGCTTTGAAGTCCAAGAAGCCAGTGTTGAAGGACCCTCATAGTCATGAAAAGAAGATCCGCATGTCACCTACCTTCCCATGGCCCAATTGCGGCCCTGGAGGCAACCCAAATATCCTTGGAAGAGAAACAAGCTTGACCACTATGCCATAATCAAGTTCCCCATGACCACTGAGTCAGCCACGAAGAGGATTGAAGACAACAACACACTGTGTTCATTGTGGTTGTCCAGGCCAACAAATACTAGATCAAACAAGCTGTAAAGAAGTTCTGTGACATTGATGTGGCCAAGGTTAACACGCTGATCAGGCCTGATGGAGAGAAGAAGGCATACATTTGACAGGCTCCTCATTATGCTGCTTTGGATGTTGCCAACAAAATTAGGATCACCTAAACAGAGTCCAGCTGTCAAATTATAAATTTATCCTTTTTGTTAAGATAAAAAATTTTAAAAAGCTAATTCTAAAGTGTATATGGAACTGCTTCCTGCCTACCATAAGGTAAGCACCCATTCTCCACCATGCCCTTCTGCCATATTCTGCCTCACTCAGGCTCAACTGACCATGGACTGAACCTCTGAAACTGTGGATCCCATCATTATGTATAATTATTATGCATCAATAAAAATAATACACTTCTTTCCTCCTCTGAGTTGTTCATATCAGGTATCTTTGTCACAGCACCAAAAACCTAACTAATCCAGGAATTGGTACTGAGAAGTGGAGTCATTGCTCTGACTCACCTGACCATGTTTCAAAGTCATTGGAACTGGTTTGTAGGAGGAGTTTGGAAAAGTGGGAAATGCAGGATTAGAATGTTATAATCAAAGCTAAGTGGGTGATTCTGGTAGGAGCTCAGGAGACCAGAATGCAGATAAGAATGCAGACAGGACTGTGCTTAGGCAGTTTCAGATGTGAAGGAGGATATTTTAGGGAATTGCACTAGAGTTAATTCATATTACATTCTGGCAAAAACTACCTACATTTTGTCTGTCTTGAGACTTTGTGTGAGGTATGAATTAATCAGATTAGTGGTGGACTAATCTAACAAAGAAAATTTCAGGGCAGCACAACATTCAGGTTTTGGCATGATGTTGCTGAAAGCTTTTATCCAGGTGTTCTTTGAGACTAGGGAGCAAAAAGCAGAGAGGAAAGATTTGAAAAAATTTACAGTTTGGCCATAGAAGAAACATACCTAATATTGGGCCAAGGAAGGCATGATTTCTGAAGAGATTACGGCACTAAAGAGAAGTTAAGTATGTTGGATTAAGACAATAGGAAAGATTCCTTGAGGCCATCTCAGGAATCAACAAAACCATACCCCCCTGCAGGTTCAAGGGTATAGAAGTGAAAACTCATTAAGAGACTTTGGGGGCACCCTGTTCACAAAGGGATGCCTAGAAAGTTGTTTCCCCAGGATTTGTTTCATGATGCTCAGCCACCCAGGCACTCAGAGGCCACTGCAGCCATGGTCCAAGGGGGCCTGGCTACTGCTCAAGCGGATGGCAGACCTTGATGTCATTCATATGCTGCTGGTTATTCATGAATGAAGGATGCTGGAGGTAAAGAGGTCATAAAGACTTCCAAAGATTTCAAAGGCCTTGGAGGCCAGGCAACATATAGCAGGATTGGAATCTCTGTGAGCATCCCTTTGGGAGGGAGATGTGTGAGATTGTGAGACAAAGACAAAGCTACAGTGTAGACCTCTGAGATGAAGAGATACCAGTAACATGAAACCTATGCCAAGAAAAGCTGCTGGCTAAAGAGAGACCATGTTGGCTGCAACCTGAAAGGTCCTGGGGTGGGTCTGCCCTGGGGATCACATCCTGCTGCCATGTGCCTGAGAGGCCACACACAAAGCTAGCTACAGGACTTGTTTGCCCAGTTGAATCCTGGTCTTGCTTTGGTGTCATCCCTTCTTATTGTGCCCCTAAATTGAAATGTTTAACTCTGTGTCATTATATATTAGATGCACATAACTTGCTTTGGATCTTTATAGGAGTTCATAGCCACAAGTTTGCTTTGAGTCTCAAAGGAAACTTTGGACCTGGCATTTTGGGCAGTGCTAAAACTGTTAAGGCTATGGGGACATTTAGAGATGGGACAAAAGCATTTTTCTTTGTGAGATGGATATAAGCTTTTGGGGGCAAAGGGTGCAATGTTATGATTTAGGTATGAGTAACCCCCAAAAGCTCCTGTGTTAATGCAAGAGGTGAAATATTTAGATTATGAGCGCTGTAGCCTAGGAAGTGTATTAATCCATTTGATGGATTAATAATTTGAATGAATTAGTGGGTGGTAACTGTAGGCTGGTGGGGTGTGGCTGGAGGAAGTGGTTCACTGGAATTATGCCTTGGGAATTATTTGTTTCTAACTCATGATCTCTTTCTGCTTCCTGACTACCATGAAGAAACAGCCTTCGTCCACCTTGCCCTCCCACCATAATGTTCTACTTCACCTCAGGCCCAGAGCAATGGAGTCAGCTAACCATGGCCTGAACCTCTGAAACCATAAGTCCAAATCCATTTTGCTTCTCTAAAAAAAAAATTGCATATAGAAATGTTTGGGCCAAAATAAATGGACAAGAACAAAGTTGGAGGACTTATTCAGATACCTGATATCAAGACATAAAAAGCTGCAGTATCCAGATGTTGTCATATTGGTATAAACAGCTGGCACATGCCTATCCTGGTGATTTGGGGGACTGAGGCAGGAGGGTCACAATTTCAAGATCATTGTTGGTTTAGCAAGATTCCCTCTCAAAAAAACGAAAAAAGGGACTGGGGATGTAGCTTAGTGGTAAAGTACTAAAAATGTGATAAAGAAAAAAGGATAAGCAGTACAGATCAATATTCTCAGTAGAGCGCAGAAATAAACCCTGCACATATAGTAAACTGATTTTCAACAAATGGTTCCAAAATAGAAAATAAGTGCATGTCACACGTAAACACGTGCATGTGGATGCGCACACACAGGCGAGACTTCATCTTAATCTCATATGTACACCTAGAAGAGCTAATGAGTTTGTAAGGCTAAAAGTTCTGGAAGAAAACAAAAACTCTTGCTGGGGGCAATGGCCCATGCCTGTAATCTCAGCAGTTTGGGAGGCTGAGGCAGAAGCATCACAAGTTCAAGGCTAGTCTCAGCAATTCAGCAAGGCCCCAAGCAACTTAATGAGACCTTGTCTCAAAAGGGTTGGAGATGGAACTCAGTGGTAAGGCACTCCGGGTTCATTCCCAGTGCCAAGAACCCTCTGGCCCTGAATTTGCCCTTCTCTCCAGAAACTTCTCCTATACTCCTTTGGAGCTTCTCTTCCCTGTGACAACCTTACTTCCTGAGAAACTAAGAGAAATTTCAAAAGCTGTCAGAATCCTGGCATCTGTGCCTACCCGTGAAATGCCAATCTGGCAGTCAGTGACCTTTGCTTCTGTGAGTTTGTGGGGTTTTCTTTTTAATCTGAAAATTGAAAATTTTGTTTTTTAATCTGAAAATTGAAAGCACACTTTCAAAAAGTAGCAGCTAACCTCTGTGAGCAAAGAGATGATTTTTTCTTTGATTCCAGGAACCTGCCTGTCCCAGAGGCTCTGGTTATACAATCCCCCTTGCAGTTGGGCTACTGAAACTATTGAGACCTGCAGAAGCAGCAGAAAGCCAGGCAGCCTCACCCACCTAAGGGTGAGAAAGCTGTGTAAACATCCAGAACCATCTATGGTTGAGAGAACTGGTCTAACCACATGCTTGATCCTGGATACCACCGGGTGAACAACATTGCCTTTTATCTCACTGTGGTTTGGGGGAACATTCCAGAAAACTATTCTACCTTCAAGTATTTGTTTTAAATTGCAGTACTTAAAGATAATCAGGAAGTGCATTTAAACCAAAGCACTGGTTTAAACCAGTGTGGCAGCTGTCCCAACTTGGCTTCTAAGCAATTTAACATCCAGTCAAGATTCAGCTTGCTCCCTACACCCTCTGCAAGTAGGTGAAAATACATAATGTCCTGAATTTCTATCTAAAGCTCAGTTTCTGTGGGACACAGTAGCAAATGCCTATAATGCCAGGTACTTGGGGGACTGAGGCAAGAGGATTGCAAATTCAAGAGGAGCCTAGAAATTTTAGCATGAACATGTTTCAAAATAAAAAATAATTTAAATAAAAGACTGGCAAAGCAGACTGAATTTGGGTCCCCAGCCCTTCTTTGAATTGGGAATACATTGGAATCTCCTGCTGACAGAAGGAAGCTGGAGAAGCGGAGCCCCCAACTCTGACATGCCAAGGAAGACGGGAGCCAAGCTAGCCCATCTAGGATGCCTACAGCAGGCGTATTTCCTGCCTTTTGTCACTTCCCTGCCTCAACCTGTTCAACCCAGGGCTGCAAACACCCCAAGCATACTGTTTACCAATCCCTAAAAAAGAACTTGGGTGATGCGATGGAGGGTTTTAGCTATTTGGTTATGCACTCTTTGCTGGGCAGTGGGCCAGGATCCAAAGGAGGGCCATGTGGTATCTAGAAGCAGGGGAAATACATAGGATGGGTCATGTGCCCAGTGTGCAAGTGGTTTCTTCAGATGTTTTATGAGAACATTCCTTTACTTTATAACTAAGGTCATTCTGTTTAGATCCTCTCCTTAAGATTGGAGATAAGGGAAGTGACCAGCTTCCCCTCTCCATTCCCTTCCTTATCGCATTCTTCAGAGTCCTTATCTCACTGCCAGCTCTCCTAGGCACTGATTAGTGTTTACCCCAACACCTCCTCTAAGAGTTCTGCTGATTTTCAGGTATTTTAGAAGTGGGACCTTTGAAGCAATTCATTTCTTCCATCTTCCTTCAAATTTGGATTTGAATAAAATGTATTGAAACTATATTTATTGAAACCAAATTCTCCGCCTCTGCATTATAATCACTGGGGTTCTTGTCTCATGAACTCCAAAAATAAAATCTATGGATAACGGAGAATGAGTGCAAAAGATTAAGATTTATTCAGGCCAGAAGAAACAGCTTCGCTAAGTGAGAGGGGGCCCTGAAACTGGTCAGAAACACCAAATTTACCAAGCTGGGGCCATCTGGGAAACTGAGGCAGTGCAGAGGCCTCCCTTCAAACCCTGATTCTTGCAATCAAGTCAGAAAGACTTCAGAAATGTTGCTCAGAGTAATAGGCATTTATCAGAAGGGATGGGAAAGGGGAAAGGAGGACACCCTCAAATGAGAGAGCAGGTCCTCTTAGAGGAAGTGAGATGAAGTGCTCCTCCTGCCCTCCAGTTTTATTGGGAGTCCCAGGGTGAAAGGAAAGAAAGGAACTGGGAGACAGGTGAGGGAGAAATGAAAGATGGAGACCAGGCAGAGATACACACAAGAGTTTATTTGTCAGAGCTGACAAATAAAGGCCATCTCTCCATAGGCGGAGAGAGGGGCTTTTATGGGGCAGGCTCAGGGATTACAGCTGGGTGGGTCCTAATGGGGGTGCTTAAGTGTGGGGTTGCTATGAGTGGTGAGTCTTTCTCAGAAAGGCCCTGAGGAAAAGCAAAACTTGTTCTGAAGATGATGGCTGTCACTTAAGATGGCCATGCAAATGCTAAGCAAGGAAGGGCCTGTTATGCTCGAATTCGGGACCCCCAAAAGACCAACAGAGACCAAGATCGATGAAAACAGCAAAGAGACGTTTATTGCGAGCTAGCTCGGTCCTCCGCGCACACACAGCAACAGGTGACGCTGAGAGGCCCCGAGCCCAGGGTTTGCAGCAGTTTTATACATTCTTTGGAGAAGGCAGGGGCTTCACATACATCATAGCATCTCAGCAAATCATCACACACTGTGGGAAAATCAAATAACAACTCTAAAACATGATTAGCACATTCACTGGAGGGAACAAGTTGGGTAGGGGTGATTGGTTACTACAAGAGGGGGATTCTGAACTGATTGGTTTAAGCCAAGAGGGGTGTTCATGCTGAACTACATGGTTTCCCAACAAGTCATCAACCACCATAAACTACTGGGAGGGTCATCTGGCATCCCAGGTATTTCCCTGTCTCATGCTGATTGGTGGCTGCTAGGGGATTGGTATGGGTCCCTACCTAGCCTCACTGAGTCAGGGACACCTGGCACAGCAGATCTCTCCTGTTATTTGTAGATAAACCACTTAGCAGAGTGGGAATGTGCCTAGGAGTGCTCTGTGGGTCTTTCCAAGGACAAAGGTGATGTCCCTTCCTTGGACAGGCTTTGCTCTGAGGTAGAGGCTGGTTTTTCAGGCCTTACACAGGGAAGTTTCCAGAGTCTCACTCAACTTCACCTGATTTTTGACTGAAAGCCCAGGACCTCCTCTAAGAGAAGATGGTGTGGTGCTCATAGAGCAGGAGTTTTTAAGGAAATTGAGTCACTATCTTTGTTTCAATTCCTGTCTCCTCAGTTTATTAGCCTTTGAATAGCCCCTATCAAGTTTTCTGAGGGTCTTGATGACTTGGCTATCAGGGTTGTTATGGTTTAGATCTGAGGTGTCCCCAAAAAACTCACATGTAAGACAATGCAAGGAAGTTTAGAGGTGAAATGATTGGGTTTTGAGAGCCTTAACCTAATTAGCACGGTGATCCATTTGTGCCGCAGTCTGGCTGGGCACAATCAGGAGCCACTTGTCAAAAGCAACTAACTTTAGTTTTAGAACCACACACGCCAAACAAAACAGCCTCTCAGGAAAAACCCTCAGAGCCTCAACTGCCACCACCGGCTTTCCACAAGCCTCTCTCTCCCCCACAAGCTTCTCTCCACCTCCCACAATCCTCCTGCTCTTGAGGCCGATTGGCTGGGTCACGTGGGCGGAGCCAAATAAGTCCCCCAATGAGCAGCTCCGTGGTCTGAAAGGGCAGGGAAACAGCCCAATGAGCATCACCACAGAGGAGCCAATCAGCTAGATGTTGCTGGGGCCGCTGTGAGCCAATCATCAGCCGGCAGCTGGAAGTTTGCTGGGGCCCCTTCGGCTGTGGCTCTCAACATCTCCCCCTCTCTGTTTAAACAAAAAGCATGTGGCTTAGGGACCGTGCCTGCCTTAGGTTGTCCAATAGTACATATGGTACTTACCCGTTAGGTTGGTACCATTGCAATTAGATCTTACCCGTCATTGACTACCGGTCCAATATACAGCCACACCTGTGGAGAGGTCTTTGTACAGCGGGGGGGGGGGTGAGGTTCTTTGCCTCACCTGCTGTTCCCAAATTTTAG
>NW_026000108.1:18910326-18921458 GCF_001458135.2 Marmota marmota marmota
ACTGGTCTTAATTTCTGATCCCGTATTTTTATTGTCTCAGTGGCCCTTTCTGAAAATCCAACCCATGTCTGTCTGTTCCTTGATCTATTTGTATTGGTGCTGATAACGCCAAGGTCGCGGGTTCGTTCCCCGTACGGGCCACCAAATGCCGAAGTCTGGCTGGGCACAATCAGGAGCCACTTGTCAAAAGAAACTAACTTTATTTTTAGAACCACACACGCCAAACAAAACAGCCTCTCAGGAAAAACCCTCAGAGCCTCAACTGCCACCACTGGCTTTCCACAAGCCTCTCTCTCCCCCACAAGCTTCTCTCCACCTCCCACAATCCTGCTCTTGAGGCCGATTGGCTGGGTCACATGGGCGGAGCCAAAAAAGTCCCCCAATGAGCAGCTCCATGGTCTGAAAGGGCAGGGAAACAGCCCAATGAGCATCACCGCAGAGGAGCCAATCAGCTAGATGTTGCTGGGGCCGCTGTGAGCCAATCATCAGCCGGCAGCTGGAAGTTTGCTGGGGCCCCTTCGGCTGTGGCTCTCAACACACTTGAATGGATTAGCTGGTGGTGACTGTCGGCAGGTACGGTGTGGCTGGAGGAGGTGGGTCGCTGGGAACATGCCTTTGGGGTTTATGTTTTCTCTGGTGAAAGAAAGCCCTTTCTGCTTCCTGATGGTCCTATCCCGCTTCCCTCTGCCACACCCTTCCACCAGGACTTTTGCCTCCTCCTGGGCCTTGCGGAACAAGTGTCTGCCCGCTATGAACTGACACCTCTAAAACTGTTAGCACCAAATAAACTTTTCCTCCTCTCAAATTGTTCTCGTCAGGTCTTTGGGTTATAGCCATAGAGAAAGCTGACTAAAACGAGTGACTGGGCATCGTGATATAGTGTTGGTGAAAGGGGAGGGTCCTGGAGACTTGCTTACAAGGGATAAAGATATCCCGACCTGGAAATGGTAATTTTCACGAAGGCTGGGGAAGGTTCTAAAATACCAAGCCCCCCACTTCCAGGCTCTTATCTGTCAGATAAGAGTCTCTGTGACTTTCAGCGGCTCTTCATTATCCCTTCCCGGCTCACCTGTTTGTGGCTGGTAGCCTAATCCTATTTTCCTAGTACTGGGAACTAGGATATTCCATGCTTATATGATTATGTCAAAATGAACCCAATAGTATATATAACTATATTGCACTAAAACTATTTAAAAAACTATTTTCCTACCAATTTGACACCAGATATTTCTGGAGTGGCTGACCTTGGAATCTGACCTCTTCCTTCCCATGAGGGATCTTGGGGATGTGGCTTAGTGTTATAGCACCCTTGGGTTCAACCCCAGTACTGAAAGGAAAAAGTGCAGTTCTTTAATTGGATGGGGGGCCCTTACTATGTCTTGTTGTGGTGTGAACTGATAATACAATCAATAGCGTAAGTTATAGGTTATAGATTAGTAAAAAATATAGATTATAGACATAAGATTTTGATAAGTGAGATAAGACAATTATAAAGCAAGAACTGTCATAGATAGGTCTAAGACTCCATTTTGCTGCCTTCCATTAAAAAACAAACAAACAAACAAACAAACAAACAAAAAAATCCTCTTACAAGAGCTGTTTCTGAGAAACTGAAATGAAGCTGTCTTATAAAAATTGTTTTCCTGTACCCCACAGAATGTACCCAACTGGGTATAGTGGTGGTCATGGTAAGCTACATCCTGGGTTTGAGTACATTTATGGGTCTACTTGACTTTAAAATAGATATCGACCACTAGTTGGGACTCGAGATGTGATTAAGCTAACTGCTCTTTTTTACTTCTGTAACTTGCTTGCTTGCATGAGGCTGAGAGAAGCCCCTGAGCTGTGGTTTTCATCCTTTAAATTCCCAAGACACAGGCCAGGAAATTGCTGTTCTCCCACAGAGCATCAGTCTCTAAGGGTGGGTGACAGCCCCTGGCCAGGTAAATAAAGCTCTCTTTTGTTAGACTTTGAGAGTGTTTTCTGAGGCGTCTCCCTATAACAGTCTTTGGGACAAATATTAAGATCCTTATTTTAGGGCTGGGATGGTGGCTTCGTGCTAGAGCATTCGCCTGGCATGTGTAGGGCACTGGGTTCGATCCTCAGCACCACATAAAACAGTAAATAAACAAAATAAAGGTATTGTGTCATTCTACCACTGAAATAAATAAGTAAATAAAGCTTGTTTGTATAAAAAAAATTCTTATTTTAAATTTCAAAAGTCTACAGCTCAGGATAAATTGTCATTGCTGAGGCAGTAATTTGGTATTGTTACCCAGCTGCTCTAATACCACCCTGGGTCTAATACCACACTGGGGAAAGACACAGGCCTATATTCCTTCTGCTCCAGAATTTTTCAGAGTCAAATTGGTAAGAAAATAGGTTTTATTTATAGCTAGCTTTGAAGGAAGAGAAAAGAAACTTAATTGTTTTAAAAGTTTCGTCTTCAAAATCTCCAAAGGTGAGGCGGGGATGCACATATGTGGATCTATTACCTGTGCTGGGAGGCCCGGATCCACTCCCAGAATCTCTGGGGCCTGTCAGGGTGGGGGGGTTGTAGCCCCACAATCTCCATCCTCAGCAGGTGGAATGTTCCCCCTTCAGAAGGAGTAGGGCAAATTCAGGCTGTTTCCTACTCTCCAGAGGAATACCCCAAGAAAGAGCCTTAGACTTGGAACGAGGAGGTCAACTAGATTGTAGTGGAGGCGCTCCTTATAGTGGGGCGGGTTACTGGGGCTTGCTGGGTGCCTATGGCTGTGGTGTTGTATACACTCCCGTGTGTGGGCCTTTGCTTACTTATGTAACAGTGCTACTGCGTGTCGGTTCCTTCCTTTGCCATGGGCTCTGTTAGTTGTTTCCAGGCTGCTCTGGACAGGGTCTGTTTTCTCTGCCAAGTCCGCTCCGCACCCTCCCCTCTGCTTTGTGCTGGAGGTTGACCTTGATGGACGATAGCAACCTACACTTCTCACTTCTGGTTGCCGCTGCCAATAAGAGGCCCTGATGAAGAAAGCTCTGAGGGCCAGAGAGTGAGGCTGGAGTATTGATCCCCCACCCCCAGTCTCTGCAGTTGACTTTGGGTAGTGCAGACATTTTCATGGTACTACTTTTTTCAGTTTTGAGCATGAGATGTCTTTTCATTCCCCCCAGTCCCTCCTGACTTCTGCCCTGTGGGCTTCTCATGGTTGACTGAGATCCTCTACTGACGGCCACTGTACCTCTATAGCAGGTCTTGTACAGCTGACTTTTTCCAAGTAATTATTTTCTTTGACTTCCAGAAACTTCTGTCTTCCCTTGGCCGCATAGACCTGGAGTGGAGGTGGCACCCTGCTGTTAATGGCCCGACATGCACGGTCCTTGGGTGGCTCACCTGAAATTAACTCACAACCTGGGCAAATAGTCCCCCTGTATAAAATGTATAAAATGAGCCCTCTGTACAGACACCCCACATGCTTTCTTTGCCAAAAAGCAATCTGCCTGCAGCCCCCCCTGGCCAGAGGGGACAGGAAATGTCACATTCCTCATCAAACTGAAGCAGGTGGGAAGGTCTGGCAGTCAGTGTGGATAATGAAGGATTGCGTGCAGAGAGGTTATCCCTGGGTAATCCCTAACACACTTTCCAGCCCAAGGGGTGCTAACACCTCCAAGGATCCCGCTTCCCAGCGCAAGCAAGCCATTACCCCCTGCACTACTCCTGCCTGCCCTGAGACTCCTGCGGAGAAGAAAGAGAAGGTGGGTTCTGGGGTCTATAAAAGGGCAAGACACACCCACTCCCGTGGTCCCCAGCTCTCCAGAGAAGTCTACTCCCTTAAGTAAAACTTGCTTTCTACGCTTGACTTGGTGTTTCTCAGATGTTTAATCTTCAGCACCTACGGAACAAGGACCCATTCCTGATCGCCAAGACTGGTACCACCTCGGTACCCCACTTGAGTGTGTCATCTGTTTCCTGCCAGAATCCTGAAAGTCACACATTATCACATTTGATTTTTACCACAATCTGGAAGAAATATGTGTCATTACTTCCATAGTGAGCCCGAGAAAGGCTCAGAGAGGTTATGCCATTTGCCCGGAGTTACATAACTTCTATACGGGACAGCAAGATTCAATGGGAGGTGTCATTATGGAAGTCCTAGGCCAGAGGCTGACTCTGGGGTATCAGATCTGGTCATCTGCCACCCCCAAAAGTTGGTCTATTTAACAAAGGGAGCAGACATGGTGAAGCAGGAAGGAGTCTATTTTTGGTTTGGTCAAACAGGGAACACTACAGAAAACTTTCTTCCTGGTTGGAACAATAACTCCATGGTTATCTAGGGAAGGGACGAAAGAAAGCAGGGCACCCACAGGTACACATACGCAAACAACTTGGCCAGGTGGCACCTGCATGCTGCAGCTAGGCTTCTCTGGACTCGGGTGCCAGGGCTTGGGGGACAGATTTCTCTTCCAGCAGGCGATGAAGCTGGGAGGGAAGGACGAAATGAAGTCAATCAGGAGAACAGATGCTGCTTCTTTTTTTAAAAAATTTGTTCTTTTTAGTTATGTGACAGTAGAGTGCATTTTGACATATCATACATACATGGAGTACAGCTTCCCATTCTTGTGGTTGTACATGATGTGGGGTTTCACTGGTCGTGTATTCACATATGAACGGAGGAGAGTTATGTCCGATTCATTCTACTGTCTTTCCTATTCCCATCCCCTCCCTTTCCCTCCATTCCCCTTCATCTAATTCAGTGAACTTCTGTTCTTCCCTACCGATCCCTTATTGTGTGTTAGCATCTACACAGCAGAGAGAACATTCGGCCTTGGATTTTTTGAGACTGGCTTTTTTCACTTAGCATGATAGTCTCCAGTTCCATCCATTTACCAGCAAATGCCACAATATCATTTTTCTTTATGGCTGAGTAATATTCCATTGTGTATATGTACCACATTTTCTTTATCCATTCATTTGTTGAAGAGCACCTAGGATGGTTCCATAGCTTGGCTCTTGTGAATTGATACAGCTGCTTCGCTGTAGTATGCTGATTTTAAGTACTTTGAGTATAAACTGAGGAGTGGGTCAAATGGTGGTTCCATTCCAAGTTTTCTGAGGGATCTCCATAATGCTTTCCAGAGTGGTGGCATCAATTTGCAGCCCACCAGCAATGAGTGAGTGTATCTTTTCCCCCACATCCTCACCAACATTTATTGTTATTTGTATTCTTTTTTTAATATTTATTTTTTAGTTATAGACGGACACAATATCTTTATTTTACATTTATGTGGTGCTGAGGATCGAACCCAGTGCCTCGTGCATGCTAGGGTGAGCGCTCTACCACTAAGCTATAACCCCAGCCCCTGTTATTTGTATTGATAATCACCAAGAATGGTTGCTTCTTCGAATCCACCATTTACTCTTATTTTTTTGCAGTGGTGGTAGTTGAACCCAGGACCTTGTACATGCTAAGCAAGTGTTCTACCACTGAGATATGTCTCTAGATCTTTTTGTTTTATTTGAGGCAGAATCTCCCTAGATTGCCCAGGCTGGTCTCTGACTGCAATCCTCCTGCCTCAGTCCTCCAGGTTGCTGGGACTACAGGCCTGCTCCACTGCACCGATTTTAATGAGCCTGTTGCAGTCTCTCTGACTCAACTCTACTATCCCACCCTGTCCCTATATTGGATTACCTCTGTGATTCCCAATCTTGGTGGGCTCAGGGCTCCTCTTCATAAAAACAATTATTATTGACAATCATGAAATTCATAGTTAAAATTCACAGTTAATATAGTGTATTTATATACTCAATTTCAAATAAAATAAATATATTTAAAATAGAACAATTACTTATAGTAAGATACCTATTTTATATGCAAACACTTAGGCATGACCACGTGGGTAGATTGCACTGCGGTTGTCAGAGGCATGGACTTGCTATAATGAGAACATTTGGATATAACTTAAATAAGTCAAAGCGGAATTTTTTCTTTATAGATGACAGTTTGAAATCAGGGCTAGCTAAATTAGATCATTTCCGAAGAAGCACTGAGGTAGATTAGATATTTGTTCAGAACTATTCACTTTCGGCCTGGGAATGTGACGTAGCTCAGTGGTGGAGCAATTGCCTAGTGTGTGTGAGGCCTCGTGGTCCATCCCCAGCACATCAAAGAAAAAAAATTACTTTCTTCCATCTCCACCTCCTGCATGGGCCACGTGGGTAATGGCAAACAAGACTGAAGTGGGACTTGACATCCTCCGTGCAGTGGGACTTGCTCTCTTGTGCGTTGGCCAAAAATCACAAGGAGAGCCTCTTCCAGGATTCTGCTGCCCCTTCAGCCTGGCCCCACAGGGACACACGGAGCAGACCTGGGTCCAATCCAAGCAGAAGCCCTGCCTGGCTGACCAGGCCTGGAGCTGCCAAGCCTGGCCAACTGCAGTCACAGGGGAGACTACTCCTGCTTTAATTTGGAATGACTTGCTCCATGATGGACACGGTGATCCCGAGGGGAGGAGCTACAGGTGCAGGTGGCACAGGAGGGTGGTCCTGGGCATTCAGATACCACCAGCCACGTTGCTGGTTTTGGTCATGTGGTTTTTTTCCACAATGGTGAGGGGGAAAAAAAAAAAACAACAAGCAACTTTTTCTGGACGCAGTGTATGTCCCCCGGATGTACATAATGGTTGTACCATGGAATATTCAGAGGCATTAAAACTGTACCAAAAATACCTTGTGTAAATTAAAGTTAGATTTGAGTCTCAAGTGATTATAAACAGGTTATTCATCTAAATAAATGTCTGTCTAGACTCTAGAAATGTGTGAGACTTTGTGTGGGACTGTTCTAGTCTTATCTGTCCTTTAGCACCCAGTCCCCCTCCAAATACAGGAAGCGTCCCTCCATCATTGTGATAGCTTGAAACACCGGCATGTGTTTCCAAAATGCCCCCTAGGAGGTGGCAGGGCCCGTTGTAGATTCATTAGAGGAGACAGCTCAGTGGTACCTTTCAGCTCATATGTTCTTGGATTTAAAAAATCTGATCAGCAAGGGGGTGATTCTGTGTATAGGGGTAACAGCACTGTGGGTGCAGTCAGGTGTCACAGCAGCACTGAGGAGGAGGGGGAGGAGGAGGGAGAGGAGGAAGAACAGGGAGGGGAAGGGAGGGGAGGAGGAGGAGGAGGAGAAAGAAGGGGAGGAGGAGGAGAAAGAGGGGGAGGGCGGAGGACAAAGAGGGGGAGAAGGAGAAGGAGGAGGGGGGAAGGGAAGGAGGGGGAGGGGCAGCATGGGCTCCATCTGGGCAATGAGCAGGTATTAGCCAAGCGAACGGGTAAGGGGTGTGGGATGGAGGAGGAGCAGGCAGCCCGTCTGTCCCATAAAGAAAGGACAGTCCACTGAGACTGCAGGGGGAGGACTGTGGCAGGGACAGACCTCGGTTCAGATCCTAGCTCAGCTCTGATCCTGAGCCATCATGACAAGGGACAAGGACCACTGCTGGTCCAGGTACCTGAGGAGTGCCCACAGGGATCCCCCTTCAAGTCTTCCTAACAGGACCTCAGAAGGGCAGGGACGATGGTCATCATCACGGTATGGAACAAGGAACTGAGAGGCCCAGAGTGTCAGGTCGGAGCCTGAACTAGGACGCATGGAGCTGGGATTCGCAAGGCAGCCTGACTCTGGGCTGACCTCCTCCTGCTCTGGAGCCTCTGATCCTGCTTCCTCGCCTGGAGGGTGAGGGCAACGAGGTCCCTGTGAACTGATAGGTGCCTACATACGTGCATTCACTTAAAGCATCAGACACATCGGTAGGATTTTTTTAAACAAAATAATAGTTATTTTCCATTTTTTTTTTACATTTTTGTAAGAGGAGCATCATAATCTGAAGAGTTTTTAGTTACAAACTACACATTTTTGGTCATAACTCCTCAGCCTACGTTGAAATCAGTTTGGCTCCATAGGACACAAGTGACTGGCTGTCGTGTGTCTGCCTTCCTCATGAGAAAGATACACCTGGGCTGCTCGGTGGTCTGCTGGTCCCACGAGGAAGACGAGGCACACGGAGCTGAGTTCACCGGCCAAGGTGAAGCTGGATCCGTCAGCCACTAGTGCCTCTGTTAGTCAGGGTTGGTTGCTGCGACCCTAATACCAGACAGGAACAACCCGGAGGAGGGGAAGTTTATGCTGGCTCACTGTTCCAGGGTTGAGCTGAACTTTCTAGGGTAGACTGACCTTTCTAGGGCACACCCCAGGGACCCACCTCCTCCAGCCACAACCCACCTGCCTACAGTTTCCAACCAGTTAGTCCTTTCAAAGGACTGAAGAGGCTACAGCTCCTGCAATCCAGTCCTTTCACCTCTGAACACTCCTGCATCAGCACAGGAGTGCTCAGGGGACGCCTCGTGTCCCAACCGTAACAATCATGGTGTAGTCTGGGCGGCGGACACTGCAGAGCCGTGCCCCTCAGATGCGTCATGGATGTCCCTGAACTGATAAACCCTCGAGACATCACAGGTCTCTCTCTCTCTCTCTCAAAGCCATTTCAGCCCTGGCCCAGACCCAAGCAGTCCGGGTTGTTCTTGGTACCTCTCACACTGCATGGGCTAGAATTGGGGTGGGCTGGCTTCCCAAAGGACAACTGTGGTCCTGGGGGTCCTGGTACGAGAAGACAGAGAAGATGGTCAGGCACCAACTACAAAATGCTCCTCTGGCTTCAACCATTTTATCGGAGGAAGATTTGGGAGTTGGCAGTTTTCAAAACACACCTTTCTATTCTCTTAATAAAGAAAGTCAAGGGGTGAGACTTCCTGACCTCCACTGGAAGTTCACCAGATGGTCCCCAGCCTCTGCTGGAGGAGCTGCTGGATCCCACACTGTGTGACGGGAGGGGTGGTTGGTGTTCACGTGTGCTCAGACCTCAAGGGCCTATTTTCAGCTGTGCCTCTAGTTTCCTTCTGGAACCCTGCTGAGTCTCTGGTGTGTCTCTGCTCCCGGATTTTCCCCATATGAACTAAAACCACTATTAGGTAGCAAAAGGAAACATTTACAACTAATTGCTCATCTCTATGACCTCCTTAGCCAGTAGCCAACCTTGACTATTGACCACAGATAGTCAGCCACCCCCAAAGGACCTCTCCATCATCCATGGGCCACATACATGACAATGGTCCCCCAAATCTATATCCCTAGTGATGGCATGACTTTCCCAGTTTGTGGAAGTACCCTCTATGATGTTTGCACAACAAAATCACTGAAGGATGTGTTTTTTAGAACATATCACTGTTTTTAAGCAATATGATGATGTATCTAAATATGATGTGAGGTTTTTTTTTTCTCTTCAAAGTTTTCCCTCAAAAAAGAGATAATTGCCTTATTTTTGTAAACTTTACTATCTCTGACTACTCTGTCATTTACTTGTATGAATTAACTTTGTGTGTGTGTGTGTCTGTGCCACACCGGGAATGGAAACCCAGGCCTTGCCCATACCAGGCAAGTGCTCCACCACTGAGCACCAGCCTTAGACCTGTTGGGATTTTTGCTTGGTAAGTTTACCACACTTGTTTCAACTGCTTACAGAGGCCACCTCACAGAATCAGTGTGATTTAAACAAGCAAATGAAATTTAGAAATTCAGAAACTAATTTTGTTGGTAGGATTTCATGAGTTCAATGGAAAATTTTGTAAACAAGTCTTTTGCAGATCACAAAATGTATACATAAGACATTTAAAATAAATAATAATGTGACTGGGTAGTTAAGTCTTGAGATAAAATTCCCCCAAGTGGCATCATGCTTGGGACCAGAAAGTTCCTTATCTCTCAGATGTAGAAGTACAAATAACCATGTCTGGAAACTTGTGCTGATACCTCAGAAAAACGTTACATCACAGACACAGATGTTACTGGCGCATGTGCAGAGTGAGAATGACAAAGAGCAATAGTTTTAAAATAATATGTTATAGTAATGGGTCATGTTAAATTTGTATGTGTATCAATTCTTTAAATAATATAGGCGACATTTGACTATTTCATTTATAGTCACACATGTGCACACATGCGGTGTGTCTTCATTACAGCAGCTGTAAACCTTGAAATTAGGTAGATTGATTCCTCCTGCTTTATTCTTTTGCAAAATTATTGTAGCTATTCTCTTGTCTTTCCATATAAATTTCAGCATAAAATTGTTTTTATTTGGCTGGAATTTTGAGAGAAATTGCACCAAACCTGCATGCCCTAAACCTAGGAAGAATAACATATTTATAATGTTGAGTCTTCCAAATAAAGAGCACAGTATCTATCCCTCTACATTTATTTCTGTCATCCCTGATTTCTTCATCAGCATTTTGTAGTTTTCTGCTCATGACTTCTGTATATACTATGTTAGAGTCATACACATTTCCTTTATTTGAGCAATTGTAAATGATATTCTTAGTGTTAGTATATAGAACTACAATTGATGTTTATATGTTTATCTCATATCCTGAAACCTTGCAAAACTCACTTTTAACTGGAAGTTGTAAAAACTGTACATTCTTTGGCATTTTCTAGGTAGACAATTTTATGTATCATTGGCACATGGGGACAGTTTCTTTCTTTCTGATGTGCCAATGTCAGTGTGCATGCAATTATAATGGACATCTATAAATATCGTCCGAGACTGAGAAGACGACACAGTCACTTGGTAAAAACAGAAGTCTCCATCAAGTGCAGCTGCTGCAGCTGTTTCAGCTTTTGGTTAGCTGCTCTTGGTGGGGACGCTGCCTTTTGGGCCTACAATCTGAGCCAACTTTGTTCCAAAGATTCATCTCACCTCCTGGCTATGTTCTTATGGAAGAAGGTGCTTAAGACAAGGCAGATACAGGGGAGCTCTTGTCACAGGTCCAACAAGGAGCTTGCGGCTGGGGACCCCTTAGAGACAGCCCAGGGAGGGCGGGGACGGAGTGTCGGGGCGTGGCCTCCGCGCGGCGGCCCCCAGCTCCTCCCAGACGCGCGGGGGCGCTGTGCGTAGCTGCGAGTCAGGGCGGCGCTCCTTCTCAGCCTCCTTGGTGCAGACTGAGGCTTTCGGGACGGCGGTGGGAAGATGGCGGCCCCCAGGAACCGGTCCGTCGCCGTGGAGGCTGAGGCGGACGCCAGGCGGGGGGGGGACTCCGGAGTGGAGTTGGCGCTCCCTTC
>NW_026000108.1:18921483-18987457 GCF_001458135.2 Marmota marmota marmota
GGCCCCGCGGCCCGGCGCTGGGGTCGCGGGGCGGCTTGGACGTGCTGTGGGCTTTTAGCACTATTCTTTGGAAGAGACTTTGTCCTCTGCCATGTGTGATGCCGAGAAACGCCCTTTTTTCAGGACCTCGTGTTTGTCCACTTATTTGGGAAGCCCTCCCAAGTCCCCGCTGCTGTGGTTTTGGCTTCAGGGCTCTTAGGTCTTTGTAGGCAGTGAAGAGGGCCCAGGGTGGGCGGAGGGCTGCGTGGTGTTGGGTGACTCTCGGGGACAAGTACTTGGTGGCATCTTTGTGGATTGCTGTCTTAAGAAGAAAGTTAGGGAGAAGGGCAGAATAAACCTGGAAACCAGTTTTCCTCTCACTCGTACAGAGAGGGTGTGTCCAACCTTAAAAGCTCAGTAAAGCTCTGGAGGTGGCAGGTTCTCGATCCTTGGGATTTTATTCTCAAGACCCGAAAGTTTGTAACGTTGACAACATAGGCAGCAGCTGTACAGGCCATGGCATGTTCTGTCTCGGAGAGACCACTTTTTAAAAATGATTTCTACTGAGTAGTCCGTGCCTGGAAAAAGAAAGTTTATTAAAGAGAGCAGACTACAACTAAAAAAATAAATATTAAAAAAAGAGCAGAGGACTTAGTTATGATAAATTGTGCATACAGCCTAAACAAGTTTTTATTTAAGGCAATGAAAACTAAGAACTTTGTAGATGACTGTCCTTTGACTTGTTTTTCCCTATTCTGGAATTAGGACCCACTCTTCTGTTTGTCAAGGTGAACCGAGGGAAGGAAGAAACCCGAAGGTTTTATGCCTGCTCAGCCTGTAGAGATAGAAAAGACTGTAATTTTTTTCAATGGGAAGATGAAAAGGTATGACAATTTTCTGAGTATAAACTTTTTAGTTTTAGTGAATGTCAGTTTTACTGAGAATGTCTAAACCAATGGAAATACAGTTTGAACATTTAGTGAGTTGAATCCCTCTCAACCCCCAGTACTAGGGGACTGAACCAGGGCCTCATGTGTGCTAGGCAAGCATCCTACCACTAAGATGTAGCCACCAGTCATTTTTATATATTTTATTTTGAGTAATGGTCTCTCTAAATTGCCCAGGCTGACCTCCAACTTGTGATCCCTCTGCCTCAGCCTGCCTAGAAGTGGGGATTATAGACATGCATCACCACACCTCAAGATTTGCTGAGGTGTTAGTATTGGGTGACTGATTCTCTGTGTCTTAGCTTGGGCTTCTGTAACAAGAATGCTATAGATGGTGTGTTTAAACAACAAATACTTCCTTCTCAGAGCTCTGGAGGCCAGGAAGTCCAAGATGAAGGCCTGGTAGATCCAGTGTCTGGTGAGGGCCCACTTCCTGGTGTGCAGATGACTGTCTTCTCATAGCAGAAAGGGTGGGAGATGGATGAATATGAATATGAGATCATGTGCATGCTAGAGTGAGCAAGCTGTCTTTCAAAGGGTACTACTCCAATCCATGAAGGCTCAGCTCTCATGACCTAATTACTTCCCCAAACCCCTGCTCTAGATATGTATTGAATATCCAAATTAGGGATGCTCAACCAGTACCTCATTGAGGGCTAGGCTTCAAAATGTGAATTTTGGGGGGCGCACAAATATTCAATTCCAAGCATTCCATTTGCAAATACTGTGTAGATTTCTCCCAGAAGACTCTAGGTTATCATTCCTAGAATTAGGAAAACATTTAAAAACAATTTTTTTTTAATTTTTGCATTAAATATCCTTTATATCTACTAGGTGACTGAGGAAGGCACTTGGAGAAATAGTTATAAGCTTGGTATCCTCTTGGACTCAGTTCCCATTAAAGTTTCTGAAAGCTCTGACTAGAGAATTTTCAGCCTTTTTAGTTTTATGGCAAGATGCTCTCTTTACCACTCTTCTGGAGACCTGTTAAGATCACTTTGTAAGAACGAATTTCTCAGTGCTTTAATATATCGGGTGTTGCTTCAGACTGTCATAGAATCTTCCTAGTTTTATGTGATTTGTTTTCCCTCAAATGAATGCTGTTTATAACATTCTGCTGCTAAAATTTTTTGCTCCTGGATTGCAGAATGTGATACCAGTTTTTCTAGAGTGGTAACATGTTTGATAATTTGTTCAGTGGGTCTTATATTTGTCTTTCAGTTGTCAGGAGCTAGACTTGCTGCGCGAGAAGCTCATAACCAAAGATGTCAGCCACCTCTATCCCGAACACAGTGTGTGGAAAGGTACTGCTATGGCATCATCTTTCTTTATTATTTTGGCTGTTTATGTATATCTTTTTTATTTTTTTCTCTTCTTTTAAATTACTTTCCTTTTTTTTACTGTGGAGATACACACACACATCATGGTAATATATATATATATATATATATATATTATCTCATAAATCTTGTCATTTCAATGATGTTTAAGTGTACAGTTCAATGACATTAATTATATTCACAATGTTGTGCAACCATTACCACTATATATTTCCCAAACTTTTCCATCACTTCAAACAGAAACTTTTTCACATTAATCAGTAAGCAGTCTGCTTTTTGTTGCCATGACTGTGACGGTTCTAGGTGTCTCATGTAAGTGAATCATACAATGTTTTCTTTTGGCTTATTTCACGCAGCATAATGTGTTCAAGGCACATCCATGTTGTAGTGTATGATAGAACATCATTTCTTTTTATGGTTGAATAATATTTCATTATATGTATATACCACATTTTTTTTTTTTTATCCATTCATCTGTTAACAAACACTGGGTTTGTTTCCACCTTTTGACAGTTGTGACAGTTGGCATACAAATGTCTATTTGAATCTGTTTTTTAATTCTCTTGATAGATAGATAGATACCTTAGGGCATTGCCTGGTTATGTGATAATTCTGTTTAGATTTTTGAGGACCTGACAAACATTTCCATAGTGGCTGCACCTTTTTAATATTCCTATAGCAATGTATGGGTATTTCTCCACATCCCTGCCAATGCTGGAAGTTTTTTTTTTTGATGATAGCCATCCTATCATCCTAGTAGTTGTGAATTGGTATGTTATGATTTTGATTTTTTTCACTTTCTTTCTTTTTTTTTTTTTTCCTTGTGGTACTGGGATTTGAACCTGGGGGCACTATACAACTGAGCTATATCCCTAACCCCTTTTGATTTCTATTTTGAGACAAAGCATTGCTTGGTTGCCTAGATTGGCCTCAAAATTATGATCTTTTTGCTTCAATCTCCCAAAAGCTGGGATTACAGAAGTTTTTTGATTTTAAAAATATTTCCCTAATTACTAATGTTCCTGATCATTTCATGTGTGCATTGTTCACTTTTATATCTTTTTTGGAAAAATGTATGTTCAAGTCCTTTGTCCATTTTTAACTGGATTGTGGTAACTTTTTTTAATTGAGTCACAGAAATTCTTCATATGTTTTGGATGTTATATCCTTATCAGACATGGGATTTGCAAATATTTTTGCCCATTTTGGAGGTTTCTTTTGATGCGTAAGAGATGTTAATTTTGATGAAGTTCAGTTTATTAATTTTTTTCTTTTGTTGCTTACACTTTTGATATCAAGAGTTGTGAATCTATTGGCAAGGACTGGGGATACAGCTCAGTCGTACAGTACTTGCTCAACAGGTGCCAGGTCTGGCTTCAATCTCCAGTGCTGCAAAACAAACAAAAAACAAAGAGACCTGCCCTTTGCAAAGTCATTGCCAAATCCAGTATCATGAAGATTTACTGTAATGTTTCTTTCTTGAAATACTAAACCAAAATAATTTTTTAAAGTTATATATATCTGTTTTTAAGAATCTGCTTTGTTCAGATGTTTCACTGGGTGAATTAGAGTTGAGTCGTAGATTTAATTTCTTAGCAAATCTGTGAGTACAGTTCATTACTCTCCTGTGTCAAAGGCATGGTGTTCTGTATGCTGAAAGAAGCTCCTTAAGAAGCCTGTGGTCTGAGCCAGGTTTGGTGGCATACACCTGTAATACCAGTGACTCGGGAGGCTGAGACTGGAGGATCCCAAGTTTGAGGCCAGCCTGGGCAACTTAGTGAGACCCTGTCTCAAAATAAAATAAGAAAGACTTGTGGTGTACTCAAAGGTGGAGCACTCCTGGGTTCAGTCCTCAGTACTGCAAATGATGATGATGATGATGATGATGATGATGATGATGATAAAAATAGATCTGGGTTGCTAATGACAAAAGATTTTGCAGTTTCATGACAGTTCCTCTTGCTACCCAGGCTGCTTATATTCAGGGTTGTGGGGTCTCATTCTGGCTAAGTGCAAAGGAGTACTGAGATCTGCTTGAAATAATTTTCCTGAGCTTCTTTTTCTTTTTTGTTGTTTCTTTTTTGCTGTATTTGTTTTTGATACTGGGGATTGAACCCAGAGGTATTTTACCTCTCAGCTACATCTCCATTCCATTTTCTAAAATTTTGAGACAACTTAAGTTGCTTAGGGCCTTGCTCAGTTGCTGAGGCTGTACTTGAATTTATGATCCTTCTGCCTCAGCCTCCCAAGTCCCTAGGATTACATGCATGTGCTACCATGCTAGCCTTGAGCTTCTTAGCTTTTAAAGCCCTCTTAAGGACAAAGCTTTTCTTAAGATAATGTGGTCGCCTCTTAACTGCTATACTTAATCAGAGATGTCTTCTTACTGCATGGGAATTCAGTCAACAACAAAAACTGTTGAGAAGGAAATTAATGTAAAGTGAGCATTCTTGTGAGGTTGGCACTGTGCTTGATGTTTCATATGAGATGATATTTAATCCTGCCAAGGCAGTTTACTTAGATGAGAAAATTGAGACTTGCAGAAGTTAAATAACTTGAAGTTCACGCTGCAAGAATGACTGAGTTGTGACTCTGTGACTCTAAAGCATCATTTTAAAACATAAAAGCAGATAGTGATTAGTAAATGTTGTATAATGATTTCATGTTAGGAGATACAGAGAGATAAAAGATAAGGAGTGGTATAGTATTATACCATGATGAGATTATCATGAGAGAAAATAGAATATTGAAGATGTAGGAAAGAGGAAAAACACTGTGTACACCCCTGAACCTATTGCTTTGTTCATTTTGTAGAAATTCCGGCTGGCGAGTTTTGCTGTGCCAAGTTTTCTTTGTTTTACAAGGTTGTAGTCATAATGTAAACAGAGTCTTGTACTTTGCCCTTATCCCCTACTTTTATCTGATAAGCATGTTTTTCATGTTATTACAAAAGGATATTAGTGATTCAATTAAATTCAAAAAAATTTAGGTGTTCTTATTTCCCTATATGATAAAATTTTAGTCCAGAGCTAAACCACTGTTCTTATCTTTATCCTGTCAGAATGTGTTTTTTTGATAATAAAGATTTTTTTTTTTTTTTTCCAGAGCTGGGGATCAAACCCAGCATGCTAGGCAAGTCTTCTATCAGCGAGCCATGTTCCCAGCTGTGATAATAAAGAATTTTTGAAATACATGTATTAATTAAAACATAAATCACTTGCTAAATTATGAAGTTTTAGAGGATTTCCAAAAAATTATTTATTGGGGACCATAATTTAATGTATCTTGTGCTGATCCTTGAAAGCTTGTCTTAATAAAATTGTTTTCAACATCTTAAACCATTTTTTCTTTCATGGTGCTGGGGATTGAACCCAGGGTCTTGTACCTAGGGCCTTGTGCATGCAAAGCAGGGTACCTAGTGAGCTATATCCCCAGCCCTGAAACCATTTGTGACCTTGGCTTTTGTTTCTAGAAACTTCCATCCATCCATCCAATCATCTGTTCATCAGGTATTGTTGAAGTCTCAATAAAGAACTTAAAATGCTAGTAATGGGTTGAGACATATATACATATTATATATACATATACATATATATATATACACATATTCATATATATACATATATATACACATATTCATATATATATATATGTATAAAGATTATACAGAATGAGGAAGGTTATGTTAAACATCAACAGTATTCATAGAAAAGACTACATGCTCTGGAAATTGAGGAACTTGTAAATTAGTTGATCGATACAGCTTAAGGACACAGTACTCAAACAGATGCTGGAAGATGAGTAGAAGTTGAAGGTTTTTGAAATGTGCTGTCATTGATTTCACTGCGACACTTTCTAAGTGATTCTTCTGGGCTTTCTTACATGCTTTATGTGGGGTACAAGTTTGAAATCAGTCATTCTGAAATTTTGTGGTGCTTTAAGATAAATCCTACTGAAAATTGGCTTTTTAAAGTCAAATCCTTAATTAATTACCTATTAAAAGTGTCTTCAGTTTGAGACTAGCAGTTTATTCTTGTATGTAAAAGGACCCAAGTATGATGTATTCCTACTTGAGATTATTTTCTAATGTGTATAATTTAATTTCATACAACTCATTTATAAATTTAGCTTATTCAAGAGCTACTATATTTGAAAGTTCTAAACTGCATTTAAACTTTGTACCTATTAATGTAACACAAACTTCATCTCTTTTTGGGCACTAACGAGCTTTTTATTGACTATTTTTGAAATTTTTAGAAAGGCACGATGGTAACTGACAAGATAAGTTGACTTTTGTTACTATTTTTTTTAAATCATGGAATTTGCAGTGCTGCACAGGTTTCTAGTTTGCAGAATAGGATTTGATATTTATTTTTCTAATCTCAACTCCTTGAATCATGCTTTTTTTTTTTTTTTGCCAGTGGGCGGGGGGTGGAACCCACAGCTTGGTCTATGCTAGGTAATCACTCTACCATTGAGCTATATCTCCAGCCCTCTTTTAACATTTTGAGACAGGGTCTTGCTAAGTTGCTGAGGCTAGCCTAAAACTTGGAATCCTCCTGCCTCTGCTTCTGGAATCACTGGGATTATAGACATGTGCCACCAGGCCCAGCTTCATGCTTTATGTTTTATAGGAGTTCAATTGACAGATGTAAATCTTCTGTCTGAGATTTGCTTTTCCTTTTTTTTTTTTTAAGCTTTTAAGCTGCCCGTTATGCTCTGAAATGTGTTAATATTCTATTATGTAGTATGTTTGCACCCTTATTGTGACCTATGAAGTCTTAGGAAAGACAAATTCGAATGCTAAAATCAGTGTTAATTTATGTGCATCCAGATAATTTTGTTTAGTTGATATTTCATTTGGTTATTTTTTTTTCCAGAGCTCATTTAACTTAGATTTTCAAGGTTTGCTATTAGAGAAATGCCATAAACATAATTTGTGTACTCCAGGAAAGGCAAATGGAACATTAAATGGAGATCAATAAAAATGACATTTCAAAATGCTAGCCTGCAATTTGTGATCATGCTGAGCCATTCGCAGAATGAATTTCCTCTCCCCCCCAGGGCATGTGCTGTAAATACGAATAAGATGGGGGTGAGCACTGAGTAATCCTTAGTGCTTAACAGTCTCATGTTTTTCTACCAAACTTCAAAAGCCTTGTGTCTGAATATTAAATTTAAAGTAGTATAGTTGAGTGATGATGCTGTGAATTTTGAAGGGAGATATATGCCCAAGATCCCAGTTTATTTTTTGTCAAGAAAAGTTTAATAAATTAGCAGTAAAACTTTCCTAAGGGCAATTTGGAAGTAACTGAAGGAGGTATCAACAAGGTCCAAAGATGCATCATGTAAGTGGAGGTTCGCTTAGCAGTGTTGCACTCTTCCTTCTTTTGAAAATAAACTTAGGTTCCTATGGTGGGTGAATCTTTCTACCTCGGGACTTTCTTTCCTCTTCTCCTAGTGTTTTTGCAGCTTCTGCCTTCATCTGGTGTTACAGTGTGTGCTGACTAGTCCTTTTGCCCATGTTCGAGTATCAGAATCTGATGTAACTTCATCTGTGTCACCTGTGGGTGGGATCTTCCTACTTTTCTCAGGTCCTGCAAAGCCTGGTAGCTCCAGCTCCACGATGAGCACGTACTTCTCCAGCCAGATGCACGACCTGCTGCTCTGTCTGGATACTCAGAGCATGCGCAGTCATGTGTTTGGTACTGACAAGGTGGCCATGGCAGGCTTTGCAGGACCTGTGATTCTGGGGTTGCCCAGAGCTACCTGGAAACAGCGCAGTGTCAGGAGCCAGGACTAAGTTTGCATGTGGGCATACAGTCGAACTGCACCATCCCCTCTGCCTAGCTGATGGCAATTATCAACCATACCCAATATCATGCACATGAAAAAGTGAAAAAATACACATCTTAGAAGTGATGAAATTGGGTGGTTAAATCTTGCTTTGTGACCCAGTCTGACAGGCTTTAGTGGATGTGTAATCTTAGTTTTGCTACAATGCTTATGTTCTCTATTTGTTTCTTTTTGCTCAAGTTAACTATGTGATCTGTGTTTTCTTTTTTCATGAGGTTTCTTCTGTGTTTTCTAGTTTTGCCTTCCTAACTTTCTATACTATGTTTAATCCTTTTCTTTTTTGTCTCCGTTCCTCTAAAAACTGAGAAATGATGGATGTAGTACATCTCTGCTTCCTGTCTTCCCTTCTCCATAACTACTGCTGATTTTAATTATTTATTTTCAGAGTTAACTTTTATGTCTTCAAAATTGCTTTTAACTTTTTTTTTTTTTTTTTTAGAAAGAGAGACAGAGAGAGAATTTTTTTTTTAATATTTATTTTTTAGTTTTCGGCGGACACAACATCTTTGTTTGTATGTGGTGCTGAGGATCGAACCCGGGCCGCACGCATGCCATGCGAGCGCGCTACTGCTTGAGCCACATCCCTAGCCCTTAACTGTTTTTAACTTGATTTTCAGCTTTCAATTTTATGTTTTGGCCCATGACCCATTTTACAACATGAGAAAATCACTGTGCTTACACTGGCTCCTGCCTTCTCTTCTCCTTTCATCTGGATTTGTCTTATCCACATTTTGTATTGCAGCTGTAGCTCCCTCATTTGCCCAGTCTGAATCTGGCTAAGTGGATTCAGGGCCCACTGATGCCTTTTGGCTGTAGTGTCTTCATTCATCTTCTGTTTGGCTAAGATTCAAAGCAGTTTTTACTTTTTTTTTTTTAAATACATGTTCCTTTTTTTTTTTTAGAGAGAGAGAGAGAGAATTTTTAATATTTATTTATTTTTTTTAGTTCTCGGCCGACACAACATCTTTGTTTGTATGTGGTGCTGAGGATTGAACCCGGGCCATACGCATGACAGGCGAGCGTGCTACTGCTTGAGCCACATCCCCAGCCCCGCAGTTTTTACTTTTTAAATAAAAAGTCTTTTATTAATCCGAAAGTTCTAGATAAAAATCTATATGTGGCTACTGTGTAACTCAATTTATGTGAAACATCCAGAGTGAAAATGTGTAGAGACAGAAAGTGAATTAGTGCTGCTAAGGGCTGGGGTGGGGCAGTGGGAACAGCTACTGATGGGAGGAGGTTTCTTTTTGTGGTAATGAAGATGTTCTGGAATTAGACTGTGGTGACCCAGCACAACGTTTTGAGTGTGCTAAACACCACTGAGTTGTATAGTGTGTAAATTATGTCTCAATAAATATCAGTCTGTTGCAATTCTGCTGTGAGGCTGGATAAAGAGTAACCAAGATCTCTTGTCTCCACGCCTGCCTTTTCCCACCAGAGGCAGCTGTGGTCAGCTCTCTGGCTTAGGCTTTTAGAATTCACCATCTAATCTTTACTTCTTTTTATGTAACATGAAAATCTCTAATTGTTCACATTTGTGACCTTTTTTCCCTTTTATTTATTTATTTTGATACGGGGGGACTGAACCTAAGGGCAACTTATCACTATGCTACATCCCCAGTTCTTTTAAAAAACTTTTATTTTGAGATATGGTCTTGCTAAGTTACTTAGAGCCTCACTAAGTTGCTGAGGATGCCTTCGAACTTGTGATCCTACTGCCTCAGCCTCCCGAGTTGCTGGGATTACAGATGGGCCACCACACTGGGCTGTTCTTTGTGTTACTGGGATTGATTGATCATGTGTTCAGATATCAGCCAACCTACACCAGCCATTATACAGTTCATCATCAGCCTTTCTCCTAGTGATTTTTGAGGTAATTGATGATCAGTGCCTAGAGACTTATGCATTATGAGCTGTAATTCTTTTTGTGGTGGGGTACCAGGGATTGAACTCAGAGCCACTCAACCACTGAGCTACATCCCCAGCCCTTTTTGGTATTTTATTTAGAAACAGGGTCTCACTGAGTTGCTTAACCCTTTACCTTTGAACTCTTGATCCTCCTGCCTCAGTCTCCTGAGCCACTAGGATTACAGGCATGTGCCATCATGCCTGGCTATAATTCTTTTATAAAGAAACCTTATCTCATGAATTCTTAGCTTTCCATGTTACAGGTTATGTGGGAAAATACAAAATAAATGCCTAATTTCTGTTCTTTTTGTTGTTATTTTGCAGTGCTGGGGATTAATCTCAGGGTCTTGTGCATGCCAAGCATATACTTGACCACTGAGCTATATCCCCAGTCCTTTTCTTGTTCTTTTTAACCAGTTCTCAGAATAATGATTTGGTATTTCATCCACTTCCCATCAGGGCTGTTGTTCTGAGAGAACATGTATTTTAAAAATTTGGTACATTTTAAGTTCATTGAAACATTCTTTTTGATATAGCACTTTTCAAATTTGACTGAACTTTCACAAGATGATGGGGGTCCTATGCAGGATAACTGTATAATTTTAATCCAAATCTGGACTCTTTGAAAGTGAAAGGGGCACTAACCAGATAGAACTCCAGGATGGCAGATGTAAGCTGGAAATGACCTGGAAAAGCAGGGATTTCTGGTCACTAGTGATTTGTGTGTTGTTAGGGCTTTTTTCTACAAAAAGCCTTGTTGGGGTTGCGATTGAGACATCTTAATAATATTGAGTTTTCTGCATGGTTTATCTGTCTGATTACTATCTCATTTTTAATTTTCCTCCATAAATAACTTTTTACTTTTATCTCTTCAGCTTTTCTGGGGTATAATAATTTGTGTAAAATAAATTTCATATATTTAAATGTACAATTTGATGAATTTTGACATATGCATTTACTTGTGACACCATCACCATGGCCAGGATAGTGAACATAACCATTATATCCCCAATTTCTTCCTGCTCTGTTGTCCCTTATCCCTTCACCTTCAGGGTTTCCATCAACTACTGATTTACATGTTGTCATTACAGAATAGTTTGCATTTTCTTGAAATTTATATAAGTGAGATTGTAACAGTTTGTACCATTTTTTTTTAATGGGGGTTGTGTTCCTTAACTTAGAGTCATTTTTTTCTTTTTAAGTTTATCTATGTTGATGTATTTGTCAATTGTTTATTCCTTTTATTCCCCAGTAAGATTTTATTGTATAGACATGTCTGTTCACCTGTTGAAGACATTTAATTTTCCTCCAGTGATTGATTTCTACATATAAAGCTCTGGTGAACTTTCATTTATAAATCTTTGTATGGACTCACACTTTTCTTTCTCTTGAGTAAATAGCTGGGAGTTGCATAGCTGGATCATATGATGTTCAGCTTTTTACAAATGGCCAGACTTCCCATGTGGTTGCCATTTTACATTCCCAATAGCTGTGTATGAGGATTCCAGTTTTGGACGTCTACAACATGTGTTATTACCTATTTTTAAAGTTGTAGCCATTGTGAAGTGATATAATTTTGTGGTTTTACTTTGTATTTATGATGTTGAGCATCTTTTCGTTGTATTTATTAACTGTATTTTCTTTGGAGAAGTGTCTATTTAGTTCCTTGCTGTTTTTAATTGGACTAATTGTCTTTTTATTACTGAGTTTTGTTCTTTATATGTTGTAATGTCATTCTTTTACTCAATATATAATCTGCAAATATCTCTCCCATTTTTGAATTGCCTTTTCACTTTCTTGATGCTGTTCTTAGATGCACAAAAGTTTTAAATTTCAATTTATTTTTCCTTTGCTGCTTATGAGGTGTGTGTATGTGTGTGTGTGTTTGTTTATTGTGCTTGGAATTGAACCCAGGGCTTCATGCATGCTAAGCATACACTATACCCAAAGCCCCATATATTATCTGTTGAAGAAGTTTAGGTCATTGATTCTTTTATACTTTGTGCCCAAGTCCTATTTAAGAAGTCTTTTCATGTTCACCTATGTAATCCCAGCAACTCAGGAAGCTAAGGGAGGAAGATTGCAAATTTAAGGCCGGCCTTGGCAAATTAGTGAGAGCATGTCTCAAAAAATAAGAAGGACTGGGGATTAGCTTAGTGGTAGAGCACCCAGGTTTAATTCTCAGTACCATAAAAACAAAAACAAAAACAAACCAAACAACAAAAAACCCTGCCAAATCTAAGTCATTGTTATTTTCTCCTAGAAAGTTTGTGGTTTTAGGTTTTAGTCTTGGGTCTGTGACTTAATCATATATACAAAGTCCCTTTTGTCATATAAGATATTTGTAAGTTCTCTGTGAGGATGTAGACATCTTTAATGGGTGGTGAGGGATGAGCATGATTCAGCTGGTTGCAGTATCTTTGTAAAACACCAGTTGACTATATGTGTGTGGCTTTTTCTGGACGCTATTCTGTTCTTTTGACAAAAGTCAAAGATCGTATTTGATTGGGTGCTGGCAAGGTGAATTTTATCTTGTTGCACATTGGATATTTTTTTCTTTTTATGTGAAAAGTGTAAGTGTATGTTTTCACATAAATACCATATTGTTTTGATTACTGTGACTTCATCATAACCTTCTTGAATTCAGGTAGTTTAAATCTTCCTAACTGTCGTATGTTTACAGAGTAGTTTGGGCTATTCTAGTTCCTTTTCATTTTTATATTAATTTTAGAATGAATTTTTTGGTTTCTACAAAAAGCCTTGTTGGGATTGCGATTGAGACATCTTAAAATACTGAGTTTTCTCCATGGTTTATCTTTCTGTTTACTATCTCATCTTTAATTTTCCTCCATAATGTTTTTAAATTTTCATTGTGCTGGAGTTGTACATCTTTTGTCCGTTTTGTCCTTAATAAAAGGGCTACAATCATAGGCCTTTTTATTTTAATTTGAGACGGGGTCTCTTTGAGTAGCCCAGGCTGGCCTCAAATTTGCTATCCCTCTGCCTCCTATGTAGTAGAATTTTAGGTGTGTGCTACCACCCCTAGCCTTCATATATTTTAATGCTGTTTTAGATAGTATTCTTTTCAAATGTCAGTTTCTGATTGTCTGTTGCTGATCTGTAACAGTACAGTTGATTTTGTGTATCTTTTGTTCTGCAACCTTGCATATTAGTTTTAGCAGGTATCTTGAAGATTTCCTTAGGACTTTCTACATGTCTGTGAATAAAGATGTTTTAATATTTCCTTTCCAATCTATGCTTTTTATTTTTTTATCTTGTTTCACTAGATGGTGAGAAACTCTATTGAGTGGGAGGTGAGAGCAGACCTTCATCAGTATGATGCTAGTTGTGAATTTTTCTTGGATGATCTTTATTAGACTGTAGAAGTTCTCTTTGATTCCTTTTTTTTTTTTTTTTTTTTTTTAAGAATTCTTACAACTTTTATTGGGTAAAGGGGAGGGAAGGGAGGGGAGGGTGCACGGGGACAGGAAAGATGGTGGAATGTGTGACTACACATGGTGTGATGCTACATCGTGTACAACCACAGAAATGTAAAGTTGGCCTGCAGTTGTATACAGTGACAGCATTCTGCTGTCATATATACCTAATTAAAATAAATAAAAAATTCTTACTGTCATAGGATACTTGATTTTTCAAGGGCTATTTTCTGTATCTGGTGTATTGGTTTTTCTTTTTTTTAGACTGTTAATATGGTGACTCCATTGATTGAATTTATTCATTAAAGCAACCTTGCATTCCAACCTTACATTCCTACCTTATGTTCTGAGATTAACTATATTTAGTCATGATTTATTACTTACTAGTACATTGCTGGTTTTGATCTGTAATATTTGTTAATTGTTGGGAGTTTGTGTTCATGAGGTATATTGGTCTATAGTTTCTTTTCTTTCTGGTTCTGGTGTTGGAATAATGGTGGCCTCATGGAATGCATTGGGAAGAGGCTCCTTCTCTTTAGGTTTCTGGGAGACTGTGTGTAGACTTGGTGTTTCTCCACTTCCCTTTGTTTGCATTGTTTTCAGTGGGGAACCTGATGTCATTCTTTGTTCCTCTGTACGTGAGGTATCTTCAAGATTTTTTGTTTATTGTTGAGTTTGAATAATTTTTTAATGTATATTGTAGTAGTTTCCTTTGTGTTTCTGTTGTGGTTGTCTGAGTTTGTTGGATCTTTTGAGAAGTTTTGAAAATTTTCATCCATAATATTTTCCAGAACTTCTGTTCTGCCCCATTTGGGGACTCCATTTATTCTTTTTTTTTTTTTAATATATTTTTTTAATTGTCAGTGCCTCACGCATGCTAGGCAAGCACTCTACCACTGAGCCACGACCCCAGCCCTCCATTTATTCTTATTGAGGCCCGTTGATGTTCTGTTTTGGATAGTTTTTGACAGCATTCCTTCACTACAGATCTTTTCTTCTGTAGGCCCTAAATTCTGTTTATTTTTATTTTATCTAGAGCTTATTTTTTTTTCCATTTCAGACAGTTAAAAAAATTTATAGGTTTGATATGGTCCTTTGCTATATTTCCGTGCATGTATTATTTTATTTACTTGTAATTTTTTTGGTGCTGCGGATGGCACCTGGGGCCTGGTGGGTGCTGAGCACTTGCTCTGCCACTGAGCTGCAGCCCCGCCTGTCACGGTCAGGCCCTTGCTTTCCTCTGCTTTCTTGAACACATGGAATGTAGTTACGGTAAGGGCCTCTGTTTCTGATTATATCACCTGTCATTTATAGTTTGATTTGGATTGATTTATTTTTTCCCCATAGTCATAGTCATGTTTTCCTGTTTGCCTACCTGATAATATTTATTTATTTATTTGGCATAGAGGTTTATTTAGGAAGATAGATAACATTCAAGGGAGAATGCAGGCTCTCTTGAGAGTGAGAAGCAGCTTTACCTGGTCGTATTTGATTGGGTGCTGGCAAGGTGAATTTTACCTTGTTGCACATTGGATATTTTTTTCTTTATTTCTTTATTTCTTCCCTTTGTTTGCATTGTGGTGCTGGGGATTGAACTCAAGGCCTCAACCGTGCTAGGCAACTGCTTTATCACTGAGTCACATCCCCAGCTCTCCTTTACATATTTTTGACCTTTGTTTTGGAACACTGTTAAAATACTTTTTGGTAGTTCGATATTCTTGAATAGGATCTCCCGAACTTTGTACAGGGTCCAGAATAGTTTGTCCACTGTCAAGCCAAGGCTGTAGGCCAGCCCCAGCCAGGTCTATTCATTTGCATTTACTTTGTGGTTGCTTTGTGCTAAAACAACAAAATTTCTCTGTTTTGACAGAGAAAATATATGGCTTGTCAAGCTCAAAATATTTACTGTCATCCTTTACAGACAAAGTATGCTTTTATTTAATTAAACAAATATTTTAATTTTGGACACAATACTTTTATTTATTTTATTTTTATGTGGTGCTGAGGATTGAACCCAGTGCCTCACATGTGCAAGGCAAGTGCTCTCCCATGGAGCTAGAACTGCCACTGGCCTGCTTTTGAAAATTTGTTTTTAAGCTTTTTAGGCAGGACAGAGCAGTTCCGGGACTGTTTTTTGTTTTTTGGTTTTTTTTTTCCTTTTCTGTGCAGTACTGGATATTAAACCTAGTAGTGCTCTACCACTGAGCTCTATCCCCAGCCCTTTTAATTATTAATTTTGAGACTGGGTCTCACTAAATTGCCTGGGCTGGCCTTGAACTTGTGACCTGACTACCTCAGCTTCTCAGGTTACTGGGATCACAGGGGTGCACCAGGGTACCTACGGGGATGTTTTTCCACATCACTGAGGCAGGACCTGTCTGAGCACTTGACCCACTGCTTGTGCATTTTGAGGGTTTTGCACTCTGGCTTTTTGGTGGACAAACTATTTTGGGCCCGGTGTGAGTGTTCTGGCAATTTTTTCACTTGCTCCTTTCCAGTGGTTCTCTCCTTAGCCTTGGGTATTTCTCCACTTGCATGTGTGGAGGGCATCATCAGCAAACCTGGGAGTGTGCTCCCTTTTCCTGCACCCCATCCTGTTCCTCTCTGGTGTGCAGCTTTCTGCTCTCACATACTCTGTGAGGAGTGCTCTGCACTTGAGTTCTGGCTGTCTTAGGCTGCCCAAATTCTCTACTCTGTCACATCAGTTCATTGAGCGTTACTTTGGGCTATCAGTTGTCCAATATTTTAAAACGGTTGTTTCATATATTTTGTCTGCTTAAAAATTTTTTGAAAATGAAAAAAAAAATTTTTTTTGAGGGCTAGGATGGTAAATCTAGCCTTAGCTACTCTGTCAAGGCTGAATGTGGAAATCTTCAATAGGTACCATTTAGTGTTGAAGGGGAGTACCAGTAAATGAAGTGTGTTTGTTGTTGAGGAGGGGCTTCTGATGCTTTCCATTTGCATTTCATGTCTTGGGGGCCCTTTCCTACTGACATTCTTACTTTGAATTACTAAGAAGTTTCTTTTAATATCCATCTCTTTTTCTTTCTAGTCATGGATAAATCTGTCAAAAGAACACTTACCATAGAAATCGAAACATTTAAATTGCTGGCACGGTAGCTGATTTCTCGCTGTAGCCATTCAGAATATCTATTTATCACTGCCGTGGGTGCTTTGAAATGAAATTGCTTGGGTGGAAAAAGTTTTAATACTCACTCAATTCCTTATTAAGTTTACAGGTTCTACATTATAGTCCCCAAATTTAGTTCCATTCAAACTGTTGTACTCTTGTGAAACTGTAGAATCCTTTAGTGCACTATTTAAAAACATGCCTAAATTTAGATATTTCTCATCCTCTGTAGTCACCAATAATCTTATTTATATTCCTTTTGTGTTTTTATTCTGTTTTCACAGCTGGTATCAGATATGCAAAATCAGCATTTTTTAAAATATTTTTTTTTTAGTTGTAGATGGACATAATATCTTTATTTATTTATTTTTTATGTAGTGCTGAGGATCAAACCCAGTGCCTCATACATGTGAGACAGGCAGTCTACCACTGAGCTACAGTCCCAGCCCCCCAAATCAGCAGTTTTTAAAACATTCTGACTTTGATTATCATTTTCTCTCTTAGGTGGTCTCTAATAAAATGAAGGGAAAAATAAAAAAAGAAATGGTAACTTTGAAATCAAGTATCAGAGTGACTTTTGAGAAAACACATGGGACATCAGTCAGGTTCTTTTTAAGGCTTTACATATTGTCTTGCTGTTAGGGTTTGTGCTTGCTTCAGCCTCCATCAGTACTGCTGAGAGCAGAAGAGAACATCTTTTCTTTTAGGAGGTAATTTTTCTTGCTAAGTATGCTGTAAGAACTTGAAGAATGATCTTAATTTCTCATTTTAAAATGACTGTCAACTTGAGCCAGACTGTTTAACACTTCAAAGTTAGAACACATGGATTTGTCAATAAATTTAAACATGATAGTAGTTGCCATTACTACTAAGTTGTTTGAGTAATATATTATATTCACATTTTAAATGGATATTGATCTTCATTCAGTGACTAAATTGGAGCATCTCAATTCTTATGAAATTGCTGATTCGTTTCCACTTTGTAGCTATATAGCTAGACATAAATTCTAGCCATCATTCTACAGATTTTTCTTACCTTTGCTTCTTTATGCAGTATTCTTTAGGATAAAAATAAGAATACTTTTATTGTCTTTATAGCAACAAACCTAAAATATACTACTCTGTGTTTCATTGTGTCTTGAAGGTATTTGAGGTTTATTGAGTTGCCCTTGAGTCAGAGAAAGTTCTGTCGGAGCTGTCAGCAGTTGCTATTACCAGATGACTGGGGGGATCATTGTGAGCATCAGATGGTGGGTGATGTCTCTGTCACCCAGTTAAGAAGGCCCAGTCAACTCCTTTATCCGTTGGAAAACAAGAAGACGAATGCCCAGTACCTGTTTGCTGATCGGACTTGTCAATTCCTAGTAGACCTCCTTTCTGCCCTGGGATTCAGAAGAGTACTGTGTGTTGGAACACCAAGGTATGTTCTGTGATTGTTAAAAAACTTTTTTCTATCACTATTATTTAAACTGTAGGGAGATGCATGGAGTTGCTATTTGCCTGTGTAGGGTAGGGCATGAAGCTTTTGAGTATTCAAAGGAGGTGGAAAACAGGGTCCCTCTCTTTGAGTTTGCCACCTGTATTCCATTTGAGAGAAATCTTTGTAAATTTCTTTTTGATATACTTGATAGGAGACACTTCCTTATAAATAACACATACTCCTATAGGAGACGCTTTCTGATTTGAGATTAAAATTGTTTAAAACATGAAATTATGAAACATCTCTGTTTCAAAAGAGTTCAGCCCTTTTAAAAGTATTTGCAAAACTAAAACCTTGGTTATGCCTGCCAGATTCTCCTTGGAGTTTCATTGAAATATCAGAGAGATGAGAGAAAGTTGATGGATTTTGTTGTTTGTTTGCTTATTAACTATGACATTTGTAATTTCTTACTGAATTTGCTTTTGCTAATTGCTTTAGGTTGCATGAGCTGATCAGGTTGACAGAACCAGGTGATAAGAAACCTCATATTAAAAGCCTTTTATTGGACATTGATTTTCGGTAGGTTTACAAAATGTAATATTTATTCTCCTTTATTGTCTCCTGTTTCTTTTTATGTTTTTCTCCTCTTAATTGTTATAATCTGACACAAGTCTTTTTTTTTTGTTTTTTTTTTCTGTTTTATTTTCAGCACTGGGATTGAACCCAGGGTACCCTACCACTGAGCTACATCCCTGGTCCTTTTTAATTTTTACTTTTGAAACAAGGATCTTGCTATGTTGCTGAAACTGGTCTCAAACTTGCAATCCTTCTGCTGGGATTACAGGTGTATGCCACCACACTTGGCCTGACACAACTTTTAATTAACAATTAAAAGTAGTAGTTGGTTATGAAGAACCTTTTTAATCATGTAAGCTCAACATGTGATCTTCCATATTTCAGTAGGGAAGCAGTTGATTTCTCTCTTTGCTAGTGTACTTCCTAGATATTTTTCTATGAATGTGTTTAGTTGTGACATAGAGGTGAATTTCCTGTTTTTTTTTTTTTAAATATTTATCTTGTAGTTTTAGGTGGACACAACATCTTTTTATTTATGTGGTGCTGAGGATCGAACCCAGTGCCTCATGCATGCTAGGTGAAGGCTCTGCCACTGAGCCACAACTCCAGCCCCTAGAGGTGAATTTCTGTTGAAGGAAGTTTCTTCTCATGTACTTAAGGTCAAAGATAAACTGAACTTCCTCATTTAATCACATTTCTAGGATTTTGCTGGGTATGGTGGTGTACACCTGTAATCCCAGTGATTTGGAAGGCTGAGGCAGGAGGATTATAAATTCCAGGCCAGCCTCAGTAATTTACAGAGACCTTATATAATTTAGTGAGACCCTGTCTCAAAATTAAGATAAACAGTGGCTGGAGTTGTGGTTCAGTGGTAAGGGTGCTGACCTGGCATGTGTGAGGCCCTGGGTTCGATCCTCATCACCACATATAAATAAATGAAAAAAGATTCATTGACAACTAAAAAATAATTTTAAAAAAATTAAGGTGAACAGGACAAATAACCAATAAATAAAGATTTCTAGTACTTTGTTTTATCAGCAGATCTTTGAAGTGGGGTCAGACATTTTAAAATATATTTTACCAGATAATGTCATACTGGCTCACTGGCTACTCCTGATGTGAAGGGAATGGACAGGTCCCAAGGCAGAGGACTGGCTAGCATCTGAATCCTGTGGAAGAATGTGAGAATTAAGTCGCCTCTGATGTGTTGGGTCATACACGATGAGGCAGAGCGAGAAACATGCCAAGGTGCCCTGCTGGTGGGTGTTTCCAGGAAGCCGACCTTTGGTTGCTAACACACGGTACCTGTGTCCACCTCCTGTTCCTGTGTTCTGCAGAACTGAACATACTCCTCCTGGTTTCTATAATTGTTTGAATCCCAGGAGTTCATGGTGGCTATATATACACTGTGCTCTTAGCGTCTTATAATCTTTCACAAGATTCGAGAACAAGAACATGTTCTTAATGCATTATCACACATGGTATATCTTTTTATTTAGATCCAATTGGAGCATATTTGGCCAATATTCTAGTATTTGTTGGCGAGAATCTATGAAATCAGATATCCTTTCTCTCCCTAAAAACAGGGCAGGCAGATTTTTAAAGTGTAAAATGTTACATTAAACAGTATAACTTTTGTAATTTATTTTTCTTTAGCTTTCTAAGTCATTGTTTTCTGCTTCTTTCTTCCCTCCCCCCCTTCCTTCCTTCCTTCCTTCCTTCCATCTTTCCTTTTTTTTTGGGGGGGGGGAGTCCATACATGCTAGGAAAGTACTCTACCACTGAACTACATCCCCAGTCCCTAAATCAATTTTATGTTGCTTGAAATAAGCAACTGCATTTTTTAGACCTTACCTATACTATCTCATTCCTTATTAACAGCGTTTACCTGTTATCTATTGATTTCTTGTTAACAGGACTAGCACAGTTAGCTAAAGTCTGCTCAACACAAGTGATCCTTGGCAAAATGATAATACAGATTTCTTTGTAAAGACAACTTAGTTTTTTAAAGTTGAAATAGGATTCATATCATGTTCTCCATTTTTAAGTGGGTTTTGTGTGTATTCACTGTATGTGGAATCATTATCACTCTCTACTTCCAGAATATTTCCATCACACTGGAAATAAACCCTGTCTTCACTTACCTTGGTAACCACTTTTGTCTCCATGGCTTGTCCGTTATGGACATTTGGTATGGAATCACTCATTAGTGACCTTTGTGTCTGACTTCTTTCAATACTCATATGTATCTTAGTGCATAACAACCTCATTACTTTTATAGCTGTAAAATATTCCACCCTATGGGTATATCAATTTTTCTAAAAATTCTATATTTGTTTCCTAAGGTTACTATAAATGCATTGTTTTAAAGGTAGAAGTTTGACTACTGGGTTCTTATCATGTCGGTATTAATGGTAGCTGGTATTTTCTAAATTGCGTGTCCCACGCGTCAGGCCTATTCTAACTCATTCCTCATAATGTATAAGATGGAGGCTGTTATCATCTTTGCTTTCCAGATGAGTAAACCGAGATACAAAGAAGTAAAATAAACAAAGTCACAGTTTGTAAATGGCTAAGCCAGGATTCAAACCCAGGTAGTCTGGCTCTAAAAATTAGGTTATCCTCTGGGGATAACTTTACTTTTGAACTTGTATATAAGCCTCTCTTATGTAGTCCATCATCTCTGTCTCGTGATCCCTCTCTCTTTTTCTCCCTTTGCCCTCCCCTCTTGTGCCACAAAGGTTTTCAGATAAATTGAAAACTGTTTCCAGGTTATTTATATATTTAGAATAAGGTATTCATACAAGTTGGAAATCTTTGGTTGGGTCCAGAAATCTAATCATGTGCAGGAACTATTGGTTTTCATTCCTGGGGTCTAGGCCCAGCAGGCCTCAGTCCAGGTGAGAGCCCGAGCCTCACATTGTGTCGTTAGTGCTCTTTCTCTCCTGTTCTTTTTCTGTGTAGACAGTTTTCCTTTGTATGCTGGCACTTTGTTGACAATACTGTTAAACGTGTATAGTCTCAGCTTGCCAGTGTGATGGTGGAAAGAAGCCGTTTTTCCCAGGGTCTGCAGCAGCAGAACTCAGGGAGTGCAGTCAGCTTGCCTGGGTCACAGCCATCACTGTGACCGGGTCAGCCCTGGACCAGCCACATAGAGTAGGTTTTCCATAGGTAAGAGGTGCTTGACTGATAGAGGGGAGATTCAATTGCTAGAGAGAAGAAAAAAATAAATAAAACAAACCAGATGTCCATAATCAAATAATTCAGGACAAAATATACAGTTTTCAAGAACACTCTCCTACCTTTGGCACCTTCAGTGAAAAGCATACAGTGTTCTTTCTAATAGTATATAGTTCTTTGAGTTACGTTAAAACTCATGTAATGATTTTGATTTCTGTAAAGGCAAGATTTCTTCAAGAGAGTTGTGATGGATTTGGGCATTATGCTACAGGCCTGTAATCACAGTACTCTGGAGGCCAAGGCAGGAGAATTGCAAGTTCAAGCCCAGCCAGGGCAACTCAGAAAGACAAAGTTTAAAAAATAAGGAAAAAAAAAAAAAGGCTGGAGAGCACCCCAAGGTGCAATTTCTAGTATCCCCCACCTACCACAAAATAGTTGTGGTGGAATGATTTATGCAGAAAGAAACTAAGAAAATGCCTGACATGTGTCAAACCCTGGGTTCAATCCCCCATACCATACCTGTCCCCCTCCAAATGTATATATGTGTGTGTTTGTTTATATTTACATATGTAAGTATATAACATATATATGTAAATTTATTCTCTACACACACACAGACAGAGTCAAGGAAATTGTTCAAATTGCAGGACTGTCTGGTTTATATTATCTTAGTTTTTAAAGGAGAACGATCTTTAATTCACCCAAAACATTCTGGATTTGGGTTTTTACATTTTTTTAAGCATATAAACATTTTAAAAAGTAGATTCATGTAGTATTTTTTTCCCACTTGCTATATTTTAGGCATATTTCTTCTTTTTTTTAATATATTTATTTTCTAGTTTTCGGCGGATATAACGTCTTTGTTTGTATGTGGTGCTGAGGGTCGAACCCGGGCTGCACGCATGCCAGGCGAGCGTGCTACCGCTTGAGCCACATCCCCAGCCTGGGCATATTTCTTTATTTTTTAAAAATGCAGATGTATTTCAACACTGACAAAACAGTAGTTTTCAGTATCTCGACAAGGTTGTAGAACCATCATCACTAATTCCAGAATATTTTTATCACCTTTGAAAGAAATGCTCTCCCAGTGATCAGTCTCTTCCCATCCCTCAACCCCTAGCCTTGGGTAGCTGTGGTCTAATTTCTGTCTTTACAGATTTGCCTCTTCTGAGTACTTCATATGAGTAGAATCATACAGTAGATGATTTTTTGAGTTTGGCTTCTTTCACTTAGCATAATATTTTCAAGGTTCATCCATGTATCAGTACTACATTTTTCTTTTATGGGTAAATAATATTCCACTGTATGGATATAGGGAATTTTGTTTACCCGTTGCTGTGGTTAGGGTGTTAAACATATCCAGAGGTCCATATGTTAAAGGCTTAGGCTCCAGGGTGGTGCTAGGGGAAGTTGGAGGAGTGGCCTTGTGGGAGTCCTTGGTCAGGGTTTGCCCTTGGAAGGCAGGTTTTGTGAGACTCCTTGGCAGTTCTCACAGAGGATTGTTATAAAAGCCTGAATTTGCCTTCCCACCCCCGCTTCTGTTTTGATATAGTCAAATTGCTACATTGCTCTGCACATGCAACCACCGTTTCCATCTCTTTTAGGACATGATGTAACTAAGAGATGGCCACCAAATTACTTTCATCCTGCAAAACTATGAGTTAAATAAACCTTTTCTCAGTGTAAAGTTAGCTACCTAGGTATTTCATTGTAGTGACACAAAGCTGACTAATCATCCATTCATTAGTTGATGGATATTTTGGTTGCTTCTACTTTTTGACATAGTAATACTACTATGAACATTTGTATGAGTTTTATATTTGTATAAAATAGACATGTTGTCTGATCTCTTGTGTATTGTATTAGTTTGTAAGAGCTGCCAAAACAAAATACCACAGTCTGTGGCTTCAGCAACAGACATTTGTTCTCTCGCAGTTCTGGATGCTGGGAGTCCATGAGGAAGGTGTCAGCACATTTGGTTTCTCTCAATCTCCTCTCCTTGGCTTGCCTTACCACCGTCTCCTCACGTGGTCTTTAGTGCATACTCATCTCTGGTGTCTTTGTGTCCAAATTTTTTCTAAAGGCCTCATTTAACCTTAATCATCTTTCAAAGGTTCTGTCACCCATAGTCAGGTTTCAAAGTATTGGTGATTAGAACTTAAGAATTTTGAGAAGACACAAACCAGCCCATAACAGGCATACCTAGAGGTAAAATTGCCTGGGGTCATATGGTAACTTAACTCTATTGAACCTTTTTTTGTGTGTGTGATACTCAAGGTTGCACCCATAGATGAAATTTGAAATTTAACTACTGAGCTATACCCATAGCCCTTTTAATTTTATTTTGAGACAGGGTCTTGCTAAGTTGCCCAGGCTGGCCTCAAACTTGGAATCCTCATGTCTCTGGGATTGTAAGTGGGTGCCAATGTGCCAGGCTAGGTTTAACTTCTGCCAAACTGTTTCCCAAGGTGGCCATGCTACATTCTGTTCCCACCAGGATGTATGAGGGTTCTAATTTCTCATGTCCTTGTCAATGCTTACTATTCATCTTTTTGAATTACAGCTCTTTATGGTTTTGATTAGCAATCACTGATGACTGGTGATGTTGAGCGTATCTCCTCATTGCCATTTGTTTACCTGTTGGAGAAATATTTATTCAATTCTACCCATTTTTAAGTGTTTACCTTTTTATTGTTGAATTCAGAGAGTTCGTAATATATTCTGGATATTAGACCTTTATCAGATTTACGATTTGCAGGTATGTTCTTCCTTTTTTGTGGGTTGTCTTTTCACTTTGGTGAAGTCCAGATTTCCTCCTTGTGTTTTAGGTGTCATGTGTAAGACATGATTCCTAAATCCAGCCATAATATTTATATCTATGTTTAATCCTAAGGGTTTTACAATTTTTGCTCTTATGTTTAGGTCTTAGATCTGTTTTTAGCCAGTTTTTATTCGTGTTTTGAGGTAGGAGTTCATCTTCTTTCTTTTGCATGTGACTCCTCATTGTTCTTTTCCCATTGAATTGTTGTGACACCCTACTAAAAAACTAAGTGACCAGGCTGAGGAGTGTAGCTCAGTGGTAGAACACTTGCCTGGTATGTGCAAGACTGTGGGTTCAATCCCCAGCACCACAAACAGAAAATAACTGAATGAATGAATGAATAAAATGACCTACATATCTTAAGCAAAACTAATGATCATAAGTATATGGATTTATTTTTGGACTCTATTCCACTAATCTGTTTCTATTTTTATGCCAGTCCGACATAGTTTTTATTTATATATTTTGCTTTATAGTAGATTTTGAAATTGGAAAATGTGAGTCTTTCAACTTTGTTTTTTTCAAGGTAGTTTTAATTATTCTGGGTTTTTTGCATTTCCATGTGGATTTTAGGATCAGCCTGTCAATATCTACAATTTTTTTTTTTTTTTTTTGTGGTACTAGGGATTGAAGCCAGGGGTGCTCAACCATTGAGCTATGGCCCCAACCCTTTTTATATTTTATTTTGAAAAGGGGGCTGGAGATATAGCTCAGTTGGTAGAGTGCTTGACTTGCATGCACAAGGCCCTGGGTTTGATCCCCAGCACCACACACACACACACACACACAAAATGAATAAAACCAGGGTCTTGCTAAGCTTTGCAGAGGCTGGCCTCAAACTTGTGATCCTTCTATCTTAGCCTCCCAAGTTAACTGGAATTACAAGCAAGTGCTACTGTGGCCACCCTACTGAGATTTTTTTGCATGTGGTTTAAGATTAATTTGGAGATTATTGCCATTTTAATATTGTCTTCCAGCTAGGCGTGGTGGCACATGCCTTTAATTCCAGTGACGTAGGAGTCTGAGGCAGGAGAATTGCAAGTTAGTGGCCAGCCTGGGCAACTTTGTGTTTCAAAATAAAAAAAAAAGGCTTGGTGGAAGGGAGGGGATGTGGTTCTGTGGTAGAGTATTATCAGGTTCAATTCCCTGTACTGCACCCCTCAAAAAAAAAAAAAAAAGAAAGAAAGAAAGAAAAAGGTCTTTTAGTCCTTGAACATGAGATATTCCCACTTACTAGGTCTTTTATAATATCTGGGGGCATGGAGTGTACCCCGTGTGTGGTCTGTGTTTACAGTATGATGGAGCTGTGGTTGGTTCAGATTTCTCTCAAAGACCACACACAGTTAAATCAGGAAAAGAATCTGGTGAGTATGAGTGGCAATGAATAATCACTTTGGATACTTTGGTTCTGGTTTCTCGTTGCCTGATGTAAGGTCTGTCCCAGGCTGCAGGACTGCCTCAATTCCAGCCTTCTCCATGTGGACTATAAATAGCCTTTTCAGGGGTTGTTAGATAAGAAGTTAACATTTGCTAAGATGGATTTCTATGTGCTCTAATTTTAGCATGAAAGATGTGAAACTCTATTTGGCAAACTATTATCCAAATAAAGTTATATCAAAAAACGAATTTCTTAGGTTCATTTTATGAACTAATTTTAGTCAGCTCTTGATTACATTTCCTGTGGGTAGAGCATGTTTCACACTTGGTAACTGACTCTCATTTAAAGAGAATGAATGGCCAAATTAAATGAATGTCCTTTTGAGCTGTTTCAAGTGCATGCTTTTCTGATTGGTTTTGTTTGCTTTATTCAGTGGAGAGAGTAATTCTTTGTGACCAATTTCATTTTAAGAGGGCAATGTTGAGTGATTTTTTTTTATAATTTAAAATATGAATAATTATGCTCCCTCATTTGTGCTTGATGGAAACTGAGAACTGAAGTCTCTTGGCTTTTTTTTTTTTCCTCTTTCTGGCTCTGCACACTGCTGCCCAGAATGTTTTGGACAGGTGTGCTGTACTGAATTTTAGGCAAATCAAATTTTCTCTTTTAATTTTCAAAAACAACTCTTGTATCTCTGTCAAGAAATGAAAAAAATGAGATTAAATTAGAAGGGGATTGTATTTTCCTTTGCTCTTACTCCCAAGGCAGTGTAAGAAACAAGAACATCCTTGAATAATAGTTGACCCATAGCTGTGCTAGTATTGAAGTACTTTTTAAAAAAATCGGTATTTAAAATTTAGTTAAATAGGAAGATATATTTGTTTACTGGTGATTATTAACATTGCTTTACATATTCTGGAATGTTTATTAGGTTACACTATGTGGTTTAAATATTTTTCAGTTATCCAAGCCTTTTGTTTATTCAGTGCAAATTAATGTTTTATGAAATTAGCAGATGTGCTTACAGTATCATAAATGACATTACAGTATATTTTACAGAGAATAGTGAACAGCTGTTACTCTATCTCTGCAAATTAGGAAGAAAAAAAGTTTAGGTTATATTTTGTTGAACATAAACATAATTCTCTAACACAAGATACATTAAGACATAAATCTTCATGGCTGATATTTACTAAAAAAAATACTATTTAGCATTTTAGTATATGCTATGTAGCCAGTATGAAACACTTTACACACATTATCTCATTTATTCTGTGAAGTCCTCTGAGGTAAAAACTTATTTTCCCCATGTTTCAGATGAAGAAGCTGGAGCTCACAGAGGTTCACTAACTCTTGTGGTTGCCCAGTGTGTAAGGGAACTGCTCAGAGATTGAAACCAGGGGTCTGACTGTAGAACCTGTGCTCTTGACCTCAGTGGAACAGGAAGGGGATAAGCCTGGGCTGTCTGTCCTAAGTGTTCATGGTGGACACTCAGTTGGTAATGGGCGGGGCAGGTGACTGAGAGTAACCATACAAGCAGAGAAATGCCACTCTCATGGTTTGGAAGGAAGTCAAATGAAAAAGAATGTGGCTCTGATTTTTTCATTCTTTCCAATGGTTTATGAATTCCCAGGGAAGATGGTGTGATTCATCTATGAATTACTTAAAACAGACAACATTCAAAATTCTTTTATGATAACAAAGTTTTCTATATTGTATGAAAAACTTGGAAATCAGCACAAAAGACCATAAGACCTATCTGCATAAATGGGGAAAACAATACAGATATAACTAAGAGATATAGAAAACTCAGCTTTGTAAGTAATCAGATAAGTGCAAATTTAAACCATAATTGGTAAGAGTTTAAGCCCGGTAAATTAGCAAAAATTTATAAAATGTTAATCCCCAAAGCTGTTATTCTCATTCATTGATGATGGCATTTTAAAGTAGTACATTAGAAAAATAAAATAGTTCATTCAGTAAATAAATGTCCCTCTTTTCTGGTACTAATTCAATAAACATGAATGCCCATACTTCTTTTTCTCTGATATTGAGAAGCATATTTTATTAAACTAATCTGCATTAACAAGAAAAACTGCATTATTTCTTTTTTTTTATTAACCACAGAAGAAAATAATTAACAGCTGGAACACAGAAATGTTGATTTAGTGTTTTCCTTAAAATTATTAACCATGAGAGATAAATTTTAATTGCCAACCAACTGAAAGTTTAAATTGTATTATAATCTGTCAGTAATCCAGTTGCTTATATATAGTCTCCTGGTCCACAGGAACATGTGTGTTTCATGTATGAGGAGTCTATACTTTTGTCACTGGTTTATTAAACTTGGGAAAATAATTTCTGTTCATTATTCATTGTTAAGAGTCCCTGAAACTTTTAGAAAGTGTTATTTATTTCAACAAACTAAAAATCATGAAGTTCATTTTATGAAAGCGATTTGTAGTTTAAAAGTGTAGTTTGGGTGGAATTGCAAGTTGGTGCAACCAATATGGAAAACAGTATGGAGATTCCTTGGAAAACTTGGAATGGAACCACCATTTGACCCAGCTATCCCATTCCTCAGTTTATACCCAAAGGACTTAAAAACGTCATACTATAGTGATGCAGCCACAGCAATGTTTATAGCAGCTCAGTTCACAGTAGCTAAACTGTGGAACCAATCTAGATGCCCTTCAGTAGATGAATGGATAAAGAAGCTGTGGTATTATACACAATGGAATATTACTTGGCATTAAAAGAGAATAAAATCATGGCATTTGCAGGTAAATGGATGGAAACGGAGTATATTATGCTAAATAAGCCAATCCCAAAAAACCAAAGGCTGAATGTTTTCTCTGATATGTGGATGCTGATCTATAGTGGGGATGGCAGGGAGCATGGGGGGAATGGAGAAAATTTAGATAGGGCAAAGGGGAGTGAGGGGAAGGGAGGGGGAATGTGGGTAGGAAAGGTGGTGGAATGAGATGGACATCATTACCTTCCAAGTACATGTATGAAAACACGATATGTTGTGACTCTACTTTGTATACAACCATGAAAAATTGTGCTCTGTATGTGTACTATGAATTGAAATTCATTCTGCTGTCATATATAACAAATTAGGATAAATAAATTAATTAAATAAAAAATGTAGTTTAGTTGATATTTACTTACTGTGTGGCTGTGGCTGGACAAGTAATTCCAATAATAAATTATTTTACAGGTATTCACAGTTTTATATGGAAGATAGCTTTTGCTATTATAACATGTTTAACCATCATTTCTTTGATGGAAAGGTAAGGATTATTACCCTTATTTCTTGCTTTTCTTATTTCAGAAAAACAAATTCAGGAGTATCTCCTTTGTTATCTTTCTATCAAGGCCCTAGGTTCAATGAAAACAAAAACTATATTATTGGTTGGGATTGAAAAATGAGTCTCCTGATTTAATAAATACAGCACTCTTTTCATTTGAAACAATTTAGCTTTGGGACACATTATTTTTCAGCCACGATAGCCATTAAAATAAAGTATTGAAATAAATAACATTTAGAATTAGATGTGTTTCATTGTTTCCCAGAGTTTATGTGGTTGGTGATAACTGGGATTTGAGAACTGATCAGATGAGTGTGAAGGAGGGTGGGGAGTTTAAAATTGCTTGACCTTGTACCACAAGGGACTCCTCAGCAAGGGCTGTGGCAGTGGGAAAGGGGGGACAAGGAGGGCACTGTGCAGGCATTGCCCCAGTGGAAACAGGACTTGCTGCGAGGACCGAGAGGGAGGAGCTAAAGCTGCCTTATGCACGGCCTGCAGTCATTTCTATCCCATCCTCCAAAACAGAGCAGGGAGGCTTGGAAGGGATGTCTGGAAACGTGGCTGTTGTGGAGCTGGTGGGATATTGCTGTGGGGGAGTCCAGATGGCCATTTTCAAACTGCAGCCAGGAGGACAGGTCATGACAGTGATGGGAAAGTAGGCAGAGTGGTTTAGGGTGTTTCGTTATTTGTTTTTAATACCAAACTATGATTTTCCTTTTTATTTTGAATAATAAATACAAATAAGGGTAAAATTACATTTAAAAAACTGTTGGCTAGAAATTTCACATATTTTCAAAAAGTATCATGTTGTTAGCCTTTTTCTAGGAAACTCTGCAACTTACTATTGAAAATTTATAGAATTACCTTGTAATAAATTTTTGAAATAATGAGTTGGATAAACTGCTATGGCTGAGCCCCACTTTATCTTTGCTCAAAGAATATAGTGGCCCACCTCATCTTTCCTTACTCTGTATTTTAGCAGCAGCCTCCAGCTAGCCCTGCGACTGTAGAGATTGATCTACAGAAGACTGTTCATCAGTCTTTTCCTGCCTATGCAGGAAAAGTTTCTCCATGGAGATTTGCCATCCCTTGGCAAAATAACTGCCTGTCCACCAGCATCTCTGTGGCTCACAGGGGACTCAGGTGCTGTACCTCAGCACTTTTTGGTCCAGTTGCTTAAAAAGCAGGAGTTCCCCTCACAGGGATTTATCATAGCAACCCAGTGTAAAAGATGTTATATGCCTTAATGTAAGGGGGCTTCAAGGCTGCCAAACTAATTAAGATGCCAGGCATGCCCTGTAGTAACTGAGGTGAAGGGAAGAGCCCAGTTGCTGTGGACCTTAGCTTAAGCAACTTCTGTCTCCTAGAGGTAGCCAACACTAGAACTCTCAGAACTCATGAAGGCCATGATTCTTGATTCTTACCTGCAAAAAAAATATTTTTTTATGTTTTCTAATAAGCTAGGAGTTTAGGCATTGCTAGCTTGTGTGTTAGTTAACTGTTTTGTCAGCCTAAGAACTGACAAGAACAATTAGAGGTGGAAGTTTATTTAGAGCTCACAGTTTCAGAGGGCTCCGTCCATAGACTGTCAGCTCCGTTGCTCTGGATCTAACATGACGCAGAACATCATGGCAGAAAGGTATGGAGGAGGAGGCAGCTCAGGACCTTGTCACCAGGAAGTGGAGACTCTCACTCAGTATGGACAATGTATAAACCCAAGGGCATGCGCCCAGGTACCCACCTCCTCCAGCCACACCCCACCTACTTTCAGTCCCCACTCAGTTAATCCCTTCAGGATTGATGTGCTGGTTTGGTTAGGGTTCTTGTAACCCAGTCATTTCCCCTTTAAACCTTGCATCGTCTCACACATGAGCTTTTGTGGGGGTACCTCACATCCAAAATAAAACAGCTTGTTTTATTTTCTTTCCTTCTATTTTTAACTCTAAGGAATTTAGAGGGTTTCAATTTCATCTGTGTCTTATGTCCTTGCTCATGTTAGTGAGGAAGTAAGTGCTGGGCAGTGGCTGAAAATGGCTATCCTTTGACGTGCGTCCTCTGCTTTAGGAGTTCTACCAGGAGGTCATCCTTGTCCCTTGAATCACTTGGATCTTCTTTTGATTTAGTAGTAGAACAATATATATTTTATTAGAACGTACATGTAGTCATTGAAGTTTAAAATGCCATTATACTTTAAAGTCCTGTGCCAATTTACTTCTGTAAACGAGTACTTGAAAAGGGCTTCCAAGTGGACTGGAGATGATATGATAGGTGTAGCTCTTATTAACTGCACCCAGAGCAAAAGATGATAAAAATCCTAGCTAATGTTGGCTTTGCATTTACGGAACACTTACATCATCCTGTTGGGAAGGTGCATTTCCAGCCTGACTTTGTGTTGAGAACTTGTTTGTTTACTTACTGTGCATGTTCAAATAAGCCTGTCATTTACCTGATTCTCAAAAACATTTTTGACTGGTAATTTGTGGCTGTTATTGAACTGAACTCATGGTGGTGGACAAGTCAGATAGGAGAAAAACTTGTCTTATTCTTCTTTGTGTCCCCAGGGTTTAGCACTGTCCCTGCTCCTGTTTGTTGAATTGAATTGAACATTTTAGATAGTTTTCATGGGTAATGAGTTTCTCTCTTTTAGGTTACTAAATTTAGTTTTTTAATTTAACCATTTGAAATGTGTAGTTGTCTGATAGTGATGGTATTTGAATTTGCAATTTAAAAACCTGCTTATCAAGGAACCCAAAGATAAAATCTGAAAGGTGGGCGGGGGGCAGGCTAAGACAGGCTTTGGATGTCACTGAGGGACTTTGCAGTGGCAGGGTGACTTGCTTAAGTTTCCAGGACTAAGAGTGAGACTGAGTCTAATGCATTCTCCTCCAAATAGGATAAAGTGCCTCTCTCCAGTCCTAATTTAGAAATGAATTTTTATTTTATTTGTTGCAGGCTGCCCTTGAAGTATGCAGAGCATTTTTACAGGAAGATAAAGGTGAAGGAGTCATTCTGGTGACAGACCCTCCTTTTGGTGGCTTGGTTGAACCTCTGGCTAATACATTCAAGAAGTTAATTGCTATGTGGAAAGAAGGTCAAAGCCAAGGTGTGTAATTTTTTACTGACTACAAAATAAACAAGTATCTACTTTCTGTCAAATTTTAGCCAAGCTCAGTGAATCAGAGCACTGATAGAAAATGCATGTCTCGGGCTATTCTCTTTTTAAAAACACACTTGCTTGATGATGGGGCAGACTTCATTATCATAGTACACTTTGTATTATCCTAATCATATGTTTTTAAAATGGCTTTTAGGTAAAATACCTTTGGAAGAACATCAGTGGCTTGTCATTTGTTCAATAAATATTTACTGAGTGGCTGTTGTGTGCCAGATACTGTTTAGGTATTAGAAATACATAAGTGAATAAAGTAGACATATGTCTGCCCTACAGGCCTTACATTCCCTGTTCCTAAAGTCTTGCCCAGAGCTCTTGAGAGGCCACCCAATCTCAGGCCCAGATCTCTGAACTTTGTCAAGAGATGTGTGGAAATAGGACATTCAGTAGGCTAGTAGTAGTGGTTATTGAGGACACATAGATTCTTGCCCTAGAGATGGGTTAATGAATGGGGACAATTATTCAGTTTAGAGTGGATTAGGACTTCAAAATGCTTTGAAGTATTATCTAATTAGGTAGTACATTCATATTTTTAAGATACAGCTTCTAGCTTGTGAAATGATAAATGTGAGAAAGTCAGGAGTTGTGTGATCAATCTTCTACATTAATTGTGCTACACAACTATTGTGTTTTGGGGACACAGTACAAGCAAAATCTGAAACACTGTCAGACAACTACGCATTTCAATATTTGCTGTTCCTAAGACCATTAATCAGAGTGGATAAAGTCAGTGTTTTGTTTTAGATATAAAAGAATATTTCCATTAACCTTTGGGAAAGGTTAAGTTATAAATGGCATAGTAGTAAACATTCTCTTTTATGTATGAGAGAGAAATGTGTTGCATGATTGAAATTTCTACCAATACCAAAAGTTTTTCAATTAAAGTTGTTGGTTTTGTTTTTTCTTTAATATTGCTATCTTCTTTTCGTTTTCTTTTTTGTGATCCATTAGATGAGAGTCACAAAGAGCTGCCCATTTTCTGGATTTTCCCTTACTTTTTTGAGTCCCGAATTTGTCAGTTTTTTCCCAGCTTTTGCATGCTGGATTACCAGGTATAGTAAATATTTTGTCTTCTGGAATGGTTGGGGAATGGATATTCTGCTTAAATAAATATCCTGACAAAGACTGTCCATGATTTTAGTAATTTAAAATATTTTGAGCTGTGTCATACATTAAAATTATTGCCATGTATAACTTGTCCTGTGGTTCCTAATGTCTATAATCCCTAGGTGCTTGTTAAAAATACAGATTTTAATAATTTTAGATTATTTCATTAACAGGCTGTGTTATCATTCCATTTTTTTGGACTACAGGTTGCTTCTCTACCTTTAAGGTGCTATAAATAACACTGCTGTAAATAACTTTAATGCATATAATTTTTTCTAGTTTTTATATAACTTCCTTGAAATAGATTTCTAAAACCGAGATTACTTTCTCAAATTTAATAGGCATTTTTTATAGCTATTGAGCCATTCATATTAACAGGTTTCTTTCCAAAAATGCATAGCATAAGCCATTTTAACCTTGACTTTTTGAGCTCTGCTTCAGGCAAAAACCACATCATAATTCCTCTCAAAGCTGCTTACTCTCCTTTTTAGGGCATCCAGTTTTCTGTTTCTTGTCTTATTTTCTGTTTCTAGAGTTGACATTTGTGATACAGAGATAGCTGATGTATCCTGGAGATGTTAACTAAGTAACTCCTTCCAGCTTCCAGTAGCACCTGCTGCCTCTGGCAGTAAGTCACCATCTAGTGCAATGCTTGGCACTTGGTAGGTGCCCCATGTATGTCAGATGGATAATTAAATGGAAAAAAGCATGAACTGTGGATTTGAAGAGATCTGGGTTTTAATCCTGGACCGACTACTTGACTTCTCTCAAGCTCATCGTACCTGTTAAATGAGTACACTGATAACAAATATCTGCTTCAGAGAGGATGCATGAAAAGCCTGAACCCTGTCCTCAACACTTGCAAGTGTAGAGTAGAGGCTGTTGCTGTCAGCAATGTTGTCATTTAGTTAGTCCCATGATGAGGCAAATCTCTTCTTCTGGCCCTGTTTTTACATGACATCTGAGACGTAAATTTAGCTGAGCTGGGTGCGGTGGCACACGCCTATAATCCCAGTGGCTTGGGAGGCTGAGGCAGGAGGATTGAGAGTTCAAACCCAGCTTCAGCAAAAGCAAGGTGCTAAGCAACTGAGTGAGACCCTGTCTCTAAATAAAATACAAAAAAAAAAAAAAAAAATAGAGATACTGAGCTGGGGATACAGCTNGAAATTTTTTTTTTTTTTTTTTTTTTTTTTGTAAAGAGCCAACTTTTGGAAAGACGAGTGAGAATAAAATCTATAAAACCTAAGTTTTTTCATGAATCCTACTAAGAGTAAGAATAGTTCTGCTCATTATGTGTTCATGTTGGAGAAACTGATTTCACTACTGTTTCTTGTTTACTGTTTCTCCCTTTGTGATTTTTGCATTTCTTTTTTATTTTTGAAAATGTCTCTGGACCTATTGTTGTTATTTCATTTCTGAGCCTTTTGCTTTCTTCTTTTGTTACTTTAACTTCATTTTCTGGTACTTTTTTTCTTTAATATTAGCCTTTATCAAATGAAAAATTTGAAAGTCTTCTCTCCTTCTTCACAGATCTTTCTCCATAGATCTTGATTAGGCATGTTTTCTGACATTGCTGAAAATGATTGTAAGCCCTGAAGCCACAGTGCAATAAAAAAACCAAAATCATTAAATCTCTTTTTTAGGAATACTTTTCAGATAAATGGAAGGAATAAATGCTACAAATATTCATAAAATATAAATTATGTAGGCTTGCGATAAAGCACTTGATAAGTGCAGAATAAAATAGTTATCAAAGACCTAGAAAACCAGGAGTTATTATTAAGGACAGATTATAAAGGAAGGATGTAATAATGAAAAGAAATTTTGATTTAAAGTCAGTGTCATTTAGAGGCTATTTAATCTTGGGGGAAGTCACTTGATCTTTCCAGATTCCTGTTTCCCTACCTGTAAAATAAAATGATTGAGCTAAGGATAGTGGCACTACTTCGGAGGCTGAGGCAGGAGAATCACAAGTTTGAGGTCAGCCTCCGCAATTTAGCAAGACTTCGTCTCAAAATAAAAATAAAAAAATAAGAAGAGCTGAGAATGTACCTTACAGTTATAAAGTCTCTGGGTTAAATCCCCAGTACTGGAGTGGAGGGGAGAGGAGTTGTGTCTGGGAAAAAGAAAGATTTAACCAGAAAAGGGATGGTAAATAAGTTTCACTTTTAGTGCTAAATCTGATAAATGGAAGTGACTTTCTGGATTTGTTGAGGCTATCAGCCTCAAGCAGCAGAGTAACATGATTGAATAGTGATGTCTGCCATCTGCTCAGAGTCAGGGAGTGGCGGTGTTCATGTCCTACAGTTACCACTTGTGAATTCGGTGATCTCAGGTCTCTTCCTCATTGAACATTCTCTTTTCTCTTGTTTCTGTTTAACCTGGGACACTTACCTGGAGTGTGGAAGGTACAGCTGTTTGCTTTTGTCAAAGCTACTCTTTTGTGAAGTGAGCCTGCATAGAAAAGTTTCAACATTAGCTTCATGGTCAGAAAAGAAATTCTTTTGACAGAAATTTCTGGGAAATTATTGCACATTAAAAGATGTCAACTAAAACCTTGAAACTCAGTGTATAATAAACATTTATGAAAGGGGGGTAAGAGACACATGGGAATTTTAACTAAGGGCTACCTAAGATATGGGGAATATGACTGATTTACTAGAAGCTGGTGGGTGTGTGGAATGCATTTGGGACCTTTGGTGTCTGTTGAAGTTCAAAGAACAGTCCTCAGGGCGTCGTGGGAGTACTTGTATTCCATCTTTAATCTTTGTACCTGACATAATGCCTGGAGCACAGTAGGTGCAAAACAAATATTTGTTGACCTGAATGTCTTGGTTCTCCGTATAACTAGTTTCACCCTCATATTACAGAGGATATTTGCGTATAGATCAAATTAAAAGCTAGGAATTGCAGAGATTTTGTGCTTTCCCTCATTTCTATACAGTACTTCATCACATTAATCAGTTTCGTGGGAGAAATTTTCTATTTGAAAATGCCTCTCATCATCATTGTGAGTGAAATGTCAGGGATAATGATGGGAAGATGGTGTATCAGCTCTACCACTAGTGATGTGCAATTTGCAAAATTGTGTTTGCTTTACAGCACTTCCACAGGAGGTTTATTTGTGTGGATGAAGCTATGAAATATGGATGTATGTTAGAGGTACATTAATTTGCCCTAGCAGCATGCATTTTACATACCATATGTTTATAGTTAATTAGCACAACAAACCCGCATTTAAAAATAATAATAATCTCAATTAGGTTATGCAAAATCAAGCAATCAGCCACCTTCTTGACACATACATTCTCTGACTCCTTGGGTACCCATAAAGAAATTGTTCTTTTTTTCTCTGTCTTACATCTGCTATCTGTTGCATTGCATAGGATGGCCAAGTACCAGAAACCTTTCCACAGTATTATTTTCCAACATTGGAAAATGTTCTTAAGATTCTCTTAGAATTTTTTTCTTATGACATTCATAAATTTATGTTCAAATGTCTTTATTGAATTTAAATAAGGAACTGTATATTCAAATCCACAGTGGTACATTAGGGAAAAGTTGTGAATTTAAATCATTAAAACGATTTCAAAGTACTTATGGTACTTTTTAAAGGTGATTGTGAAGTAGAATCTATTTTCGTATCTTAGTCTGTAATAGGTAACATGTATTCACAGAATTTTGAAAGATGGAAAGAAACAGAGGTAACCTGGGCTGACTTCCCAATGTAATGATCCTCTCTGCTGAATGCATGACGAGCAGTCATCTAGCTTCACTCGAGTGCTTTCACCAGCGGAGTCCTATAGCCTTACAAGGCAACTCAATTTATTTAATAGCCCTAATCGTTAGAAAATTTTCTCATATTGAGATAAAATATGCTTTCCATTAACTTCTAACCATTGGTCCTAGTTGTATTCTCTGAGGCAGTAAAGGATAAGTCTAATTTCTATTCCATATGACGCCCCTTCAGTTGTAATATAGCTGTCCGTCCTCCCAGTCTTCTCTTTTCGGAATAAACACCCCCAATTTGTTAACTGTAAATCTGATTCATTCCCATTGTTTTCAGTAGAAATGAGCCAGTTTTATCAATGTGTCTCTTAAAGTGTAATGACTGAACGCTGGGCTGCAAATGCCGTCCCACCTGTTACTTCCCTTGTTAGGATACTACACTCTACAGTTAGGCGGGACTGAGGGCTCACAGTGCTGGCAGTCAGCCAGAAACCCCTGGGGGTTTTGCATCATCCCTTGGGGCTCCTCACATCATCCCTTGGGGCTCCTCATTTTCTACCTAGCTTCTTCCACTACTGAAGCTTGTTGACGGGCCTTCCTAAATGTGTTCATCTGTAATTTGATGGGCATTGGCATTAAACTTGCAAGGCCCTAGAGAGAGAGCCTAGGCATCTACCTTCAAAGATCTCCTTTTTCATTGTCAGTTCCTTATATTTTTGTGATTTATTAAATAGCCAATCTGCAGACCAGGTCTCTTGTACATTCTTAAGTGTTCAGAATCAAAACAATTCGTTATACCTTATTTGAAAGTTAGAACACACCTGTATTGGGCCGGGCGCAGTGGCGCACACCTGTAATCCCTGCGGTTTGGGAGGGTGAGACAAGAGAATCTCAAGTTCAAAGCCATCCTCATCAAAGGCTAGGTGCTAAGCAACTCGGACCCTGTCTCTAAATAAAAAATACTAAATAGGGCTGGGGATATGGCTGAAGTGGCCGAGTGCTCCTGAGTTCAGTTCCTAGTACCCCCCCCCAAAAAAAAATACACCTGTATTGGGCTCCTAAAAATGGTATTCTCACAGTCTTCTTGTGAATAATCTAAAGCATTGGTTCTCCAATTTGAGTTTGCTGGGGAGATGTGCTGAAACCGACTACTCAGCTCCACTCCCTAAGTTTCTAATTTGCTAGGTCCTAGGTGGGGTGAGAATTTGCATTTCTAATAAGATCCCAGGAATGCTAATCTTACTGATCCATTTTGAGAATAACTGATCTAAAGAAAGATGGATTGAGGAGCCAAGTGGATTTGTAAACAAGATTGAGAAGTGTGTGGATAATAGACTCGAGGATAGAATAAGCTGAAGAAATCATGCTTGTTAGCTTCAGTTTACCTTTTTTTTTGGTGCTGGGGATTGAACCCAGGGCCTTGTGCATGTAAGGCAAGCACTCTGCCAACTAGCTATATCCCCAGCCCAGTTTCAGTTTACTTTTAAGATAATCTGAAACTGCCAGTTGAGTTAGGGATCTTGCGGGGAGAGGTACATGTTTGAAATAGTCTTTGTGGGGAGAACACCTGTTAGTTGTGGATCCTTCCCTTCATCTCTGCCTTTCTACCTTGTGCCCCCACAGGATTAAGTGTTTACATACATAATCCCACTTAACCTTCACAGTAACCTTAAGGCAGGAACCAAAACCCTCCTTTTACTGATAGAAAATATGTAAACTTTCCTAAGGTCACATAACAGGTAACTGGGAAAGCCACTGTCTGACTCCTGAGTCTGTGCTCTGCCTGAATGCTAGAGGGCCTGTGGTGAGTGGAGGTCACAGTGAGGCCGCCCTGAGACCTGGTGGACTGAAAGCTGACATCTAGCCAACTTCACATGCAAGAACTCAGTCCCCAAAAAGTTAGCATATATCTTTGAAGGCATAGTCTTTTAAGGCCAAAAGCTAAATTCTTCTTTCTAATAAAGTCTATTGTGTTAGGTAAAAGATTAGTATTGTACCTTTAGTATTAGATAACATGAGTTTGTCATGAAAGATTTTACCTTTTTATGATGAAATTGTACTGCCATAGAGGACTCTGTGGGCTGTTAATTATTAAGTAAGAAGCTCTTCCTTTTTTTTTTTTTTGTGGTGCTGGGGATTGAACCCGGGGCCTTGTGCATGCAAGGCAAGCACTCTACCATCTGAGCCATATCCCCAGCCCGTGAACTGTTACTTTTAAGAATTTCTTATTAAGTACCTTGATTTAACCTGCATCTTTGCATTAGCTTGTTTGTTTATTGGACTGAAAAGCTTTGTAAATGTTGATTCATTTGAGTAAATTTTCTTACCTTAATTTTTTTCAAATTTCTAGGTAGATTATGACAATCATGCACTTTATAAACATGGAAAGAAGGGTCGAAAACAGTCTCCTGTGCGTATTTTTACCAACATTCCACCCAACAAAATAATCCTTCCTACTGAAGAAGGGTACAGGTAAGATCACAATAGGACTTTGAAATTCACGTCACTGAAAATATGGTTATGTGTAACTAAAACAGTGAAGTGCTTTCAATATTGAGTCATTTCATTTTTGTGTTGTTGTTGAGTTTGGTCCATAATTTCATATTGAATTGACTTCTGATTACCTCCAATTCCTGGAACAAGTGCTTTGTAAACTTTTATCTACTCTGTGAATCTCAATAAATATATGCAGTTGTTTCATATCTCTTTAGATTTTGCCCTCTGTGTCAACGATATGTTTCTCTTGAGAATCAACACTGTGAGCACTGTGATTCTTGCACATCCAAGGTACAATTTGGTTATATAATGTATTTCTTCTTAATTCTTTTTTTTTTAAATTTTTTAGTTATACATAATACCTTTATTTTGTTTATTTATTTTTATGTGGTGCTGAGGGTCGAACCCAGGGCCTTGCACGTGCTAGGCGAGCGCTCTACTGCTGAGCCACAACCCCAGCCCAAAGCCACAACCCCAGCCTTTAATTCTTAGTCTGTAAAAAGACTCCTTTTTAAATTTTGTTTTTAATTGATACATTGTAATTATACATAGTAGATTGATGTCATATTTGTCCATGCACATAGTTTGCTTATTCTCCTTCCCCAATACCTTCCCTTTCCCTTCTGTCCTCCCTCCCCATTCACTTGTTCTACCAATCTTTCTTCTATTATTATTATTTTATTTAGTACATTGTCATTATACATATAAGTAGAATTCCTTGTGGTATATTTGTACCTAGATATAACATACTTTGGTAGATTTCATTCCTCAATACTTCCCATTCTGTCTCACTGGATTCCCTTCCTCTCTTCTATGGGTCTCCCTTCTATTTTTGTAAGAATATCCCCACCCCTTTATTTCTTTCTCTTCTTTGTATGAGAGAAAACATTTGACCCTTGACTATCTGAATCTGACTTATTTTAGTTGGCATGATGTCTCCGGTTCTATCCATTTACCAACAGATGACATAATGTTATTCTTTGTAACTGAGTAAAACTTCATTTTGTATATATACAACATTTTCTTCATCTATTTGTCTGTTGATGGTACCTAGACACATTCCGTAAGTTGGCTGTTGTAAATTGTGCTGCTGTGAACATTGGTATACATGTTTCACTATTGTATGCTGGTTTTAGTTCTTTTGGATAAATATCAAGGAGTGGGATGGCTGGATCATATGGTGGTTCCATTCCCAGTCTTTTGAGTAATCTCTATACTGCTTTCCAGAGTAGTTGTACTAATTTGCAGTCCGATAAGCAATGTCCTTGAGTGTATATCCCCCCCAATCCTTGCCAGCTAAGTATATTTTAATACAATAGTACTTTATTTCTAGTTATAGAGTACAACCGGCTTTTAAAAGTACTTAATAGCCTTCATCATCGTCAACAGTTACTTGAATTCATTTTCATATGATAGTGTGTAACTGATAAAATTAGGAGTGTTTTAAAATAAGTCACTAAGTGAGTACTAGATTTGTAGTACTAGGTTTGTATGTCTGTTGAGGGAAAAATTATTATGTTTCAAATAAGGCATTGAACTATGGATATCATCACTGTTATTAATTGTAGTAATAATTAATAACATGTGTGGTGCACTTTTTACATGTCAGGCCCTTGCCTAAGAGCTTTGGGTTTGCAAGGATTAATGCATTTAATCCTCACAACAGCTTTATGAGGTAGGTACAGTTACTCTTCACTTTTTACAGATAAGGAAAGACTATAAGGGTCATGTCTCCTATTTATTATTTTGTCTTAATAAACTTTATTTTTTAAAATAGCTTTAAGTTCACAGCAAAATTGAACAGTGGGTACAGCGATTTCCCATGTTCTTTCTACCCAACTTCCCAAGCATAGGCCCCACTGTCAGTAGATGCACGCACCCATCAACACTTCATAACACCATGAGTCATGATTTACATGAAGGTTCACTCTTGGTGTGGCACATTCTTTGGATTTGGATGACTGTATAATGACTGTATCCACCAGATAGATACCTACCGAAGGACATCTTCTTGGTTGCTTCCAAGTTTGGGCATTATGGATAAACCTCCTATTTCATTTTTAGGAAGATAGAATGCCCCTTCAGTTTTGTTTATTTCCACTAAGTCCATTTAGAAAAAGGATGCTAGTTTTTTTTTTTTTTGGAGGGGGGTACTATTAAACACAAATTATTCTCCCAAGAAAAGGCTGTATTTATATAAATATTAGAAAAATTATTATTGATCATGCTTGTTTTTTCCCCCACTTTTTTTGTGGGTGCATTATAGTTGTACTCTACTTGTTTTTAACTATAGAAATACTTTTGATTATATATTTTCACTTAGTTTAGAAATGATCTGTATTTACGCCCAGATTGTGTAGAGTTTAAAATGGAGGAATACAAAACATTATTATTTAGAGATGCACATATAAATGGCAAACGTAAAAAGAGCAGGGAAATGACCATCTCAAAGACCAGAATAGTATTTGTTGTTCTTGGGGAAAGAGGGACACTGACGGGAAGGGGCACCTGGGGTGGGTCTGGGTGCTGGTGATATCTGCTTCTTGACCTGGTGGGTTTCCTTAGTATTGCTTTAAAATATGCCTTAAATTAGACATGTGTATTATGTACTTTTCTTGATATATTTTACTTCACGTTTTATATTACTCAAATAGTAATCCATAATCTATCTTTGTAAGTTACTTAAAGCTCTCAAATATGAATGTCATTAAGGATTATATAGTATAGACACATAAAATTATGAATCATTAATTCTCTTAAAATTTTCATTATGAATCCTTCTTTGTACAGATTAGGTTGCTTGAACTGGAGTGGATTTTAAAGATCATTTAGATAAATCTCCTAATTTCACAGTTAAGGAAATTGAGGCCCATCAAGGAGGCATTTGAATTGAGTAGAGAAATGCATAAATTAAAATCAGAGTATTTAATTGTGAAGCCCAGGAAAGAGAGAAATAAGGAATGAATAATTTACATAGATTTTAATAAGGCATTTTAATTTTTAATTGTGGAACTTGATTTTTAATAACAAATATAATTTAAAAATTTTTTTGTAGGATGGCAGGAAATGGAACCATTGCTTTCTCTGCAAAAAGTGTGTAAAGCCTTGTAAGTATTGAGACTGGTGTTTGAGCTCTCTGTAAACATTTTTGAGTTCTTCCTTTATCTAAGTAGTATTTTTATTTCATTGCATTTAAAAAGAAAAAGTAATTAATGTAGAGACCTGATAGAACTTATTTGCTTTTTAATCTTTATAATTACCAACCTGTATGTTTTGTTTTCCATGGGGAGAGATGACTGCTAACCTGTTTCACTGTGGCATTTGGCTTGACTAATTGTTTTATTATTATTATTATTATTTTGGCTTGACTGATTTAAATAGGGCACTAAGCTACTCAGTCAGCTACCACTGTGACTGGCTCTCAGCTCATGACTTTTGAGGAAGGGCTGAATTTGTTGCCTTGTAAATCAGAGAAGTTACCTGGTTTAAGTGGGATTCTACCCTCTTTGGTTTCTTTAGCCAAATTAAACTAGCTGTGCAAACCAGCCACAACATTTAAAATAAATGCTATTCTCGCATTCTACCTTAAAAGTCAATAAAATTAAAAGTTATATCGAGTGAACTTCTAAAACTTCAATTTTTATTTTACAGCCTGGATCCACTGTAGCATTTGCAATCACTGTGCTGTTCCAGATCATTCTTGTGAGGGCACGAAAGATGGCTGCTTTATTTGTGGTGAATTAGATCACAAACGCAGTACTTGTCCTAACATTGGCACCTCTAAGAAAGCTAACAAGTTAGTTGAATTTTTTAATTACTAGAAAAAATTTTCTTTGTGTACTTTGTATGGAACAATCTACAAAGTACAGGGCATCCAGAGGATTCAAAAGTGCCAACTTGTTATTGTTGACATGACATTGTTCACAGAGATGGGGGAGGGAGAATGCCCAGAGGTCTGAAAGGGTGCTTTCAGGGAGCTCCCAGCTTTACAGGTGAAACACAGAAATAACCAAACATGAGGTGGAAGGTGATTTCACATCTGTGGTTCATATAGAATCATAATTTTGAAATTAGAGTTTAGGCATTATGGAAGGATAAGATATTTAGGTCAGGCCTTGAGGCACAGATCAGATACAGACATACAATGGTGGAAAGGATAGAGAAGGCATTTCAGGAGGCATTTCATTTGATTCCACGCAGTGGGAAATGAAGTTATTTCTTTAAATTACATCCAGTTTCATCGAAAATATTGAGACATGTTTAATACTTAAATATTTAAATTTCTATTATTATTTTTCCTGTGATTATTTTCACTATTCCCACCATTATTTCTTACTGATTGTAACTCAGAGCAAAAGTTATACCAGTGACAGTTCCTTACTTAGAAAAACTACTGTTATTGCAATGGGGTGAATTTGAATGATTATACTTAAAAAAAAAAAAAAAAAAAAACCTAAAAGAGGTTCTAGGGATTAAGTTGTCTTGTTTTATCGATTTTTTTTTTTTTAAGCAAAAACTTACTTAATATCACTGTTATTAGTTGCAGGTTACCAGGTAGCCAGATTTAACATTTATGTCAAAATCAAAATTAGGATAAAAATATGGAACTGTATCATATGATTTGTGATGAAAATCCATTAGATTAGTTAGATTAGTATTACAAATATCTGATGCTTTAGTAAGTTTTTATGATTATGATTATTTTCTACTTGTTTATTTATTTATTTTCCCCCCAGTAGAAATTGGTATTTTTTGTGGTACTGAGGATGAAATCCACAGGCTCTCTACCACTGAGCTATATGCCCATTTCTTAGGGTTTTTTTTTTTTTTTGTATTGTACCTTTATTTTATTTATTTATTTTCATGTGGTGCTGAGGATAGGCGGGCCTCAGACGTGCGAGGCTCGTGCTCTACCACTGAGCCACAATCCCAGCCCCTCCTTAGCTTTTTTTTATGAAACTAAGTTTCTGAGGCTGAGTTTGAACTTGCAGTCCTCTTAATTCAGCTTCCCTAGTATCTGGGATTACCGGTGTATGTCACCTCACCAGACTGAAAATTTTTTTCCATTAAAGTCCAGCCACTTGAATTCTGCCTGCTATTTAAACTGCCTCTTTTCAAATTTAATTATTTTCACTAGGTAGACCAAGATAGAATAGAATCTAAAAAACAATAATTAAATGAATCTTTTGTTTTTCCCTGGAAACCTCTGACTTTTAGTCTGGAATTATTGCATAATTTATGGTGTAATTTTGGGTGGAAACAGGAGTGACAGGTTCAGCCTTTAATTCTGAGAACTTAGTATACATAGAAACTGAGTTGGCATTTTGGTAACTGTAGGCTCTTTGTTGCTTCTTAAATGACTAGTGTATTTGATACTAATGTTGTTTTCATTGGGGGAAATCATCTAGTATATTTCAATGTTAGATTATAACAATTTTAATTCTAAGAGCAAATCCCTTGAAATGTGGTTTTCCTGATAATTCTTAAATAGTATTATTACTTTCTTCTCTAAGAAGAGGACTCCTAAACTTGTTATTTCTTTTAAAAAATGTTCATAATGAAATTGGCAAGGCAAAATTATTTTTTCATCATAATAGTATTTTATTTATTATTTCATCAAAATAGTTTTAATAGCCTTTTATCGCATGTGTTGTAAAAGGTCTCCCAAACTTACGCTCTTTACAACTGTCTCATTCTTTGTTTTTTCTAAGTGCTAATTTTCCTTTAGGTGTGAACTGGAATGGTGCTGGCTCCCTCTTGTGGTTAAAACTCATTTTATCAGTTACATAAATCCTTGCAATTAGAGGACAGATACTAGGTCAATTTAATTTTAAGGTAGAATAAAACAGTTAAGTTATTATACTCAATCAGTTCATCACAGTTAAAAGACTTTATCTCTGGAAGGTTTATTTATTTACATTACAAATGAATATTTGTAAATATTTTCCTTCTGGTTTTGTTTACTATATTCCCAAGTGAGATCTGGTTCATATTTAGTCTTACTTATGGGTAGATGAACTGAAGAGAAATTTAAATTTTGTATACAGAAACACATGGTTCATTGACTTTGCTAATAGTGAAAACACTTTACTTCATTAAATTTGCTAAATCATTACTTATCTGGAAATTATCCTCTTTAAAAAAGAAGGATGGGGAGAGAAGAGATTTATAAGGATTTTTTGTTATGAACTGATGAGATATCCCAGTCCATAGTGCAGAATCTAAATGTGGAAAAAAGTAATGTTGTCAAGCAAAATTCCACATAATGATTATGTGAAACTACTAATAATAGCCAATATTTATTGAGTGACTACTATCTGGTTAGCATTTTACTTCAGTAATTTAGAGTATATGTATCAAGGTGATTAAAAGCACAGGGTCTAAATCAGCTGGTCCTGTTGTTTCCTCTTTGGATGATATAGGACTTCAAAGCCTCAATTTCTTCACCTAAAAGTAGTTGGGGGAAGGGTGACATCTGCCTTGCTTAGTTTCCTTCCTAGCTCCTTAAAGATGATGTCCATTCAATTTTGTGTTCCTCACACCTAACAAACACCATGCTGATTGAACAAAAAGTGAGGCTTAAGTTTGATTCATTAAGGATTATGTGCTATTAATGAAGTTCTTCTCCCAGGTTTTGTCCTGGGACGACCAAGAAGGGCAGAGTTTGCTGTGGCTTATGAGAGGTAGACTCTAATGATTGATATTCCTGGGCAGCCAGGGAAGTTTCCATGTGTGCCAGTGGCTATTAGTGTCAGCCCATTCCTTGGTTCTTGATGTTATAAACAGCATGATTTTGCTACCCTGGAGACGTTGAATGAATGCACCATAATCTTTCCAAGACACAGATTGCATGTAACTTAGTTCAGAGAACACCAGAAACAAAAAGATCTGTTTTTTTAAAAATATTTAATCTTAAATTTTAGGTGGACACAATATCTTTATTTTACATTTATGTGGTGCTGAGGATCAAACCCAGTGCCTCGTGCATGCTAGGCGAGCACTCTACCACTGAGCCACAACCCAAGCCCAGAGATCTGTTTTTGTTTTGTTTTGTTTATACCAGACATTAAACGTAGGGGTGCTTAACCATTGAGCCACATCCCCAGCCCTTTTTCCTTTTAAATATTTTCTGTTTAGAAACAGAGTCTAAGTTGCTTAGGCCTCGATAAATTGCTGAGGCTGGCTTTGAACTTGTGTTCGTCCTGTCTCAGCCTCCCGAGCCACTGGGAATACAGGCGTGAGCCACTGCACCCTGCAGAAGGGATCTGTTTTGTCTGATGTAGTGTAGTGTTTTGAGAGGGTGAAGGGAGTTCCAGCCTGTTCATTTTGAAACTAGTCTTCAAGAAGATAGGGACCACAAAAGGTGGACCTCCTGTGTGGCACTTGTCAGGATTTCTATACCTGCAGAGGGAAGGAAAATTAGCTGCAGGGTTTATAAAAATAGGCCTTTTCAAGTGTCAGTTTTTCCAATGTGCTCTTTCATTTTCCTACCTGTGCTAATGCCATATGTATTAATCCCTGTTCTAAAAAGTATAATTCAGGGATTTGTAGATTGAAGTGCTGAGTTGAACAGTGTAGATACACCAAAAAAAGCAAAAGCCAAAAACGAACTCACTCGTTGGTGTGGTTATTTACCTTCGTGGTTTGTTTGTCCCAAATAGCTTGTTCTAAATCTGTAGTAGTCATCTTTTAAAGAAATGTCTTTTCTCAAGCATTTTGCTCGGTCAGGCCTCTGTTTCTTTGTTGTTATGGTTGGGATATTGAGGATTTATGCTTACGATACAGCAAATTGTTTCCCTTCTATTCTCCTATTTGGTTAGCTAGTTAATTAAACTTCACCATAATTACATAATTCACTGTGCTCATTCTATAAAATAATTTAGCACCTTGTTTTTCAGAGCTGTCAGAAAGCAGAAGCAAAGAAAAAGTAATAAGATGAAAATGGAGACCACAGAAGGACGATCCATGAATCACACATCTGTTACAGGGAGAAAGAAGAGGAGGGAGAGAGCCCATCAATATCTTTGCTCTTAAATGTCCAGTGACTTGAGAATAAGAAAGATTTATAGTCCAACCTTTGATGCCATTTTCTGCAAGTGCTACACTGGACTTAAATTCAGTCGCTTTAAACGAATGCACCTTTCTAAGCTCAATAACAGGCAGGTGGCATTTGCTGGCTTCTCCTTCCCCTTCTGCCTCTCTGGAGACCTGGGGAGCTGTTCCATCCTGAGCTGGGTTTACTGCTGCACTCTGCATGCCTTTTCTCTTCTAAATCTCTCCCAATCTTATTATTTTAACCTCCTTTGCCTGAAAAGTGGGCATACAGCATTCTTTTGCAGATGATTTCAGAAGAAAGTGAAAGTAAAAAGCTGTAAAATTTTGTTTATATTGAACATAAAAGTGTGTTTAGATATGAAAATATTCTGTTAAATAGTAATCAGTGGCTTAACTCCTCTTGCAAAGAAAAGTACAATTTACAGTTATTTTTCAGTTGAATCTGATGATGGAAAGAATTTTTTGCAAAGGCACTCTACATACATAAAGGTCACAATGATATTATTATTAAATGTTTATTTTTCCAGTACTTCTTGTAGTTGTCCTTGATGGTATAGACTCACTTAAATATTGGGTGAATTAGATGTTTAGAACCATGACTTGCTGTCACTTCAATGCTGTAAGTTTATCTCTTTGGAATAGCGGTTGGTAGCAGAAGGGAGCATTGTAATTAAAATCCTCACTCTTGTCTTGATGAACACTTCCCGGCTGCATGGCCGTGGCCAATTTTACTCACTCTCTAAAAACTCCAGTTTCTTCATTCTTCTAGTGTGGAGCATAATAGCTATAACTCAGTATATATTAACTCAGGTTCGCTCCCCCAGTCACCACCGCCACCATACTAAAGATTGAACCCAGGGCACTCCACCACTGAGCTACATCCCCAGCCCTTTTTATTTTTTATTTTGAGACATGGTCTCACTAAGTTGCCAAGGTTGGCCTTGAACTTTCGATCTTCCTGCCTCATCCCTCTAAAGTTGCTGGGATTACAGGTGTGTGTTACTGCACCTGATTCATGTTTTTTTGTAATTATGTTAAATGAGATACATGTGCCTGGCTCTCAGTTTTCCTCTGTCATTGACAAGTTCTGTCAACAGATGAAGATTGCTCCTGGGACTTAATGGCATCTGCTGGTCCAATAGCCTAGCTCTGAAGGGAGTCATTTGAACTCCCAGAATAAACATTATCTGATATTATCTCCTTAAGACTGAATAGTTTTGAATGACTTATATTTGCTTAGTGACTTATTCCCAAACAACTGCTTTAAATTTGATTTGAAGGCATCTTTACTTTTGGTTATCTCAAGCCCTGTGAGTACTGCACCTCATCTGGTATTATAATTTTAGGTAAGTAAGATTGTTTAATGCATGATATGAAATACTCAAGCATGGCCCAGAGCAATAGGGTAGTGGTGTACATCAGGCAACCTCAAAATAGGAGTTAAAACTCTGGAACTTAATAAGTCAGAGAATTCTTCTTTGCACTCTCCACCCTTGGCAGTGCTGGGGATGAGCCCAGGACTCTGTGTATGCTTGATAAACATTCTACCACTGAGCTACACCGATAGCCCTGCCTTGTTCCCTTTGGTATGTGATTGCTGTGATGACAGGAAAGGCAGGTCTGGAGATGATTGGATGAGACATAAACTCTGTAAAATCATTGTGAGTTCCCCTCTCTGAATCAAGCCTGGATAGGGATATTGCCTGACTTTTATGGTGTTCACTGTATATTGGTAAAATACTTTGAATTCTCCTCTGAAAATCTCAGACATACCTGAGTGACTCTGACCACTAAACAATTGGGTCCTTATGGTCAATGGTTATTTTCATCTACATGTTCCTTAATTTTAAGATAACATCAATGTAAAGTCACCACTGAAGCCTGGTATGTGTGGTTCTATCTAGTTACGTGGGAGACTGAGAAGGAGGACTGCTTGAGCCCAGGAGTTAGAGGCTAGTCTCCAACATAGCAAGACCCCTATCTCCAAAATTTAAAAAAAAAAAAAATTATCATAGCTTTCCTGGGGAGAAAAATAGAAACATTATTCTATAAATTATACATATGAATTTTTTAGATTTTTCTGATTTTAGAAATATTGAGATGCAGAAAGAGTACAACTTTAGAATTGAGGAAATAGAGTATTAGTTCTAATGAGGAGTGATTTTTCTTAAAACTTTGTTATCTTAGAAAATTAGAATTAGGGAATTAGGTGAGTCTGTTCTTGTACTCAATACCATTTTTTTTTTTTTAGTTGTTGATAGACTTTTATTGTATTTATTTATGTGCGGTGCTGAGAATTGAGTCCAGTGTCTCACACATGCCTCACACACGCTACTGCTGAGCCCCAGCCCCACTCAATACCAATTTTTAGGACTTAATCTCTGAACATTAAGATACCTACTAAAACAGCAATGGGAAAAAAAAAATGTCTGAAATTTGACAGATAAAAATTTGTAAGCTTTTTAAAAGTTGACATTTTAAATAAATAATTACAGGTAAATTTCATTCTGTTTCTTACATTACCAAATTTAATGAATTACCACATCATATTTTTAGGCTCTCCATGAGACTTTGCAGTTTTTTCTTCATCAGTCTGATCCTTAGTCTGTAATATGCTGCCTTCTTTTCATACTATACTACTCTTCCTGCTTGGAATGTGGGCATCTGTTGAAAGCTTATGGAGTCTTCAGGTCCTGGCTTCTGAATCCATGAGTCTATATACTATCCAGTATCATCTTCTCTGAACCCCTCACTGTTCTACCATTTATTTTATTTTCCCCAAAGAGTTGAGCTTTCAACGTTAGTACACATTTTATCTATGCTTATTTTTTTTAATTTTTATTTTTTAGGTGTAGATGGACACAACACAATGTCTTTATTTTTATATGGTGCTGAGGATCGAACCTGGGTCCCCCCTGTGCTAGGCGAGCACTCTACTGCTGAGCCACAATCCCAGCCCTTATCTATGCCTCTTAAATGCCTAGTAGGTACTCAATAAAAATCTGAGGAAAGAATAGAATTGTCCAGAGGCTTTGAGATGGTAGGCATGCCTAAGATGTGGAAAGGACTTGCTCCTGTCTGTTTATTCTAAAGACTGAAAAAAGGAAAACAGACCTAAATAATATTGGATGGGATTAGAAGTTGATATGTGGCCCATCTTCACATGAGGTTCTAAATGTGGGCATGTGCAGGAAGGAGGATTGGTAGCCTCATCTGGAAGCCTTTGAACTTAGACAATGATTCAGTTTGGGAGTAACTTGAAGAAAAACCCTTGAGTTGATATCTGGCCCCTTCAAAGCAATCTATAAAATACTCGGCATCTGAGAAAGATTTGCCTAATTCTGAAAAATAAAACCACAGCTTAAAAAGGGTCCAATGTGCTGCCACCTCTTTTGCAACATCCTTATTGGTCTCTTCAGGGGAGCAGTACATCTCTGTCCAGTGTGTTAAAGTGTGTGTTAGTGGGTTTTCATTTTATATTTCTTTTAAGGTCCTTAAATCCTGCCCTATAGTAGAACGACTTTATGGACTTGTTTACCGTATAGGTATTAGAAACTTGTTGATGGCAGGGACCTGTGGGTGTCATTGGGCCATTGGGCTTGTTCACTAGAGCCCCTAGAACTGTGCCCTGCACAAGGTGATACCAGAGATCTCCAACTGCATTGTATGTGATATCAGTTAGTGGGAAACAGCCAGATTAACACGTTTTCCTGGAATTAGTAGGTGTTCCCAAATACCAACTCACTAAGTGGAAATGCCATTATAGACTACTTTATGCCTCAGTATCCCGGCTGTGCTACTTAAGAAGCTAGTACACTTAGAGTGCCTAGGTAAGGAAAGCTTCCACAAATTCAAAGGACAATGTGATTTTACTTATTTAATGTGATTTTAGTTGGAACATTAAGACATGGGTTTAATTACTTGAGAGTCAGCTTAGAAGGTCATTGCAATAAAGTGAAGGTAAAATCTCTACTGTTTGATTTCAGTCGTTGTAGTATAAATGTTAACTCAACAAGATTGAGGAATATAGCAACAAAAGTGAGCAAGAAGATCTCAGAGCTCAGAGAGGTGAGTTTAGCCCATTAGCCAGATGGTCCCAAGAGTCTCAAACTGTTGAGTTGCCTGGTACATTGCAGGCTAGCAGAGGGATAACAGCAGGTGAGCTCTAAGAAACCAAGCCTGAGTAGACGGGCCAGTGTCTTTATCAGCAGATGGGGAGGCCAGGAATAGGAGAGAATGAGAGGAACTCCGCCTAGTCATTCTGTATGCTTTAATGAGGATTAATTTTTAAAATTAATTTAAATTATTTTTTTATTAATTTTCCAGTTAATATATGAGCCATGAAACCAGAGGAAATTGAAAGCTCTGTACTCCCACAACCAGGGATAACCACCATTAGAATTTCCCTCTTCTTCCGAATATAGTTCTTATATGTAGTTGTACAGACTCAGCTGAAAGTACCCCCAAAACTTGAATTGTAAATATATACTGTTTGCAACCCAGACTTTTTCACAGACATGTTGCAAATACCAATTTATGTTTATAAAGATAGTATTATTCTTCAGGGTAGTTTTATTGTATCCACCAGTAGTTAGTTCTGGCTAGGCTTGTGATAGGGGTGAGTTCAAGGTCACAATGAAGCTCAGGACTTTTGTTTCCTGGTTGAGGAAGTGTTCATTCTCTCTCCAGTGGGGGAGCCAGCCTTGAGGTGCTGCTGCTTGCAGCCTGTCTTCAAGTCTTTGCTACTGCTGGACTTTTAATTTACACGAGGCAACACATACTACTTGTGCCAGGATTTTTGGGGGGGTACTAGAACCCAGGGCTTTGCACACACTAGGCAAGAGATCTACCCCTGAGCTACACTCCTAGCCCTACTTTTGTCATTTTGAATCAGTTGTCCCCCTACCCATGAATGTAACTATGGTAGAGCAGAGAGCTTCCAGCATCAACTATTACATTTATTTTTCCAGCAAATTCACAATTTGTTTATTTTGTGTGTTCCACCCATTTCGTGACTTCAGAATAGCCTTTCACATGGCTTGCATTGGTCACCTCCCATACAACTCCATCTTCCATCTCTGGATGTGGGAATCCCAAATCTTTGTTCAGACCCTGACTTTCCCCCATCATGTGCCTCTCGAGTTGCCTAGGGCATCACAGATAGATTTCCATGCTACATCTCTACCTTAACACAGTCCTCACTGAACTTCTTTTCTCTGCTCTACTCTCTCCCTCCCATGCTCCACTATCCCCACTCCTGGAGTCAGTAACAGCCAGCCCTCTGCTCCCTGAGCCTGTGCACTCACATACTCCAGCCTGCCTTTCAACTATTCCCTTCCTTTTCATTCCTTCAACCTGATGAATAATCAATTCTGCTTCAGGAATGTTTTTGGAAGCTGCCTCACCATCCCCTTAACTAGGCTTCCTGTGTCTTTATACTTCTAGTCCTTTCCATTCTAATTCTCTGCCCTTGTCCTAAGAATTAAGGCCTTAACTAATCAGATTCTGTCACACTCTCCCTTCCCTCCCAATTTCTTTTGCAGCTACCTAGCTAGCCCTTCAAAATCCATTCCTGTACTATCATGGTATGAAATATGCCACTGGCATGAGCTAGCCCAAGAAAAATAATTATTTCTAGAAAGGTAGTTCTTGCACCCCCCTCCCAACACTAGAGGAGAATATAAAAAGTATGGAATTACAGAGTCCATTTTTCCTTCTATTCTCCTCCCCCGTCTGCAGATATTTCTACTCTCCTGCCCTGGTTTCCTTAAAAAGCACCACCTGAGTCTTGGGTTTCCTTTTTTCTTGATTCTGTGCCACAAAGGTGCAAATGAGCAAGTTTGACAAAGCACTCTTTCCTCCTGATGGGAAAGACAAATAAACAGAGTAAAACCAAAATCAATCTTTTTTTTTTTTTTTTTTTTTTTGGTACCAGGGATTGAACACAGGGGCCCTTAACCACTGAGCCACATCCCCAGCCCCTTTTTGTATTTTATTAGAGATAGGGTCTCACTGAGTTGCTCAGGGCCCTGCTAAGTTGCTGAGGCTGGGTTTGAAATCTTGATCCTCCTGCCTCAGCCTCCCGAGTTGCTGGGATTACAGGCATGTGCTGCTGTGCCCAGGAAACTGAAATCTCTTTTATGGGGTCAGAGGAAAAAGAAAAGGCTGGAAAACACTGTATTAACAGTTCTTGTCCTACTGGGAGCATTTCCAGTAACCATTACACAGGTGATTCTCCTATAAGGCTATTCATTGTTTCCTGTGTTGAAAGGCCTTTTTGGAAATTCATACTCTTCCTTGAAGGTTGGTATGCAGGTAATTATATTCTCTTCTGTCCTTTGATACCTCTTGGAACGGTCACTTTTATGTGTTTTATGGGGGTTCATGTTGAGGTTAAATTTCAGAAAAATGGCCGTTCAGTTTCCATAAGAACATTAAGTGGAGTATATTGGACCCCCACTGTACTAGTAATATTTGTATAAATAATATAATTATCCATTTTTGCTGCCCCAAATCATTAATGAAAACAACACATGAAAATGCATTTCATGAATAACAAAGACAAGTCCATTTTTACCTTGGATAGGTTGAATCTAGAAAAATTGGGGAGACATGTTAAGGTATTTGCAGCAAAGGCAAGGGTAGGAAAGCCTGTGTCTGAAAGGGAGCAGGGAAGGCATTGAGTCAGAGATAAGAACAGTGCCTGGCACTGGCACATGTAACAGCTACTTGCATATTTGTTGCTAGAAGAATCTAATGCCTGCTCCTCGAGGGCCAGATTCAGAAAAGGGCAGGAATATTGGACTTACTGAAAGATGGCTGGCTTTCTCCCATAGATGTCAATTCAGGAGTCCCAGTGGTGTTCTCTTAGGTGGGATCATCCGGTGAGAACTGGGATGTTGACTCTTTCTTATTTTTATTTATTTGTTTGTTTATTTAAAGGAGCACCTGCCAGGCTAGGAGCCTTCTGGGTTGAGTCCCTGTATCCATGTATTTTTACATAATAAAACCTTAGCTGAAGGATCAACCTGTGAGAGCCCACAGCCCTCATTTATTATAGTGGGCTGCTACCACCAATAACGTGAGGTGCATATTTAAAGAGGACGAAGAATCAAAGTATTATTTGCACATGTGAAGGAGTTTAAGCAGGCTCTCCCCCAACCTTAGCTGCAAACTGGAGTCATTTAAAGGTTTTAATAAACATTGGTTCCCAGGGTTGGGATTGTGGCTCAGCGGGAGAGCGCTCACCTCGCATTTGCGAGAGCCTGGGTTCGATCCTCAACAACACATTAAAAAAAAAATAAATAAGTGAGGTAAAGGTATTATGTCCAACTACAACTAAAAAATAAATTTTTTTTAAAGAATAAATACTGGGTCCCATTCGGTATTAATCCCTTTAATTGATCTGGGAGGGGGGAGGCGAGCTTTTTAAAATTCTGCTGAGCAACCAGGACTGAGAACTAAGACCTGTTAAAGGACTCCCGGCTGATAAGGACCTAAAGTTTACAGCGTCTCTAAGGCCTTGCTCCCAAATCCTGGACGATCTTTTTCCCTACTGCAATGAATTACTCTGAAGACTGCGAAGACCTGAAAGCACACCCACACACAACTGGCGGGTGGCCAGAGAGACACGTCTCTATCAACCCTGGGGCCAGCCCCCGTGCTAGCTCCGCCCCGAGCCCGCCCTCGCCCCGCCCCCGCCCTTGCCCAGGCCCCGCCCAGCTCCTCCCCCGGGCACACCCGTCAACACGCCGACCGCCCCAAGCCCTCCCGCCTGCTCACCACCTCTTTCCTCTCGCGAGGACACCCTGGCGCCGGAAGTTCCCGGAGCGAGCGGCGGGGCGGGGTGGAGAGGGAAGGGTTGCTGGGCCGCGTTGGCCGAGCAGGGTGGCTCTCCCAGGGACCCGGGGAGTCTGGCTTTTCGCCCAAGGCCGGTGCCGAGGGCTCCGCCGCCCTCTGACTGGGGTGTGGTTGCAGGGCCGCCCCTATGTTGCGTTTTCCGACCTGTTTCCCATCCTTCCGGGTGGTGGGAGAGAAGCAGCTGCCCCAGGAGATAATTTTCCTGGTCTGGTCGCCTAAGCGGGATCTCATTGCTTTGGCCAACACCGCGGGCGAGGTAAGTGAGCCGGCTGGGTCCACTGGCATTGGGTCGAGAACCCCAGCCCAGCCCGGCTCCCGTGGGCCAGACTGCTCGAGTGTCATCCGTTTCCTGCGCTTGGCGGCCCACCTGCGTGCCCCGCCCCTGCTCCAAGGCGGCAGTCAACTTTTAAGTAGTGGAAGTGTGAAGGACTGTATCTGCCAAAGACGGTTTATTTATATGCCAGTTTCCTGTATTTTGGGGTCATGAGAAATTTTCACTACAACTACACAGCCCTGCATCCTCAAGTCGCCCCCATTCGTTGATTTGTTTCTTGAAAAGCCCATGCATGATGTGCCACTCTGGAGCAAGGAGGTGGTAGATTCTTGAACCCTGCCCTGAGTCTTTTTTTCAGTTTAATAGCAGAATAAACATAAATTGTTCTCAAGCCTTATTGCAAATGTGCATGGTGTAGCTACCAATAGGGGAGGTTTTAAGGCTCTATGTCCTGTTGTCCAACTTTTTACACCTGGGTTGGATGGCCACTTTCCACTTGAAGGTACCTTTACATTGAAAAAGAATGGTGTGTCACTGGATTCCTGACAATATGTGTGAACGCTGTCAGCGTTTCTAGTCATTTATATTATGCTTTATCATGTATAACCAGTTTGTAGACAATTTTCTACTAAAGGGTAGTAGTATTTGGCAGCCATTTTGTAAGGAAACCTTCACTTATGCATCTTTCCTCCTTGGGCAGGTAAAGTTGTGTTATGTGTAGCCAAAATTTGAAAACTAGGTGGTAAGGCAATCCTAGCAGCCGCGGAAACTTAGTAGCCTGTAAAACTGCATTACTATGTTATCTGCCTTGACTCATGTATCAGTATGTTGTTTAGTTTCTTAAGGCTCTCCATGAGTCTTTAGTCTCTCTTCTGCCAGGGTGCTTTGGAATTCTATCATGATTCTAGAGAGCTTTACAGGTAATACAGTCGTGGTAGTAGGAAAGAAGGTAGATATTGGGGCATCAAGAGAATTCAGATCAGTATGTGATAGTGGGCACTGTTGTTTCCATTTTCTCTAAGAAGCAGCAAAGGGCATTGTCTGAGTGAATATCGAGAAGTAAATTTGGAGGAGAGCGAAGAGGTGTGAAAAAGGTGACAAGACAGGAGGGTTTGGGAAATGTAATAGGATTGCTTGTCAATATTAAGGACTAAGGAAGGTTAGTGGTCTAGTAATTTGAGAAAACAGTGAGTATGGTTGTACTTGTTTCTTCATTCTTTTTGGCTCTATGGATGCAGACATGATTGGGCTTAAGCAGGATTGTTGTTTCACAAGTGTGGCAAAGAGATGCAAAGGAGTTGAAGTTACATGCAGAAGCAGTGACTATAGTGATGAATCTTGGATTCTAACCTGATCAAGGAGGTAAGTGAGGGTATGTTCAGGGTGAGGGACATTGAATAGGTAGTAGAATCAAAGGATTATATACCCTGATGAGGTTGAGGAATTAGAGTTGGATCTTGTAGAGATCAGCTGGAAAGTGGGAATGGAAGTTTGAAACAGATTTTGGCAGCATTGTGAACTGTTGGTAGTGACTAGGCCCTGGGCGTGCACCTAGGAGTGGCTGTGGTGAAGTAGGGAAATATGATCATTGGAGAGAGATAGCTGAGCACGGTCACCAAATGTAATAATGAGTAGTTTTGGAAAATGTGAGTGAGCAAGGAGACCAGCTCTTTAGGGAATGAGAGGAATGGCCCAGGGGTCTGTCATATGTTTGGAGATTTTAAAGAAGTCATCCAGAAATGGTATTGAGAATCGAGGAGGATACCTACTTCATCTCCTAGCCCAGTAGAAAGACTGCACAGGACATGGGATACAAAACGGCCACCAGCTGCAATGTTACAGGGAAGCAGTAGCCTCAGGTGAGAGGTGCATTTCAGAGAAAAGGATGAAGATAGTGTTTTGAAGACGACCGATTGATCATGAATTGCAAAGGATGTGGAGGGAGAGTGTCAGAAGTAAGAAATAGTGTAGGTAATTCCAGACAAGAGGATCAAATCTAGGGTGTGAGCGATTCCTTGGGAGTCCTAGGTTCCCAATGGTGACTGATATTATCAGTCATTATCAGTCATTCTGACCTGTGAGGGAAGGCAGGAGACTAGTGAGGCTTCATGTGTGGGGACTAAGGAGATGAGGAGTGGTTCTTTCATGAACACGTGCAGTCCTGAGACTTTTCTTCTTTTTTTCCAATGGTTGGTTATATAGAGAGGCTAGAGTAAGGACAGGTTTAGTTTTGAGGCTCCAAGGGGCCCTGGAGCATCATAGTGACCTTACAAGGTGGGCATTTACTGGTGCGGAAACGCAAATGTAGACTGGGTAAGTGACTTATTCAAGATCCATGGCTAGAATACAGCTGAAATTAGATGCCAAATTGTCTGATCCAAAGTTTAGTTATTTTACTATTTACAGCTACTTTTTAAGTGCTATTTATGTTCTTTGTTTCTTTTTTGTTGTTGTTGTCTTTTTCTTGGACAGTCTTTTTATTCCTTTCTAAAAGGTAAATCTGTTGATATGAAAGAAAAATGTACAAGTACGGGGTTAAATTGAAATACTTTTTTTGTTGTTTTCTTTCAAAATGCCTTATGTTCATTCAGCTACTTGTCTTCTGTTCCTCTGATAGTTAAATATTTTACTCAGTAGATGTTAAGTATTTAAAGTCTTATGATGGGGGGGGGTCTAGCTTTATTTTGTTTTTTGAAATAGATTTTTAATTCTGACATTTTACCTGTTTTATCTTAGGTTTTACTTCATCGACTTGCAAGTTTTCATCGAGTTTGGAGTTTTCCACCAAATGAAAATACAGGAAAGGAAGTAACCTGTCTGGCTTGGAGACCAGATGGCAAACGTAATAATAATATTATAAAAAATAACTTTCTTATTTTCATAAAGAGTGTTCTTTATAAAAGCTTATTTCAGAAAGAATTAATTGTGTACATTAAAATTTGGGGATTTTAATTTTTTGAATGCTTTAACAATTTTTTATAGAACTCAGATGAATTTTACCATCTTCCTTCTTTGGCAGATATCTCTGGCAAAGATAACTTTGAAGTGAGATCTAATGGAGTATACAAAATGTTTTGGTTTGATTCTTTCCTTTTTGTGCTTGTGCTGCACCATTTGATCCAAGTACCACCTGTCATTTACCAGTCAGTTCAGTGCCACCTTGGCCTTTTTCTCCTAAGAGTATATTTTAGCACTAACTATGAGGCTCATAAACATTCTCTGTGTGTCTATTTACTGCATCTAAACGACTGTTAGCTCTGACTCCATTTCTTGCAGGTCTGTGCTATCTTTTTCCTCTTGGTACCTTTTCTGTTGTTTGGGTATGGCTTTGATTACTGAACTCTTCTTCCATGTGTTATTTTATAGTGACAGTCCTTATAGGAACTGTTGTACACATGTAGACTGTACAGTAAAATGTTGTAAATCCTAAAACCTAAAGTTCATTTGTATTATTGGTGTTTTAGGAAGAAAGTATATTGTTTTTCTGAAGTAAATGATATGTGCTCCTCACTGTTTGTTTTTTGTTTTTTTTTCTAAATAAACATAAGTACTAGAAATTCCCTGAAAGCCTATCACTTAGCAATTGGTGAACACTTTTCTGACATTTTCTGATAAAATATGTACATATAGAAATCTGTATGTAGGGTTTTAGCAAAAGAAGTTATTTGATGCATGCGGTTTTACTGTGTGATTTTTTTTTTCTTTTTTTGTCTCAGCATGAATAAATTTAACATATTAATGTTAAATGACAACATGCTAATTTATTATAGTAATTTACTAAATATATCCCTCTTGATGTACCTGTATATTATTTCCAGTTGTTGGCTTTTATAAAGCAGTGCTGTATAAACATTCTGAACACTGACTGGGAAGAACTTGGTATGATTTTGTAAAATACTTCCAAAACACTATACTCATTCTATAGTCATTTTGCCCAGAATGTGTATAGAATATGTGTAAAATTAGGGGACTTTTGTTGTGGTGGTTTGTTTTTTATTTATTTATTTTTGGCCATAATGGGGATCAAACTCAGGGTCTTGCACATGTTAGTGAAGCACCACACCTCTGCCCTTACACCCAGAGCCTTAAAATTTGAGGACCTCAAGGTCTTCAAGATGTTACTATCATCATAAAACCAGGATCTCAAAGGTGGAAAGCCAGTGTGTAGAAATGTGCTTAAGTAGATGAGTTTATCATTTTCTTAAAGTACATTTCATGTTTTTGGACAGTAAAATGTGTTTTTTGTTATAGAAAGATCATTTCAAGATACTTTTACATTGTTTTTTAAAACAGGAGGCTCAGATTGCCCCACATCCAGCAGAGTTATGTGTAGCGGTGTGCAGTGAAACTTCATTGCTCTCTGTTTAGAAATTCTTAAATTGGATATGTTAGGAAGATAGTAGTGACTTATGTAGAGAAACTATAGTAGATAATTATTCAGCCACAGTCAAAGGAGGAAGACTCATCAGTATTCGGGGGTGGTGTTTACTATTCTGGGTTAGACACATAAATAGACTTTTCAAGAACACAGCAGATGGAATCACTTCCTATCTTTTGGACATGTTTATAGGACCCATATGTCTTGATGATAAGTTAATTCTTAATCTATTAAGACCCATTTTGTATTTTCTGCTTGACAGTAAGATTGCAGTCCAGAGTTTTTGATGTTTAAGATGTTAAGGACAATATGTGAGAAAGTAGATTGCTTATGAAATTTGAGCACTTGAAAATAAACTTGGGTAATAATGTATATATGTGCAAAGATATCTTTAGTGTTTAATTTCTATGATTAGGATGTGCTTAAAATAGTCCAACTGGGCATTAAGTGAAATACCCATTTATTTTTTTGCAAAGGTTACATAATCTTTTTTTGATTTTTTTTTTTTTTCCCCTTGTTTAGTTTTGGCCTTTGCTCTTGCTGACACCAAGAAAATTATTTTGTGTGATGTAGAAAAGCCTGAAAGCTTGCATTCTTTTTCTGTGGAGGCTCCGGTTTCTTGTATGCATTGGATGGAAGTGACTGTAGAAAGCAGGTACAGTAATCAGAAAAGAACACTACCAGCAGTAACAATAGCATACCCGGGAAATTTTCATGTTTTGAAATGGGGAAACACTTGTCTTGAGTGTTCAGTGTACATTGCATTTAAATTTTGGTTTACGCCAAGTATGGTGGTATATACCTGTAATCCATGTGACTCAGGAGGTCGAGGCAGGAGGATCATAAGTTTGAGGCTGGCATTTCTTAAAAAGGAGTGAATTAATCCCCAGTACCTAAGTAAATAAATAAAATTAAGTAAATAAAATAAATTGGTTTTAAGGTTATCAAGATAAAATGCTTTAATATTGTGCTGGGTATTTTTTCTTCTAAAATAGTCAATTATTGGAGCAGCAGTGCCTGAATAGTCATGATTTTTCTCTTCAATCATGTTTAGTAGTTTATATCAATGATTTTATACTTTCAAGTAACATTAATTAGAATTGAGATTCTGTTTTCTGTTTCACTTTTTTTTTTTTTTTTTTGGTCTGGAGTTATGTCTTTTGTGTCTTAGTTGAACATTCTGTTGTGACACTGAACAGGTTCCTTCCATGCCCATGGTTTTCATAGTTTCCTTTGTTTGGTGAAAGTATTTTGCCTTATTGTGTGTAGTGAAGCAATGCACCAGGCTTGCAGTGAAGGTGGACTGAAGGGTCACTGAGTTATGACTAATGTTAAAAAGAAGAAAGGAAGAAAACTGTTTTTCTTTTGAGGGAAATTAGCTTTCTTTTCATTAGCTTTTCCTTTTTAATTAAGTTTCACTAGGTTAATATCAAATGAGTTGTAAGTCCTAACTGTTAAGAATTACAAATGAGATGGTGTGAGGGGGGGAAAAAAAGAAAAAGAAAATGCTAAAGTCTAATCCAAAAAAAATAATAATAATAATAATTACAAATGGTTATGTGACTTTCTAGAAGTGGGAGGAGCAGAGCATGCCTTGCAGTTCACTTCCCAGCCCAGTTACCTGCAGAGTGTATTCCTAACACGGTATCTGCTAACAGCTTAGAAATGTTATGTGGAGATTCTGGGATCTCTCATCTACAATGTGTCGAAGTGGGAAAAAATACTTCGCAAGTCACCCCAAGTCACTCGTTTCACTTTTTCACTCATTTGTTTCCAACCTCATTTGGAGGTAGACTTGGGAAAGAAAAGTAATACGTAAGACTATTTCAAAATTCATGGTATTTTCTCACACCTGCTGGGTTATCAACCCCCCCGGGTGTATGTAAGCCATAAACCAATAATCAAATGATAGAATGATTGAAATGTTCCTTAAAATTACCCTTTACACTTGTACATTTAGTGTGGTTTCTTATGTGAGAGTTAAGATGTCATAAATCCTCAGTTGGTGTCTGAATACTGAAAGTAATATAAAAGCATATTATATTTGTGGAGAAATTGCTTACTATTATTCATTTCTATAAATGTGAAATGTATAGGATGATTTATTTTACAAAAATAACAAATTCCTAGTTTTGCATTTCTCATTTGTGATATTAGAACGATTGTTTGATGATGATAAGATATTGTGGCATCTTTTTACTTGATAAGTTTTATAAAACGGAGTCTTTTTGGGCTGGGATTGTGGCTCAGTGGTAGAACACTTGCCTCACATGTGAGGCACTCAGTTCGATCCTCAGCACCACATAAAAATAAATAAAGATATTGTATCCATCTATAGCTAAAAATATTTAAAAAAAACTGAGAGTCTTTTAAAAGAAATGTACATTTTTAGCGAAAAAAGAATTAAAATCTTTGATATTTTTATAATGCTTGGTTTTTCCTCCTTTTTAGTGTATTAACATCTTTTTATAATGCTGAGGATGAATCAAATCTTCTCTTACCTAAGCTGCCCACCTTGCCAAAAAAGTAAGTATCATAGTTTTGTTTCTTTGGAATTAATCTTCCACATTTCTCTGTCCTCTATTTGTAATACTGTGGCAATTTTCTTATGCATTAATATATATATATATATATATATATATATATATTTCTTTTAAGAGTATTTTTTATCTTTATCTGTTTTCCCCCAGTTATAGCAGCACCTCAAAAATATTTAGGTAAGATAAACCTTTTTCATTTTCAAGTAAGGTAATATTTTATTATTTGAAGATATAGTTGAAAGATGACCAAATTTATTTTTGTATTTTAGTGAAGAAAATTCTGATGAAATTATAAAGCTCTTGGGAGATGTCAGGTAAATCTTGCAGATACCTTAAATAAGTCTGATTTCTTTAAGTTGATATTTCATATTTGAGTCAGTTTTCAGAAGTTTCAAGCAAGTCCTTTGTCATGTTATTTCATTGTTGATATTAATACCACTAAACAACATAGTGATGTTAATATCTGTTGTTTTTAGTAGAGTCTATCAATGATAAAACTGATGACAATTTAAATAAGCCAGAAAAAGGATTGTTTTGTTATTGATTGCATATAAATATGATTTTTAATGTTATTTTACTATAAACTGGTTTTTCTTTAGGCTGCACAGAAAATTTATATTGTTCTTTTGGGGAAAGAAAAGAAATAGCCTGGATGCAATAAATCTTGAGTGGTAGTAGATTTGTCTGGTTTTTGTTCCCTGTGCGGGGCATAGTTAGCATGTGGGTTATGTGGGAACAGTAGCCATGTTTTCTGGTTTAAGAACTGAATCGTCTCTGTTGTTGGTTGGTCCTCAGCTTTTTGCATTATTTTTAATTAGGCTGAATATTCTTGTCCTTGGAGGAAGCTCTGGATTTATTGAGCTCTATGCTTATGGAATGTTCAAAATTGCTCGAGTCACAGGGGTAAGTTTTTCTTTAAAAATATTCTGTATTGTTTATCATAGAATATATAGCAGTTTACTTATGGAATGAGAATAAAACCAGGATTTTTCAGTTCTTAAATAGAGGATATAGTGGATAGTGAGATAGTTTCTTCTTTTTTTAAAATTTATTTATTTTAATTAAGCTTATATGACAACAGAATGCATTTTGATTCATTGTACACAATTGCAGCACAACTTTTCATTTCTCTGATTCTACATGATGTAGTGTCACACCGTATGTGAAGTCATGTGTGTATCTAGGTTAATGATGTCCATCTCATTCCACCATCTTTCCTGCATTCATACCCACCTTCCCATCCCTCCCTCCCCCTTGCCCAATCAGAGTTCCTTCATTTTCCCCATCCCNCTTTTATCAACACATGCCCTAACTGCTCTTGGTTCCACTGGGGTGCCTCCTTCCCTTAGTAATTTACTTAACACCCCTTCCATATTTTCGTCACAAAGACAATACAACATTTCAAGAAGAAACAAGACACAAACATACTGTATCAATCTTCTCCATTTTCTCAAAATGGCCATTTTTCCTCTTGCCCTATCTGCCTAGGGACTAGCAGATTTGCTCCTGTCCTATCTAGGGACGGGCAGCTTTTTCTCGTCAACTTACCCCCGAGTGTCCCGGGGCTCCCGGTACGGGCCACCATCTGCCGCAGTCCGGCTGCAGCACCCTCCGGTAACGAAAAGTATTCAGTAATTGCCTTTTGCTGCAACTTTTTTCCTGATAATCCTTCTTCTTCTGAACTTTCTTTTTCTTTCTAACTAGAATTCCTGGGCTTTTATCAACACATGCCCTAACTGCTCTTGGTTCCACTGGGGTGCCTCCTTCCCTTAGTAATTTACTTAACACCCCTTCCATATTTTCGTCACAAAGACAATACAACATTTCAAGAAGAAACAAGACACAAACATACTGTATCAATCTTCTCCATTTTCTCAAAATGGCCATTTTTCCTCTTGCCCTATCTGCCTAGGGACTAGCAGATTTGCTCCTGTCCTATCTAGGGACGGGCAGCTTTTTCTCGTCAACTTACCCCCGAGTGTCCCGGGGCTCCCGGTACGGGCCACCATCTGCCGCAGTCCGGCTGCAGCAAAATAACCAGGGGGTGACGAGCAACTTGTGTACATTGATACAGCTGGAGTGGCAGCCGTTTATTGTAGGACAGGAGGGGTATATATACATTCCACACAGCTTATCTTAATTAACATAAACTAGATACAGCAGTCAACCAATAAGGAATCTCCACACTTAATGGCTCGCTGGCATTACTTCACAAACCACTCCCTCTGGCAAAATGCCAGGCGCCATCTTGACTTGTTTACAGACCCTAACAAGAACCATTTAAGAAGAATCGAGCTTGTATCTGCTTATGCTTCCTTATTCGCCCAATTTTTATTCCATCCAAGCCATCTTCCTATTGGAAGGTGCTGCCCATGTTTAGGGAAGGTCTCCATTTCAGTGTGCTATGCCACATGCCAATTTCTAAACACACTCTCATTGACACACTTAGAAGCCTCTTAATCATTGGCATGTCTTAATCCAGTCTAGTTGACAGTTCAAATTAGCCATTTCACTTGTTATTCATAGTTTTTTTAAATCTTACTATTTTTTTAAATCTTACTATTCCCTAAAGGGGTAGAAAATACAGGCACTTTGGAATAGTTGGTTCTTTTAACACTTGGTATGAGGAGGAGCAGGAATCAGGGTATTTGTGTGTTCTTTCAACTGGGAAGGCCCATGCAGGCAGACACCAACCTTCACCTGCTACCTGTGTCCTGTCTATGGCAGGGACCAGGAGTGTGTGTTTTTAATTGTTCAGAACTCTAAATGTTTGCTTTCAGTATTATAAGCAGATGAGACCTAGTGGTAATACCCCGTGTACTCAGGGTGGCTGATAACTATTTTACAGATTGCTGGTACTTGTCTTGCATTATGTTTATCAAGTGATTTGAAGTCGCTATCGGTGGTCACAGAGGTTTCTACCAGTGGTGCTTCAGAAGTTTCATACTTTCAGGTGAGTATTGAAATTTGATACAATTATATATTTCTTAGGCCTTATAGGGGCTTTTTTGTTGTTTTGGGGGTGAATTTTTCTCCTTCCTTCCTTTCTTTTTCTTTTTTTTTTTTTTTTTTTTTTT
>NW_026000108.1:18987474-19009825 GCF_001458135.2 Marmota marmota marmota
TTTTTTTTTTTTTTTTTTTTTTTTTTTTTTGTGTGTGTGTGTGTGTGGTGAGCATTGAACCCAGGGCTTTGCACATAATGCTTTCTACCACTGAGATACACCCCCAGCCTTTATAGGTTTTTTATTACCTATATCTCAGTATACTTTAATAGTCAAAGCAAAATTTTAAAAATACTTGGAATTTCTGAATTTTACATATTGACTGCTCTTACATTAAATAGTATATTTTCCCTAAGTACTTCAATATCATTTTCATCAAAACAGTGTTTCAATGGTCTGTTAATGACCATATTAATTGCTTTCTATACCAGTGTAACTTTGGTCCAAGTGCTTTCTTAAGATTCTGTCCTAGATAGTTCTAAAGGCTAATCGTCACTGATCATTTAACATGTGCTATGACTGAGTGCTTCAAACACAGCACTCTAATGGGTAAGTACTATGATTATCCCTGTTTTATAGATAAGTACATGATCACTCAGAGAAACTAGAACTTACTCCATGTCACAGAATTAGAAGGTGATGCTAAGCAGTCTAGTTCTAGCATCTGTGCTCTTAGCCAGCACATAACCTCTTGGGCAAAGTGAACATTTAATATTGGGGAAAACCCATTTTTTATTGTTTGCTATTCATATTGTAGATGAGAAAATTTTGAAGGGTCTCCCATAGGATACTTGCATTATAGCTTTGCCTGCCAAGAAATCTTCCCCAAATTTTCATCTTAAATATCTTTTCCACTTAACCTAAGTACAGGTGAACTCTCAAAAAATAGAAAAGATGCAAGATGTGGTATGTGTGGTGCGTTCCAGCAGTCTCTGTTGCATCCAGCATGTCAGAGAACCTACCACTGCAATGGCTGTTTTTGTTTGCTCCCCATCATGAGCCTGAGAAGCTATGATCACCATGATTTCACTTGGACTATGATAAAAATTATCACTTTCTATGAGTTTTGTAATAGATACCTTTTTTAAAAATATTTTTTTAGTTGTAGAAGGACACAATATCTTTATTTATTTTTATGTGGTGTTGAGGATCGAACCTAGTGCCTCATGCTTATGAGGCAAGTGCTCTATCACTGAGTTACAGCCCCATAATAGATATCTTTTAATGACAACTTCATTGAGAGACAACTCACATATCATTGATATTTTCTGTATATTTATCAATAGCCTTTAATTTTTTTACTTCCATTTAATTTTGACATACATTTTTGATTATTTTTAATTTCTTCATAATTCTGTTACAAAATAGATTATCATATTTATAGTTACCTAAAAGGGACTGATGACCAGAGAGTGATCTGGGCACCATCACACATAGGAATCCTGAGGTTGTATTCTGGTAGTCTCACTGTGTTATGCTCAAAGCAGGCGGAATTCTGATATGGTCTTTATAATAGTTAGGTCTAGACTCTCTTTAATTACAGAATTATTTTTAGCTGGGCAAGAAAAGGTTTGTCTTTTAAAGAAGCAAATGCATCTGATTGTGATGTACTTTATTTCTTTTTATTTTATAGCTTGAAACCAATCTCTTGTACTCCTTCTTACCTGAAGTAACTCGAATGGCCAGAAAGTTTACTCACATTTCAGCTCTTTTACAGGTATTTATAGTTACTTTTTGTATTTACTATACGCTTTTAAAGTTTCATAGAGAGAAAACTTAAAAATTCTATTTTGTAAAGCTATCTACAGTAGGGGATGTCTACCAATCCTCTCATAATGTTCATGAATTCAAGAAAATGAAATTTAATTGAGAATTTATTTCCACCCAACCCTATTTACCACTTCCAAAAGAAAAGGAAAAAGAATGGTTTTAATCTTTTTAAATGTTCCATAAATAAAATTTCATTAGCACTTTATTACAAATAAAGTATTGTGGAAACATAGTCTCCAAACTAGTTAGCTTCTGCTTATAGTAAACCCATCCTGGAGTAGTTCACAGTTCTGGAGATTAGCAGTTTTGATGGGCTCAGCCAGCAGATTCTGGTGATCTGGGCCTGGTGCAGCTTCTCTCATCCAGGTTGGTCATGCGAGCCAATCTGTGGCCTAGGCTAGAATGGCTGTGTTCTGTTTCATGTCTCTCATTCTCCAACGAGCCAGCCTAGCCTTGTTCACCTTGTGGTAGTAGCAGGGGTGGTATCAAGAGTACAGTTTTACATATTGTCTGCTCTTACATTAAATAAAATATTCTTAAAGCTTTTTGGGGGAGGTGGGGGTGGTACATGCCTGTAATCCCATCTCCCCGGAGGCTGAGGCAGGAGGACCTTGAGTTTGAAGCCAGCCCAGGCAACTTAGCAAAGCCCTGTCTCAAAAATGACATGACATGACATGATGTGACACAACAAGTCATGTCACAGGCTGAGAGTGTAGCTCAGAGGTGGAGTGCCCCTGGGTTCAATCCCCAGTACTGAAAGAAAAGAGTGCAAGTGGAAGGGTGCAAAGACTTGAGTCTTTGTACCCAACAGTGTTTTTTCTGCAGTGTTTTGTTAGAGTGAGATGCAGGTTAGGCTAGATTCAGGGCTGTATGGAGGAGCCACAGAGAACTGTGGACATGGATTTTGTTCTATTATGATCCTTAATTTACTTGGCATCAGAGGTTTCTAGAGATCAATGCTTTTTTAAAAAGTCCTGTTTAATAGTTGAATAGCAGAACAAATCAGCATTTTTACACTATGCATTAAACATATAAAAAGCTTGAGGATATTTGTTTTACCAGATACAAACTTAAGAATGAGCCAGGTGTGATGGTGCATGATTATAATCCCAGCTGCTTGGGAGGCGGAGGCAGGAGGATTGCAATTTCAAAGCCAGCCTTAGCAAATTAACAAGGTCCTAAGCAACTTAGCAAGACCCTGTCTCTAAATAAAATATTAAAAAGTGCTCCTGGGTTCAATCAATGGATACTCACCTCCACTTCACCAAAAAAGCTTTAAGAATATTTTATTATAAAGTCCAAATTAAAGTTAAGGGATTACCAAAGATTAGCTCTGATTTCCTCTTTTTCTGGCTTAACTGAGATAAAAGAGTGATTGAAAGTAAATACTGGATTTCTTTGTGACTCTTTACATAAGAAGCACATATTATTTAAGTATTTTTTACTGTTTTAATTTTTTTTTTTTTGCTAATAGTATATAAATTTGTCACTAACATGTATGTGTGAAGCATGGGAAGAAATACTGATGCAGATGGATTCTCGTCTCACTAAGTTTGTGCAGGTAATGTAATTGTAGTTTCCCATGGAGTTAGAGTGACTACTATCTACATATACTCTATCTATCAGGGACATAAGAAAAATCAGTCTGATTTATAAAAGGCTAAAATCATTTGTTTCAGGTAGCTTAGTCTAATCTCATATGTTATTTTCTCAGATTTGTGAAAAGGACTATGTATTAGTTTTCTGTTGCTGTAACAGCTTCCAGTTTTGGATGCTGAAAGTCCAAGGCTGTGCATCCCCACATGTTCTTCCTCTCATGAGGAGAGTCTCATGGCAGCAACATGTATATGAATAAGAGGAATCACACAGCAAGACAGGAAGCCAAAGACTGGGGAGGGATCAGTCTTACCTTTTAGGATAACTTACTCTTGCAAAAACTAGCCAGAGTTCCAAGAGAACTACCTTAAATTAATGTCTTTCCAGGGCAGTATCTGTAATGACCTAACCAACTCCCACTACACCCTATCTCTTAACAGTTCTACCACTTCCGCATCACCACACTGAGGACCAAGCCTCAATACATGAGCCCACAGGGGACAAGTCACATCCAAACCATAGCAAACTCTCTTCCCATTGGTACTACTTAAGTGGGGATAGGATTGTGAAGTGGAGCAGGTGGGGCTTGAGGAATAGCAGATGTTGAAATAGGGTTGTGTTCCCTATGATTTTGAATAAACATGCTTATAATTTATAAAGTATATATCATAATTGTTTTTGTTCAGGAAAAAAACACTACCACATCTGTGCAGGATGAATTCATGCATTTGTTGTTGTGGGGGAAAGCAAGGTAATAAAAGCAGGATAAGTGCTCCTGCTCCCACCCCCTCACCCCCCTACACCCCACCTTTGTTTTCCCTTTCTTAACAGTAATTATTTAAAAAATAACCTGATTCCTTTTAAAAAGTAGAAAATTGCAGTACATAAGATCCCCTCAGGTGTATATCTTTTGGGGCTTTTTCATGTATTTTTTTATGTAAATGTGGTTGTGTATATGCATGTGTATTTATTAAATGGATAAACATTTTGAAATTTTTATGTAGCCAAACTAATCTTTCTGGTACCTTAAAAAGATTTATCTTAAAAAATTCAATTATTGATCTGTATCTTTATCTAGAGTTTTTTTTATGGCTTGTGGGTTTTTTTCCTTTATGTGTTTTAAATGTGGTTTACTGGTTGTATGCTGTGAAAGGTTAGCTTCTTTCTTTCTATAAGTGATTAGATCATTGTCCATGTGATTATTGAGTATTCGCCTTCCCTTCCTGATTTGAGGTGCTGGTTTGGCATACGGTGTATTCTCTTACATTTTCAGTTAGCTTCTGGGCTGTATCGTTTTTGTCCCTTTGTGAATATACCAAAGCCCTCATTTTTGTTGGGCTAGTTCCTTCTGTTTACTTTGTTTCAAAATCTTGTTTCTATTTTGAAATTTAAGTTTTAAACAATGGATTCTAGTTTTGAATGGAAAAATGACTAAAAATACTTTCTTTTTCATTGTAGTGCTGAACTTCAGACCCTCTTGATGAACCAGTTAACAGTAAAGGTGCTGTTGAAGTATTTATGTATTATGAATACCTTCTTCAGTTTCTTCTTTTTTGGAATGGCATATAGTGTCCTAGTTGTATGCTAAATATATTTTCTTCTCTTAATTAGGGCTTAAAAAAGCTTGGCCAGTCTATAGAGTCATCATATTCCAGTATACAAAAATTGGTTATAAGTCACTTACAGAGGTATGAAGGTGATGTCGAATTTTTTGGTATTTTATCCATGTGTACATGTCATTAGTCTCTCTGTGCAGCCTTTCTCAATTTGGCATTTTTGTTTTTGAGCCTTTCTAGCTAAAATTGTTCCATTGCCATTTGAGGGGAATATTGGCATACCCCAAGATTTAGAGAGTCAACAATGATAGGTCTGCTTTGTCAGATAATTTTCTAATATGTTTCTACCAGCCTGAATCTTGTCTGGGCCTTTTTCCAGTTAAGCATGAGATATATTTTTAAATAGGTCATACACCCTTTTTTGAGCAATGAAATTAAGTAAATGCATAGTGTGTGTTTTTTCTTTTAACACCTTGGCAGTTTGTTCTGGTTATCCTCATTTTACACAGGAAGAAACTGAAGTTCAGAATTGGTGTTACAGCTGGCTGGTAGTTAAAGTCATAGATAAAACTTGCTCCTGGATCTTCTAGGTCTCATGCTATTTCTGTCCACAGCTACTTTAGTGAAGCAGTCAGCAAGTGGATGCTGAATATTCAAGTTAGTTTTGTGAACTGTGCTGAGTACCTAACTCCAGTCCTATTGTAGCCCCATGACACTTTTTGCACTGGTCTCTTCAAGCCCACACTTTATCCCTTGAATGTGTTTTCCCCAGTGGATCTAATGACGTTTTGAGAACTTTGCCAACTCTTTTGAGAACTTCCCTTTGCTCTTAGAGCCAAGACCTTTGCATGGCCATTAGCATACTACTTCTCTTCTTTGCCCACCCTAGTGGCCTTTTAGTTTCCCACCTAGGGCCTTCTTAATGCCCTTCTCATTTTCCAGAACACTCTCACCCAGCTCTCGGCTTGCGGTCATCTGTTCTCCGGGTACACTCCTTCAGAGAAGCCTTTCCTGGACCTCCAGATTAGATCATGTTCTTCGGTTATGCCTTCACCCACTGCCTTTCCTTCAAGGCAATCGTAGTAGTTGGGACCTGTCAGTGCCAAGGGGACACCATTGTTCATTTTGTCCTCAGCATCTAGCACAGTGCCTAACATCAAGTCAGAGCTTAAGAAATATTTGTTGAATGTTGGATAGTCAGGTGAACAAGATAGCCAAATGGTTGTGATAAAAGTACCAGGTAGGACTGGAGCTGGAGATGTAGTTCAGTGGAAGAGTGCTTGCTCAGCATGTGTGAAGCCCTGGGTTCAATCCTAGCACTACCCCCGCCTCCACCCTGTACTCCAGAAATGACTGGGTTAAACTGTGGAACATAATCTGATCATCTAACAAAATCTAATCTTGTGGTTGTGTATATTATCTCAGTCATGACTGGATGCTTCTCCTATGGTTTTGTTTTGTTTTGATACTAGAGGTTGAACCATGGGCACTTGACAATTTTGCTATATCCCCAGTATTTTTATTTTTTATTTTGAGATGGGACTTGCTAAGTTATTGAGGCTGACCGCAAACTTGTGATGAGAATTTGAGAATTCTTTTTTTTTAAGATTTTTAAAATATTTATTTTTTAATTGTAGTTGGACACAATATCTTTATTTTGTTTATTTTTATGTGGTGCTGAGGATCGAACCCAGGGCCATGCATGTGCTAGGCAAGTGCTGTATCGCTGAGCCACAACCCCAGCCTGAGAATTATTTCCTGTAGAAAGAAAACTAAAGTTCCCTTCAGTTTTTTTTGTTTATTTGTTTCTGAAAACTTAGACATATTCAGATAAAGTAGTTGCTCCCTACCACTTTGATGATAGTAATGATATTTATTTTTGCTGTTTTACTAGTGGCTCAGAGTCCTTATTGTACCATTTGAGTGAATTGAAAGGAATGGCTTCATGGAAGCAAAAATATGAGCCTCTTGGACTAGATGCTACAGGAATTGAAGGTGATGATTTAATTTCTCAGTAGAATGCATTAAACATAGATGACTTATTCAATAAGTGATACTTATTTATTTCTCTTTAGATGCTATTACTGCTGTGGGTTCTTTCATACTCAAGGCAAATGAACTTCTTCAGTAAGTAATGGGGTTATCTAGGATCATTGATCTGAGAACACTCACTTTTCACTTAAATAAGAATCTAGTCTTTAATTCTCTGAAAGTGAGGTTTTAAATTTTCATCAAAATTATGCTTATAAGTAATTAAAACATACATAAATAGCACAGAGATCTTACAAATTAAAACTGTGTTTTCCTGTCCATCCAGCCTCACCCCTGAGGGAATCAATCCATGAAGTCTGATATCTGTCCAAATAGATTTGCAGAACGAAAATCTAGTTAAAAAGACTGGGAGGAGAGTAAATTATCAAAATAATAATACAATAGAGTTCAATGTAAAATAACTCTTATTTTCAATACAATGAATGAAAAGACCCACATCTTACAGATGTGTTGTAAAATTCCAAGATACTAAGATAAAGACTAAACCTCTTAGAGTGATCTTTGAGATAAGAAACAAAAAACAGTCCTTCTAAGAAGTGAGAAATCAGGAAGCAAGAAATCCTCCATCACCAACAGGAAATCTACTTTAATGGAGCAGTGCTTCCAAAGTTACATGAGAACATTTCCCCTTTAGAATTTTAAATCCAGCTAAGATCTTGAATTAAGAGTGAGGGTCAGAGAAATAACCACAAAAAAGTTTATCTTCCACATCTGTTAGAGTCTGTAAACAAGTCAAAATAACACCTGGCATTTTGCCAGGGGAATGTTAGAGTTGTAAACAAGTCTGGATGGTGCCTGGCAAAATGCCAGAGGGAGTGGTTTGAGAAGTAACAAAAGCGAGCCATTAAGTGTGGAGATTCCTTATTGGTTGACTGATGTATCTAGTTTATGCTAATTAGATAAGCTGTGTGGAATGTATAAATACTGCTCCTGTCCTGCAATAAACGGCTCCTACTCCTGCTGTATCAACATACACAAGTTATTCGTCACCCCCCTGATTATTCTGCTGCAGCCGGACTGCGGCACACATCTACTTTCTGAGTGAAGTTATTGAAGGATGCATTTCAGGAAAATGATTAAGGAAAGAACCAGGTGATCCTGAAAGCCCTGAGCTAACCCATGCAAGCAGTAAAGTAGGTACGGTGTGGCAGCTGCACAGGAACAGGAGTGCAGTGCGCAGACAAACAAGGATGCAGGCTACAGGAGGCCTCTGGGCAGAGGGGTTTCCAGGGGTGCAGTATTGCCCTTCAGACAGGGAAAGAATGGAAGGATGTAGCAAAGACAGCTGATGGAAGAAAATAAGAAGGGCTTACAGAGTCCAGGGAAATCAAAACAGGTAAAAATAGGTACATGCATTAGCTGTGATTCAGAAATACAGAAGCAACCTATAAAAGAAGTAAAAACAGACTCATAAGGGTTAAAATGATACTACTTTTCCCTGTATTTTGAAGTATTCTTTGGTTTACCACATTTGCTGAAAGCAAATATATTGGTTTTTTTGTGTGTGATCACCTTTCAATATGAATGAAAAGTACCTTAATTTCTTGTTACTTTCAGGTAAGTAGGATGTAGCATTTTTATTATAGGTTACAAGCAGAGAAATAAATCAGCAGTGATAATTTTGATTGTTAGCTTGGTTGCTTGGGAAGGGGATGAGGGTATTGTTTGGGAAAGAGAGGCTTGTAAGAGAGGCTTGTTTTTGTTGTCTCATAACATAGGAGATGTTGTGGTATTTTTTATTTCAAGTAATTTATCTTAATCAGAAGAGTGTATAATACTGACCCCACCTCTCCAGTTATGTTATGAAACTTCATGCTTGGAAAGAGTCCTGAGACAGGAGTGAAAAGTGGAGGTATAATTTGTTTGGAGTAATTATCTTATAGATGTGAGCTTAAAGAGATTTTTAAAAATAATGCCAATCTTTGCTTTCAGAAATAGTTACATCAAAATGAAAATGACTTTTATTTATAACTTAATTTTGGTTCATTTGTATAAAGCCCATGAACATTCAATTTTTGAGATATTATTGTCGGATTGGAAAATCAACTCGAAAATAATATTTGTTGATATCAAAAGTATTAATTTACTACAAACTTATAATAATGATTTTCTTGTTGGAGTTAATATTTTTCTAACTGACCAATAGTATTTGTTTTAAACTGAGAATGATGCTGAAAACTCTTTTTTTCCTGATTTCTTTTATTTGCAAAGTTACAAAAGGATTTCATACTTTTCTGAATGTCAGGAAAGACTATTACACAGTTTATAGCCAGGAAGTTAGAACCAGTTAGAATGTGAGTTATTGGTTTTGTTTTTAAAAAGAATCAGGATTTGCTTTTTTTGACATTTTATTTTTAGGGATGTGTTTGATTTGTAAAATCTGCTGTTCCAAAGATTTAAATGTCATCCAGATAGAAAAAAATAGAACAGTAAGGATTTTTATATTCCATGACAAATTGAGCAATGATACATGAAACCCACATAATAATCCTATTTCTGATTTATTTTTATCTTCTTAGAGTTATAGATAGCAGTATGAAAAACTTCAAAGCATTTTTTCGGTGGCTCTATGTAGGTAAGTTATGTTCTTGTTATTTTAACATTTTAAAAAAATGTGCGAGTATCATCTTAGACTGTTTCAGTTACTCCAGTGAAGTTTCAAATAAACCCCTTTGTCCCCTTCTGCCACCTTCAGTAGTTACTAACATATGACCAGCCCTACCTCCCCACAGAAGGAATAGAGCTAACTTGCAACATCTTTTGCCCCTGTCACTCATTGATGACCCATCCTTTTTCTTTTTTTTTTTAAACCTTCGAATGCTTTGTGGGTTGAAATAACATTTTCAGACCCTATTATATATTGGGCACTTGTTTTTTTGTTTGTTTGTTTTTTTAATATTTTTTAGTTGTTGTGGTATGCCTGGCCACTGAGCCACAACCCCAGCCCCCAGCACTTGTTTTTTTTTTTTAAAGCTCTTGAGTAGCTCCTGTTTTATACTTTGTTCTTCTGTCTCTAGATCAGTGCTGCCCTTGGCGGTAGCCACCAGCCACAAGTGGCTTTTAAATTGATAGAAATTGTCTAAAATTACTTAGTTTCATAGTCGGTCTGACTGCACTCAGCTCTTAGGAGACTTGGTCATTGGCAGCACAGAACTGAACGTTTCCATGGGCGCTACCCTTGGGCAGTGAGGCCCCAGCTTGATAGCTTGCAGACCACAGTGGTCCTTGCATCTCCATGCTGCCTTTGTATTTATGTTGCCAGTTTAGTTAACTTACTGATTTGATAGCAAATGTGTAGATATTTACTCTGCAGTATATATACATCTTATTTAGTTTCATTTATACTGCTATTTTTGTGAACTCTTAGTGTCCTTGAAATAACACTCTATACATATCCCTCAGCATATGCAAGATTTAGCTACAAATGGAATTTATCCCATATTTGTTCAAATTCTAAAGAGTGAAATAGCTGCTAAATTACTTGTAATATGCTGGTGACCTTTAAATAGATGTCCTTATCTTCAGTTCTGTTATTACAAAAAAAGATTTGATGTTTGTCATCCTAATAAAATTGCTTTTGTTTAAAGATTGAATGTGATCTTGATGCTTGAAATTCTTAGATTTTCTTAAAAATTGTATAAGCACTAGTCAGAATGGGGAATCAGAATGTGATCCCGGTTGTCAGAATGAATTACATTGTTAAAACTGAGATGTTAGGAGTTTTTGTTTAACAAAAGTAATAGTTTGGTTTGAAAAGTTGTAGTTATTGGAGGTAATTTACTTAGTTTCTATAATTGCTTGTCCTGACGGCAGTAGGAATCAGAATTAGAAGAGAAATGGATTACTGTTCAGTCCTTCTCATGAGACGATAACACTGGGGAAGCACACTGGATTGCAGAACTGGACACCTAATTGTAATACTGCTTCTGCCACCAACAGTAGCTGTTAAACCTTGGTGGTCTGTTTTGTAAACTGTAATCTCCACGAAGGCAGAGCCTAAAATCTATATTTGCAGAAGTCCCTCTGACATGCTTGTTACTCACCAAACACAGGGAAGAAGTGGATTCAAGCAGACAGGACCCTGGGTAGTGCACCTGCTTAGTCTTCATGTAGGTGGACACACACCAAGTACAGTGCTGAATGGGGACGGCCCCATGAAAGGACAGTCAGCTGCTGCATGTAGTGAATTAAAGAGAAGTATATAAATATGTGTGTGTTTTATAACTCTTGTTGCAAATGTCTTTGTGTAAGTAAAAAGGCCAAGGGAAATAAGCACATTTCTTTGGTATCATAAGACTTTGGAGGAAAGAATTCCTCGATCTGAAGACAGAAAACATAACAGGCAAAAAGAGGAATCCTTGCACACAGTGTTAACACAAGACAGCAGGTAGACTTGTGTGGAATGGCAACAGGTTGAGTTGAAGGAGAAAAAGAAAAATAATAGTTTAGAATGGTTAGACTGGTTTTGACCCTGGAAATATGAATCAGACTTAAGTTCTTCATGCTTTTAGCAGAAAAATAATGTTTTTCTTAGTAAAAGAAACTGTTGAAAATAGGAGATTTAGTCCAGGGAAACACATTTCTATCTTTGAAATGTGTCTATAATTGAAATTATGTACCTAGTTTTCCTTTAAAGGTAGCTTTTAACTTTGTTTCCAGCAATGTTGAGAATGACAGAAGACCATGTGCTTCCTGAGCTGAATAAGGTAATGTACAGACTCACAGTGGGCCCTGCCTATCCTCTAGTTAGTGGGTTCAACCACCTGCAGATTGAAAGTATTCTGCATAAATATCACATCTGTGCTGAACATTTGCATACCCTTTTTCTTGTCATTTCCCCCTATACAATATGTAACATCTTTATATAGGCTTTACATTGTATTGGGTGTTCTAAATAACCTAGATATAATTTAAAGTATATAGGAGAATGTATATGTGTTATTGGGTTTATACCATTTCATATATGGTACTTGAGCATCTCTAGATGTCGGTATCCAAAGAGGCCTGAGGAGGACCCTGTGGGTACAAAGGGACAACTATATTTTTCTAATGTATTGGTAATGTCCTGGTTGAGCTTAGTTTTGCTGGTCATCTGGTGACCAGCAAAACAGTTACTGGTTAGCAAGATGTCAGGCTGTAGACATCAGATAGATCCATTAAGACTTTTTAAAAAGAAATATGTATATTCTTTCATCTTACAGAATACCTTTTAATTATGGCTGTCTAAATTTATAATTTTCATACGGTTTTATAATCCATATAGTATATTTGTATTCTTTATGTATTTTGTATTCTTTGGCTCCCTTGAAACGTGTGTGTGTGTGTGTGTGTGTGTGTGTGTATAAGTAATGGGACTGAATCCAGTGGTACTCTGCTTATGTCTCCAACCCTTTTTATTTTGAGATGGGGTGGGGGACAAGTTGCCCAAACTGACCTCAACCTTCTGAGAAGCTAGGATTATAAGCATGCGCCACCACACCTGACTGGTTCCTCTTATTTATTGCTCTTTAAAGTTTTTCCTATTCAGTCAAAAGCTAAAGACACTTAAAACAAAATTTATATTGCTGTTAACTTTATTTTGAGAGATAAAACATGTAATCGTTTGGAGGCATCTTAATGTGCAAGTTTTTGAGTGCTAGAAGAACTAGGGTGGGGTAAAGGTCAGATCGCTGCCAGCAGCCAAGGCCCACAGTGTCACATGCATGACTGTGGACTTGCAGTCCTTCACCAAGGTTGAGGTGACTTGTCAGGGTGGAAGGGTTTATGATCTCCTTTCCCAAAGGAGGGCCCCAAGCACAAGGAGTTTTTTGCACAAGGCCTAAAATGACAGCCTTAGGTCACAAAGAGTTCTGTAGGTGTTGAATTAGCTGATTGAGAAATAGAATTAAAATGTTTAATTACATTATCAGAATTTTAGGAGTTTGTATTTTCACAGCTGCATAATCTATTTCTTTGAAGGAACTGATTCCCCTCATGCCTTTTAGTAGATAGTAAAAAAGTCACATTTATTATTACATAATATTCCTTTTATTGGGAGGCTTTCTTTACAGAGACAGTAACCATTTTTAAAATTTATTTTTTAGCTGATACATAAAAACACAAAAATTGTACAAACTGAGTACCAAGTAATGTTTGATACATGAATACATTGCATAATATTAAATCAGATAAAACATACTCAGTGCCTGAAATTTTTATCATTTCTTTATGGAGAAAATGTTCAGAATCCTTCCAGCCTTTCAGACTCTTGAGTACATTATTGGTACCTACAATCACCGTCCTGTGCAGTAGTGCACCAGAGCTGCTTTCTCCTAACTGTAATTTAATATGGGAAGCTTCCTTTTATCTTGATTTGTTTTCTTTTTGTCGTTGATAGATGACTCAAAAAGATATCACGTTTGTTGCTGAATTTCTTACTGAACATTTTAATGAGGTAGGAATTTGGTGTTAGTGTAATGCTGCTTTTTTGAAAATAATTGCAATAAACCTGGCAATGATAAGAAATAATCAAATTTAACTCAATTAAAGTCTCTAACAACTCATTTTTTAGACTATTAAACTAATCAATGGTAGTACTTATTTATTGAACACAGTATATAATATGAACTTCTGTTTGTGGATATGTTTTTTAATCCATGAAAGAAAAGAGTAACTGCTACTTACAGCTCCTTCTAAAGTTTTTGTCTTAAACTTTAGTTTTTTTCTTTTCTTTTGAGCTTACTTAAGAATTAAACTGTGTGTTCTTTCTAGGCTCCAGACCTTTATAATCGAAAAGGAAAATATTTCAATGTTGAAAAAGTTGGTCAGGTATGGATTTTGGATTAACTGAGATTGATTTTTAGAAACCGACTTTTAATCTTCATTAATGTACTGTACTGTCCAAAGTTTACACCAAGTTATATAGTGGTTTTGCCCTGATAGCTTAATAACTGCTGCTCTTTGGTTATTTTACTGTTTGGTCTCAGAACTCTCTTACATTCTTAATAATTATTGAGGATCCCAAAGAGCTTTTGTTTATGTGGGTTATGTGGGTTGTTGTCTGTAAATGGTAGATATTATTAGGAATTAACAGAACATAAAAATTATCAAATTTTTAATTCATTAAAAATAAGAGCTCCATTTATAATTATATGTTAATATAAATATTTTTAATGAAATAACTACAAAAATGTCAGTCAAGAATGGTGTTTTGTATTTTTGCAAGCCTCTGAAGTTCAGCTTAACAGGAGACAGCTAGAACTCCATTTTTAAAAAAGTGCCTGGCTTAATAACTAAAATGGTTTCATTAAGTGCTCTTCCTCAAGATAATTTTCTTGCTTTGGAATGAAACAAAAGTGCTTTGTGTATACCTCCAAATTCTATCCCATAGAATAATAAAGGTTTGTAGTCAAGTGTTGAGATTTGATAAAATTAACAATTTAATAGTTTCATAAAACATAAATGAAACAATGTATGATGTGGCAAAAAAGGGTACAGTGGCTGCTGGTATGATTTGGGGCCACTACCCATACTCAACAAAGGCACTGGCAGTTTTTCCCATCAGTGCAAACACCAACACAGTGAAAAGGTGAGTGGCTTCTTGGCATTATTATAACACTGGTATTGACCTCATGATCCCTGAAAGCATCATGGGATCTGTGTCTACACCTTGAAATCAGCCGCCACAGATCATATTGATAGTTGGTACTTGTAAACTAATTTATAACTTATACATGTAAAATTAAAATAAGCTCATGAAAATGAAACACAAACTTTTAAGCTCAATTTATGCATTCTGTAACTATCACATTCTAATATTTTAATGATATTTTAGTGTTGTGCAGTCTGTTTAAATGTTTGACATGTAGCAAATTTTGGTCACCTCCTATTATCAGGAAATGGTGGTAAACTTTCAGAGTTCTTGGCAGTAAAACAGGTTAACTGATTACACAGAAAAATATCAAATATTTTGGAAGGTCTTATTGTTTTCTTTATTAAGTTTAAATTTTTATCTCTTGTAGTATTTGAAAGATGAAGATGATGATCTTGTGTCACCCCCTAACACGGAAGGAAACCAGTGGTATGACTTTCTCCAGAACAGCAGCCATCTTAAAGGTACTTCATGAACTAGGTAGTCTTTGACTATGTTTATATTTAATTAAGACAGGCTAATAGTTTGTAATACTTACCTAAGTTATTCAGACCTATTCTTTGTGTTCATTTTATTTAAAGAAACAGAAAATAACAAATAAGGCATAACCCATTACTGTGATAGATAGAAAACACTCTATTTACTGCTGACACTGAAATATTTTTTTCCCTCCTGAAACCAACTGAATGTCCTGTAGTTCACTTCAAGTCTTACACTGACTACCTGGAGTTCACACAGACTCCACAGAGTTGAGGGCTCAGTCTCACCAGACAACCTGCCCTCACTTCAGGTGGCAATCACAAGTGCCAGGTCCCTTGGTTACCCACATCTCTGATGTGGCTACAGGGGACTCTCATATTCCCCTTCCCTTTCAGGTTAAATAATCTGCAAGGGTGGCTCAAAAAAATCGGAAACACTGTGATTTCTCACTGTGTTTATTATAAAGAATACAACTCAGGAAGGGCCAGCTAGAAGGAGATGCACAGGGTAGGTACGGAGGGAGAAGCTTCCATGCCCATCCAGCACTCGGTGTCTGCAGTGTCAGCAGGAAGTTCTCTGAACCTCATTGTTTGGGGGTTTCATGGAGGCCTCATCACATGAACGTCTTTGATTAAAACACTGGCCATTGGTAGTTGAACTTGATCTCCAGCCCTTTACTTCTCAGAGTTTGGGGGATAGAGCTGAAAATTCCAAGCGTTGGTCATAGCTTGGTCTTCTTAACAACCAGCCCACAGCCAAAGTCTGTCTAAGAGACTCCAGAATTGCCTCATTGAAACAGAAGACCTCCTATCACAGCAGGAAATTCCATAGGTTTTAGGAGCTTTGTTTCAAGACCTGAGGACAAAGACCACATGTCTTTCTGTGTGCCACAGCATTGTCAATGGCTGGGGACTTAAAATGCTAACATGATGAAAATGCATCTTGGCCAGCTCAGCTGGGACATGGGATGCTGTATCAGGTGACCTACAGAGCACCAAGGAAGACACTGGGCTGCAGAGTCGGAATGGGTAGATTTGAAGATCTAGACACTTCTTCCACATCAGGCAGTTGCCTAAACCTGCTCAGCCCCTTTGTTTTTTTCGTCTGTAATTTGGAGATGATGATGTGTACTTCATACGGCTGTTGTAAGCAGCAGAAATAACTATATCTAACTTTCTACTGATAAAGTAGCCTTTTTAAAAGTGAGGAGATTGTTTACACACAGCTGGTTTCTTGTCTCCTTTTTGGTTTAGGACCATACTCTTCCAAAACAGCACTGCACTGCCTTTATCTTTCTCTCATGGCCAAGATAGAAAGAAGGAGCTTATGGTTGCTAAGTCATTCCTTTCCTCTTATGGCCAACAAAACCTACTGTTGGATTTTGGTGGGGCCAAGCTTGCACTAGTGTGGTTGCTTTTAGTACCTGGGGGAAGGGGGTGAAGGGTGGAAGGTGACGGGAGGCAGAAGGCCATGGTCATTTTTAATGAGGTGTGTGAAAATATAGTGAGAATTCCACCACGAGATGGGCAGACCTGCTGTAAGAGTAGATCACTTTCTCCTACTCATTGGTTTGCTGTACCTTTGGTTTTGTTTCTGTTTTTGTTTGAAACCAGAAAGTCCTTTGCTGTTTCCTTATTATCCTCGAAAATCGTTGCATTTCGTGAAAAGGCGGATGGAGAACATTATTGATCAGTGTTTGCAAAAGCCAGCAGTAAGTTTGAAAGAATGCATGTCTTTGTATAGGAGCAAGAATATCTGCACAACCTGACTCACTGTGTAAAGGACCACAATTACGCCAGTGAACAATATGAAAATGCTGACATTTGGCTGGTTTTGGCTATCAAAAATGGCAGTTTCATGTGGTTCAGTCTTACCCATCTTGTGGTTTTCTTATGTAAATTAAAAATATATATATTAAAGTGTTGGCATGTGTAGTATTTTATTCTCCCAGAACAAACTCAGTATAAAGTCTTAGTTACAGAGCTGATGTGATTCATATTTACTACCAAATAAACAAACCACTGATGCTCTGAGACTAGAGGGAGGTGGTCCTTCACTTGCCATGTACTTGGCTCCACGGTCCTTTTCAGCCCAAAATTGCCTTTCTTTTTTTCTTACTGTTGTAATTGTCATTAAGATTTCTTGTGTGCAAGGTTTGATGACATGGATCATTTTTCTTTTTTTACTACCCTTGAACAGTGATGTTTAGTTACACTTTTCTGTAGAATATCTCTGTGCATGTAAGTGCTCTTAAGTATATTTTTATTTCATTGCAGTGCTGGGGATCAGACTCAGGGCCTCACACATGCTAGGCAAGTGCTTTTCCAGTGAGCTACCTACTTAGACCCTCTAATCATGTTTTTAAATCTTATTTTATATAGGATGTAATTGGAAAATCAATGAATCAAGCAATCTGCATTCCCTTATACAGAGATGCAAGAAGGTAATTCTGTTGTCCTGTTGGTAGTATAATTTAGCAGCCCATTTAAACTTTTCTTACCTTTTTTCCCTTTTTGTTTTAGTGAGGACTCTACACGTAGATTGTTGAAATTTCCTTTTCTGTAAGTTTGTGTTTCTCCCCTAGCTTGTGTGAACAGTACAATTTTGTTCCAAGCTTAGATAACTAAATACTATATTACAATGTTAACTTTTTTTCTTTAGGTGGAATAATAAAACTTCAAATCTACATTATCTTCTTTTTACTATCTTAGAAGATTCACTTTATAAAATGTGCATTTTAAGGAGACATACTGATATTTCTCAGTAAGTATTAACTTGAAGTTGTGTCAAAGAGATGGGATTTTATTATAATAAAACATATATAGCTTTCCTTTCAGAATTTCCATAGTTAGCCTATCTCACGCCTTTAGGTTTGTCATTTAACTGTTCTCAGTCACATTTTTCACAGTAACATTAAGATCATAACACTGAATTAGGAGGCTATATGATTCCTTTTTGTTCTAGGTTACTTAATTTTACATTGGCATCTTACCATTGTATGTGGTATTTCCCCCGGGTTAGGAAAAATATGACAGCAGAATCAGGAGGATATCTCATGCACTTCTAGAAGTTCACAACTGAATTAGTGAAAGAATTTTTACCTCAGGTTAAGTGTGCCTTTCATTGGACAGAGGCCTTTGCTCACGGAGACTTGTTTTGAGAACCCAAAGTGAAAGTTCTAAAGGGTAAATCATGTTCAGAATGCCATTAATACCTTAAATAGTTTTAAATCTCAATTTAAAGAAAAATTTTTGAGACCAAGATGTAGCCAAAGAAAAACAATTTGGCCATTCCAGAGGTCCTTAGTTAAGGAATCTAGCTACTTTGGGAACTATAGGATTTTAACCAAGTTGGTTTGACTATCTAGGTGTTTAAATTAGTTACCAGTATTCTGGAGTGAGAACAGTGCTGTTTTGCTGTGAGATTTAGGTTTTAGGTAAGTGTGCTAACACTGCCAATCAAGTGTACTAACACTGCTAAGCATTTAGATTATTGGCTTTATCCATTTGTTCCACAAAGTTTTTTCCCTTTTCTTTCTTCAAGATCTGTAAGTAATGGACTAATTGGTATTAAATTTGGGAGCTTCACATATGCCACAACTGAGAAAGTCAGGAGGAGGTAAGCCTTGACCTTGTGTGGATGATGTGTACAGATACTGGTGAGGTGGGCTTGTATGTGTCTGTTTAGTGTAATGCAGTCACAGAGGAGTGTGGACAGACTTTTGTACAGAGATGATATGGGCAGAAGGGCTCTTACTTTCTACAGAGGGGCCAGGTTCTTTACATATTTATATGCAGAAAATAATCGACTTCTAATTGAATAGACTTTTACTATCCTGCAAGAATTTATGTGGTGTGTTTTCATAGGAAGAATTCATTCTTTTGAGTTTCCTGTCTACTAAGAAAGTAATGTTGGTTCCAAGGGCCAGATGGCCTGCAGGGCTCAGATTCATGTTGCCAACAGAAAAAGTGAAGTGATAGTCTCACTGAGCTGGGATTTTTTTTCAGGATACAAAAGGGTAACAGTACCAAAGCCATCCCTGAGGGTTTCCAGGGTAAAGAGCTGACACAATCGCAGGCTGGTCTTTTTCTCACTCTTTTCTTCCTTACACACAAGGTTTTTTTTTTTTTAATAATAAGGTCTTTGGAGTTACTATACCTTTTTCATGTGTGAAATCCTGTTTTTACTTTTAAGTCTGGTTTTACTCTGGTTTTCTATTTACTTAAGGTGTACATAAGGCATCACTGGGGGAATTTTCACAGGCTTAAGGCTTAGCCGTTGATGTGGGGAGTTTTTTAGTATTGTAATTAGAACCCACAGTTGCCGCTGGTGCCACCCCTTGTGATGCAGGGAGAGAAGATCCTTTTGATTCCTGATTTTTTTTTTATTACCTATTTGTAAGGCCTAGTTATATTTATGAAAATTAGTACAAAAGGTTTTATTACAAACTGATGATATGTTTTAATTGTCCACTATAAAGAATATCCCTTAATTCTTTACCTTTTTTCTGCTTGGTACAAGTATAATGTTATGCATACAGTATTTTCAGTAGTCCTGATCATTTTTGATATAACAAAACTGATTTCACTTCTAGCACCTACAGTTGTTTAGATGCACAGTTCTATGATGATGAAACTGTAACGGTGGTTCTTAAAGACACTATAGGACGTGAAGGAAGAGACAGGTTCTTGGTCCAGTTGCCATTGTCTTTAGTATACAACAGTGAAGATTCTGCAGAATATCAGTTCACTGGGACGTACTCTACAAGGTAACTAGCTCTTTAGTAAGACTGTCTACTTGATACAAAAATTCACTATTTTTTGACATATACCAAAGATTGCAGGTTTTTACAGATATGGTAGATAATGGTTTTCTAGTTCCTAGGGGTAACCTTAGAGGCAGCTGAGGGGGATACTCCCACTTTTTTTTTTTTTAATATATGTTTTTTAATTGTAGATGAACACAGTACCTTTATTTTATTTGTTTATTTTTATATGGTGCTGGGGATTGACCTCCGTGCCTCACACATACTATGTAAGTGCTGTACCACTGAGCCATAGCCCCGGCCCGATACTCCTACTGTTTATTCAAAAATGCTGACTTTGATTTAGCTCTCCTTGTCCCTTTGCTTTAATAATAAATCCAGAGTATTTGCTGAGATATTATGGGAAATTCCTTGAAGTAGAGGATGAATGGGACTTCTCTTTAGTTTTATTTTCAAGGGTAGTATTAACCTCGTTTGGAATTAATTATTTTAGGTGTGCCTTTAGTACTTTCTAGTACTAAATGTACCAATGCAGAGAATACACAGCTAATTCTGAGATAACTTTAGTTGACTGAGATTTTTAAGTAACTAGAGCCCTTCTCTAATTTAAAAATGTTTCCAGCCTGGTGCCATGATGCACTCCTATAATCCTAGGGGCTCAGGAGGCTGAGATAGGAGCATCGTGAGTTTAAAGCTAGCCTCAGCAATGGTAAAGCGCTAAGCAACTCAGTGAGACCCTGTCTCTAAATAAAATGCAAAAAATATGGCTGGGGATGTGGCTCAGTGGTTGAGTGCCCCTGAGTTCAGTCCTCAGTACCTCCACCCAAAAGTTGCCATTTGTTTTCCTTGAAAAGGAATCAAAATCTTACTAAGATGATACAGTGCCTGTTTGGAATTACAGTATTTTTATAGAATCATATCCCAACCGCCCCCTTTTTAATACATTGGAAATGAGAGTATGGGTACAATTAGAACCCACAGTTGCCCCTGGTGCCACCCCTTGTGATCCAGGGAAAGAGGATCCCCTTTTGATTCCTGGGTTGGTTTTCCCCTCCAGGCTAGATGAACAATGTAGTGTCATTCCCACACGTACCATGCATTTCGAGAAGCACTGGAGGTTACTGGAAAGTATGAAAGCACAGTATGTTGCTGGGAATGGTTTTCGAAAAGTGTCCTGTGTGGTAAGTATTTGCAACTTGTTCACTAAGAGTTCCAGCAGGAGGGACCTTGCTTCTGTGGAAACTTCTTCAGATTCAGATACATGATAAAAAGCCTTTCTGTTGAAACATTGTGTGATTTACAGTTTAATTGATGATGAGCTTGTGGTGGCCTTAGCTATTTAATTCTCTTGTTGTAAAAAAACTTAAAATGTAGTTAGGATAATAATCTGCTTCAGTTGCCCCTGTTGTATGTTTTATATAAAATGAAGACTGAGTTTAGTAGTTTTATAGTAAATTGGTAGGAATATAACTTTCTGTAAAACCATTCTTCAAGTTTCTGATTTCTGATTCCTTTTTTATGTAATGTATTTGTTAAGTCATTAATTTAAAAATTCTTCATATTGCCTTTTCCTCTTTAGTTAAGTTCAAACCTCCGTCACGTGAGAGTTTTTGAAATGGACATTGATGACGAATGGGAGCTGGACGAGTCTTCGGATGAGGAGGAGGAGGCCGGCAGTGGGCCCGTGAAGATCAAGGAGGAGACGCTGTCCGAACCGGAGGTGGGGACCCAGCACACGGCCGCTTCTGCTCTGGCCCCCGAGATCGTCATCAAAGTGGAAAAACTTGACCCTGAGCTGGATTCGTGATCCAGCTTGCCAGTGGTGGTCTGGAGCAGTTTCACAAGACATGGACTGAGATGTCTTGGACCATTTTTCTTTGTGTAACAAAGAAATAAACAGTAAATTTAATTTCTTTGATATTCTGTTTCCTCTTCTCTTAGTGGTGTGGTCACTATGATAGACAGTTTTTTTGCTAAGGTTTCTTTTTAATACTGTGTGTGGGGCTAGAGTTTAAAGAAAACACAGATTGAATGTGAATAAAAAAGACAAATTTTCTGTCAAAAAGATGTCCAGAATTATTCTTACATGAGGAAGAATTGAAATAGTCATTTATTACTGGAAATTTTAATGAATTAATATTTTTTAAAAACTTATTTCTATTTTACCCTTATAGTTCATTCTAGAATACATTCAAATTTGTTTTAAAATAAATTATACCAATTTACTCTAAGTCCATGATGAATCTTACCTTTTATGACTTAGATAGCAAAAACATTGCTTGATACCTGCAGGGTTATCTTTTCTCCTTACGTTCCTTTGTGCTCGATTCTCTGAATCAGCAATGTCTAGATGTGTCTCTTTCCTATGACTTGGTAGCTCCCTGTTTGGTGATTACCTGGGAACATGAATAATATGGATCCATAATCTAGCATCAGTGCAGAGCCAGTGTTGACTTCCTAATGCTGATTCCAGTAGAGTAGTATTCTTTTTTTTTTTTTTTTTTTTTCCAAGGATTGAACCCAGGGCCACTTAATCACTGAGCCACATCCCAGCCCTTTTATTTTTTATTTTGAGACAAGGTCTCACTAAGTTGCTGAGGCTGGCTTTTTTTTTTTTTTTTT
>NW_026000108.1:19010773-19014492 GCF_001458135.2 Marmota marmota marmota
CCCCCTAACACGGAAGGAAACCAGTGGTATGACTTTCTCCAGAACAGCAGCCATCTTAAAGGTACTTCATGAACTAGGTAGTCTTTGACTATGTTTATATTTAATTAAGACAGGCTAATAGTTTGTAATACTTACCTAAGTTATTCAGACCTATTCTTTGTGTTCATTTTATTTAAAGAAACAGAAAATAACAAATAAGGCATAACCCATTACTGTGATAGATAGAAAACACTCTATTTACTTAAGGTGTACATAAGGCATCACTGGGGGAATTTTCACAGGCTTAAGGCTTAGCCGTTGATGTGGGGAGTTTTTTAGTATTCGGCAGACACAACATCTTTGTTTGTATGTGGTGCTGAGGATCGAACCCGGGCCGCATGCATGCCAGGCGAACGCGCTACCGCTTGAGCCACATCTCCAGTCTCCTGAGGCTGGCTTTGAACTCGAGATCTTCCTGCTTCAGCCTCCTGGTTTGCTGGGATAACAGGTATCTGCCATTGCAAATGGCTCAGAAAGATAGTATTCTTATGTGACCTTCAAAGGGTATTCCATTTTATATATAATTTATTATTATTTTTAAACAGGCAAAGTACAGATTAATTGAAGATGAGAGTAGCACTCTATAAGGTAGAGCAGAGTGAGCCAAGCAAGAGAGAGAGGCTCAAGGCCTGTGTATGAATTCTTATACCAACTCACTGATAAATGAAAGAATCACTTGTTAAATCTTTAAATATCTCTAGCTTCTTTCCTGATTATATGCTGTGTAGTTTGTCATTTGAATAGTAGGTAGGCAGCTTACACTTGAGTTTTAGGTACTGTTAAAAAAAAAAAAAAAATTACAGGAGGCCATTGTTTTGGACTAGGCTCCTGTACTGGCCCCAACAGACTGCCTGTATTGAAGTTCCTTGTCATCAGACTGAAACCAATTTGTTATCTGACCTAGAGAAATCAGAATAGCCTGAGGTAATAGCCAAAATTTCCAAACAGGCTGGTTTCCATTCTCATGGCATCTGGGATTCTCTCTGCCTCGATCCTTACCAAAAAGTAACCTGATACTATTTTTCTGTCTCCCTGTAACTTTGAAATGATCAGTCTGCTTTTTGTTCTTTGCTTCTATTTTTTTTTTTTTTTTCAGCCCTTCTTAGGCTTTATAATCAACTTCTTCTGCTCAGTGGAGTGGAGCTTCACTGTGCTATTTTATGGGATGAAGTGGTGCCCAATTCTAGAATTATAAAATAACACCTTTTAAGATCTAAAACTAAAGTTGTACTTTCATCCTTTGATGGGACTACAGGGCACCACCACTGGGGTTTGAGGGGAACCCTGAATGGAAGCCATTGCGATGTGTGGTGTGCAGGTGCAAGGCCGACATCTTCAGGAGACCAAGCATATTGAACACATTATAGGCGTTAAACTTGATCAATATGTAAGGTACATAAATGTCTTGATTCATGGTCGGTGTTCATAGTATAGCACAGAATATCTGAAATGAGCTTTTGCAAACAAGATAACGGTCAGACAATGTTGAGAAATGATAGGCTGCAGAGCATTTTAGAATTAATGCATTGCACAAATTTACCACATAATTGTGAAGATTAGGGACAAAAAATTATAGTTTGTCCTTAGAATGAAATACAATTTCACAATAAGAAGTGAGTTATTACTATCTGTCCCATATGACTTCTATATTCAATAGATTTTTTTTATATATGCACATTTGCTTCCTGTGGTTTTGGCATTGGCATAAGTTGAAACCTAAACTCCCAGACTTCTCTTTTGAGCCAGGGATGGGCGTTGAGGGCGACTCTCTCATAATGTCAAATTGAAGTGGATCATTCCTATTGTGACAGAGTGGGTTTTCATTACTGCTTTTAATATATGTAACAAATATTTAGGAACTGGATTTGTATTAAATCCAAGTAAAGTTTAAATTGATAACCAAAGCTCTTTTAAGTTTTAATAAGACGTATAGATAGAGTTAATTTTCTGTTTCTCGTTGTATGTTTAGATGTATGCTATATTTTTTATACCAATAGGCACTGCTTTAATATTTAGAATCAATTTGATCATTTTAGACGTCACTTTAGTATATGTAGCCACAAGTACTGCATTTGAATTTTGAATTTAGTGAACAAGCAGATGAACTGTGGAGACATGGAGGAACCTGAGAAGTGGAGCTTCACTGTAGGTCTCTCGGCACCTGGCCTCGTACATTGGGCCATCGAATGCCTGTCTCAGGATGTGAGGACTGAACAAGGGGCACTTGTAGAGCAAGGTGGTTGATGACTTGGTACCTGATCAAGACTGGCACTTCTGGCCTGGGTATGTAGCTCAGTTACTAGAGTGCTTGCCTCGAATGTATAAGGCCTAATCCCCAGCACCACCAGGAAAAAAAAGACTGGCACTTCATACTTATAGTGTTCTGTGTTGTTCTTTTCCAGAATAAATTGTGTTAATTTAAATAAAATTATTATTTTGGCCAGACTTAACTGTGATAAGTCTTTTCAGTTCTCTGGCTTTGTAGCTTTTTGGTGTTTCTTTTTTTTTTCCCCCTATTGTGTTCTTGATTTTCCTCCAAAATAAAAATCTAACATTCAGCAAAATTCTAAAACATTCTATCTTCTTAATTCAGACCTTTTTAATATAAATGTGACTATGGCATAGCCTTGAGTTTAACAACATGACTAGGGGAGTTATATGCATCTAATCCAATTTTTTTCATACTTTTTAGGGAATTCCAGCAAGCAGACGTGGTAAATCCTTATTTCTAAAAGATGCTGTGAGCCAGGCACACGCCTGTATCCCAACAGCTTGGGAGGCTAAGGCAAAGGCAAGAGGGGATCACATGTTCAAGGTCGACTTCAGCAATTTAGCAAAACTCTATCTCAAAAAGTTAAAAAGAGTGAGGGGAAGATGGCAGCGAAGAGAGAGCATTACCCCCGTGTACCACGTCACTGTGCGGGAGAATGACGAGTTAGAATGGCTAAAAGCTATCTTGTTAGGAATTTCCAGCAAAATTGGGGGGCTCCAAAACCTAGAGGAAGGATTTCCATCGCACGAGGATCAGCTACGGGGGCTCAAACGCGAGAGATTTGTCCGCACGGAGGGTCACGCTGCTTATTCAGCAAATTGCCCCGCGGCTAGAGTCTGCGGCACGCACTGGGAAACAAGGAGATAGCAACGCAAAGATACAGTGCTGCAGTTTCTGCGGGCTTCTGCCAGCTGTGCAATCACCGTACTCAGTGCTGAATTCTGGGTTTGAGACGGGGGAAGGAAGTGGTCCAATTCGGTTCTCCACACCGGTCAGACCACAGAGGAAGCCAGCGGCCACCATCTTGGAGAGCTGACGTCACCATCCCTGTTTTCGACTGATCGCAGCTCATTCAGCCATAGAACACGTAATTTCAGGCTGCCATTCGCCTGCGGCTCACAGACAAATTACTCAGGCTCAGTGCTAAATAACCCGTGGAAACTGCTTCTTGGAGCCTGCTCCTATCAGAACATACACCGAGCACGGAGCAGCCGAATTCCAGCTCCCGGAACTGCTCTGGCCCAGGGATAAAGAACCCGCGGAAACTGCTTCTCGGTCCGGGTCCTGCTGAATACTGTGGAGGTAAATACCAACCGAGCCTTCATAGGCAGTGGCAACAGGGCTGAGACGGGGCTTGTGAGGGCCGGTCAGGACTCGCCCGTTGCTTTGGTCACCCGGCAAAGGGAAC
>NW_026000108.1:19018606-19045538 GCF_001458135.2 Marmota marmota marmota
CATACAAGAGGAAGTGAGGGGAAAGGGGAAAATAATACAAGGGGGAGAAATGAATGACAGTAGAGGGGGTAGAGAGAGAAGAGGCGAGGGGAGGGGAGGGGAGGGGGGATAGTAGAGGATAGGAAAGGCAGTAGAATACAACAGACACTAGTATGGCAATATGTAAATCAATGGATGTGTAACTGATGTGATTCTGCAATTTGTATACGGGGTAAAAATGGGAGTTCATAACCCACTTGAATCAAAGTGTGAAATATGATATATCAAGAACTATGTAATGTTTTGAACAACCAACAATAAAAAAAAATTTAAAAAGAAGAAATAAAAAAAAAAAGTTAAAAAGACAACCCCCTACCAGGTCCCCATTGCCTTACAGAAGTTCTGTTCCCATTTCCACTTGAATAAATTCTACTTTTAGACTCAAAAATTAAAAAAGGACTGGGGATATAGCTCAGTGGTAAAGTGCCCCTAGATTCAATCCCTAGTGTAAAAAAAAAACAAGTAAATAAAGGGTGCTGTAACTGAGATTGCCTTCCATGATTGCACTGGAGCTAACCGGTTTCTCTGATAGCTTTTGAAGTTGTGACAATTATCTATCTCTGTAGACTTCACATTTACAGCGTCTGCTTTTGACCCTCCATCTTAATTTTACTTCTCATGGAGCACAGGGAGCTAGTACTTAGGATCACACTGTCAAGATAATAAAAATAAGGTGAAAGTAAGGAATATATTTGAGCAGAAATGATCTCTTAGGAATTGACTATTCTTGGGGCTAGTGTTATAGCTGAGTGGTAAATTACTTGCCTAGTAGGTGTGAGGCCATGAGCTGAATCACCAGCACCGAAAAAAATTAAAAACTTCAGAAGCTTGTGTTTATTGGCTCTAGGAAATGAGTTGTTAATATGGTAGGTAATTAGTATTTACCTTCTAATTTTTTTTCTTCTTTCTTAGCAAACTAGAACTTCTAGAAACAAAACATTTCTATATCAAAATTGCCCAGACAAATGAATAAAAATGCAAATTTATGGATTCCACTTCAAGCTCATGCAGAGCATGAGGGTCAGGCCCAGGGCTACATTTTTTTTTAAGAATAAAATACAATTTATTAAAGGAATATTGGTTACATACACATGGGACATCTTAAGTAAATCAACACTATAGCAATCCTAAATTCTATTTGATTTCTGCTTGTATAAAAAGTTTGGTGATGGATGCATGCTTTATCAGTTTTGTTGGGTATGGCTATAGGTGGCATCCGACACCCTACACCTCATCCTGTGGAATACACACATCTTAAGTTCATTCACACAGTCCATTTCTCTTAAGCTGCCACTGAAATTTAAGTGATTGCTCAATTTAAAACAGTGAAGAAAATGAGTTTCTCAGGAACCTAAATGATAACTTGTTCTTTTAGAACTAACTTTCCACTTAACAAGTGTTTTTGGTATATTTCTCACCCACATTAAGCCCTTTGCTGAAGGAACCACCTACTTTAGATAGCCTAAAAATAAACTACTAGGTTCTAGAGTATTTTTCAAATGTTTTAAAAGATTTGTCATTTATGATAAAAACATATACGAACATTGTGGAAGCATCCACACACAAACATCATGGAAGCGTAGACAGGTTCTGCATCACGCATTCCTCTCAGCAGGGTAATTTTTAAAAAATCATTTTTTATTGTTTATTTTTTAATTTATATTTTAATTATATTGGTGGTGGGGATTGAACTCAGGGCCTTATGCATGCTAGGCAGGTGCTTTACCACTGAGCTATCTCCCCAGCCCCCTTAGGATAATTTCTAGAGTGTATATAACCCTGGTATTAGATGTTGATGGAAATAAGTTGTCTTTAAATACCTACACATTTAAAAAGGAAAGAAGCTAAGCTGGATGCCAGTTTTCCATAAGAATGAATTTGTGCAACATTGCTTTCTACGCTGCAAATATATAGCCTGGCCTTAGCTGACTGCACGTTATAGATAGCACTGTACAGCATTTAAAAAATGAAGAGAAGCCGGGAGTGGTGGCACACAACTGTAATCCCAGCAGCTGGGGAGGCTGGGGCAGGAGGATCGTGGGTTCAAAGCCAGCCTCAGCAAAAGCGAGGCACTGAGCAACTCAGTAAGACTCTGTCTCTAAATAAAATAAAGAGAAAAACCTAGCTTGTTCCATTAGATCAAATAACCTGCTGATACTTAAACATGGTGACATTTTTATGAAAGTTGTACCCAGATGTAGGGCATGATGTAATGTGGGACATGTTGCATCAGAAAAGAGGAAACCTAACTTGCTGGCTGCTACCGGCTTCCCAGTCTTGGGGCTACATGTGGCTAAGAGAGCACCTAGCGATTAGCCAGAAGGCATTGCCGTGGGTTGTGATGAAGCATCAGACCACCTCTAGGATAGGCTCAGAACCCTTCTGCCCTCACGGACAGCTCGGACAGCTCATGTCTCTCATTACTGCCTGTAGGATGGGTGTACGCGTGAACTCTCCCCACCCTGCTGACGTTTACCCTGATTGGCTCCTGTACATTATATTAGCTGTGTGTGTTTTCTCAATAAACGAGATCCTGCTTTGACTGTTCTCCCTGGCTCATCTGATTGTCCTCTGGCGAGGAAGGGCTGGGTGTGGGCGGCCAGTCAACCTTTACCTTTCTTGGCCCGTCCTGGTCCCGGCATGCTCCCACAATCTCTCCTGCAGGTCAGGAGAGAAGGGGAGGGGGGGCGCTAAAAACCCCGGCACCCAGAAATCCTCTCAATGTCCAGGGCTGCATTTTGAACCATTTTAAAATGGTTTAATCACCTGATCATTTTTGTGCCCACTAAGGTCTATAATTTTTTTTAATGTAAGCTGCTTTTTTAGAAATTAGATGTTTGTGATTACTTCGTTGTAAGATCATAAGTTGCTCTCCAGATTGCATTGAAAATTGGTGTATGTTTTTCTTTAGAAATGAGCCTAACTGGTAATTAATCACACAGGCAAGATGCCCATATCTGTACAAATCTGTGTAGATGAGGGAGGGTGTGATTGTGCCCCAACTCTTTATGTATTGCGGCATGTAGAAATGAATCCTTTAGGGCCACATTCCAGCCCTAACAAGATTATGTTCAGCTGAGTAGTGGATGCTGAGTTGGTATTTAGGGGCCATTCTGGTAATAAGTCATTACAGTCCATGAATGTCACCTTTCCTCTGGTGTATGCGGGCTGAACTCCGTGCTCCAAGACAAGTGTGATGTGGAGTTATCACTGTATGGATGATGAATCTGTCCTGTGACAGGACTAGGAATGAAACTGGTACTTACTCACTTGCTGTATTTTAAACATTAAAAGGAGGACACCAGTTTGTTCCTGTCTCCTGCCATAGTTGACACTGTTCTCACATTCTCCGATAAGACCCAAGACTTTTGTTGTTCTTTTCTGCCTTCCTGATTCCTGTTACAGGGTAGATGTTATTGTTATTTTAAATTGTGTTTGTCCTGCAGTTTGGGTAGTAAAACTGGGTGTTTAGGAGCCCCGATCAGATGCACAGCCAGCTGCTGAACCACACTCACGACTGCCACACTTTAGTTGATTCTGCAGAATGTCTAACGTTGGAACCACGGCCCTGCCCTTTCTCCTTCACACTGCTGTCTGCCCAGTTGTTGCACAAAGAGGTCTAAAGGGTAAAGTATAGATAAGAAATGGTCTCTAGCCGGGCGTGGTGGTGCACGCCTATCATCCCAGCGGCTCGGGAGGTTGAGGCAGGAGGATCCTGAGTTCAAAGCCAGCCTCAGCAACAGCGAGGCGCTAAGCAACCAAGTGAGACCCTGTCTCTAAATAAAATATAAAATAGGGCTGGGGGTGTGGCTCAGTGACCGAGTGCCCCTGAGTTCAATCGTGGGTACCACCCTCCACCAGCCAAAAAAAAAAAAAAAAAAAAGATAAGAAATGGTCTCTTCTCATGGGATGTGAATTCAGATCTACGGTCAGTGTGGATGGTGAAGGCGCTGACGCCATTGTTCTGTGGCCCTACGAGGTGCAGGCCCTGTTTTCTGCCGTGCTAGAGCAGGAGCTCTCAGATGGCTTGGGTGGCAGAGGAGACCCAGGTGACTGGTCATCACTGGAGTTCCATCAGCCTGGAGCAGTCTGGCTTATCAAATGCCGCCAGGAAGTGGAGAAAGGGTGACAGAATTGGCTTTGATCTCTGAAAAGCTGTAAGTGAATGGTGACCCTGCAGACACTTCCCAGGAGGTGGAGGGCAGGAGCCTTCTTGGAATGTCTGTGAGCTGGACCTGGGTGAGGGGTGGAGACCAATGCTGTGAGGGGGCGAGAAATGGAGTGGCCGGAGATGGACGATACGGTGCATGTTTAAACCTCAGTTGAAGGAATTCACTGAAGTGGGGGAGAAATTGACCATTCTAGAGAAAAGGGGGGACACGTGAGACAAAATCTTTTTTTCTTTAATTTTTTAAATTTATTCTAACAATATCTTTGTATCGAGGCAAAAAGGGCTTAAAATGTGACAGTGGAGGTGCCGGCTTTAGGATGGAGCAGGTGGTGGCAGATGCTGGCATTTCTACACCTGGCAATAGGTGCAATTTTCTTGGGAAGCCACTGCTGGGATCTCAGTGGGGACTTCTGAGAGGAAAGACGTGCAGTTGCTGCCTCGGAACAGGAATGGATTCTCTGCAGAAGTGTCAGCCTTGAGCCATCCAAGGTTTGTGGTATAAATTAGAGCGAGCCCAGTGAATGGTGTCTTCTCCAGCTGCTCAAGTGTGAGGCTGGACTGGGGGCATGTGTTGAGCTCCTGTGTTCATGGACTGTTCAGGGGCGAGGTGATGAGATGAGGAGAGCTGCGATCTGATCAGTGAGCCCGTCCACTTGATGGGTCACAATTCGAAAGGACTGAGAGGCAGCTGGGACACAGCTGGAGGAGGAAGGTCACTGGTGTTTATGTTGAGTCCTTGGTGTCTCGGAGCAGTTTCCTCCATCACACCTTCCGCCATGATGTTCTGCCTCACCTCAGGCTTAGAGCAGTGGAGTTAGATTTAATTTGGGTTGGATTTTTTGCCCCCCTTCAAATTACAAAGACTATCGAGGCATTTGCAAAAGGAGTAGGTAGGGTAGTGGTAGTGACAGGGCCTGTGGGTTAGAAAGTAGGAGAATTGTGCAGATTCAGAATAAGAGAGATGGAAAGTCAGGGAGAAATTATGGCCAGAGAGCAGGACACTGGCAGTGAAGATTGCGGAGGTGATATTTGGTGATGACCATATAACCACAGCAGTGGGTAGCTGGCAGGGGGTGCAGGGCAAACACTGGAGCTGAGCAGGCTGCTGCAGTTTGGATTGGAGGTTCCCCAAGGCCCATTGTTAAAGGCCTGGGGTGCTACTGGGAGGTGGTGGAGCCTTTAGGAAGTGGGGCCTCCTGGAAAGAAGTGAGGTTCTCCAAGAGAATCCTTTGAGAGTGATATGGGGATCTCCTTTCCTGTTTCTCGGTTTGCTGCATGAGGTGAACAAGACTCCTCCACCCCTTGCTCCCGCCATGATGTACTGCACTGCCACAGGCCCAGAGCGACAGTCAAGCAATCATGGACTGAAACATTTGAAACCATGAACCAAAAAACCATTTCCTCCTTTTAATTTAATCATCTCAGGTATTTTGTCATAGTAACAGAAAGCGGACTGGCACATAGGTCCAGAACTGAGTAACCAGGGTTTCGGATGGCTTGTGCATGTGGCTGTTAAAGTCACCAAAAAAGAAAACAGCAGCCATGGTGGAGAGGATAATAGTGAGTAGTGGCCAGGAGAGGCTTGTGTGCCTCTAAGGTCCCAGGGCTTTGAGAGGTCAAGGGGAGGACCAGTCACTTACTCGAGGTCACTTAGTACATAGTGAGGCTGGGATTGAAGCCCGGGGGCGCTAAGGCAGAGTTATTATTCTCAGCCCCACACCAGCTGCTGAGGAGCAGGTCACAGACACAGTGCTTATAAAGGATATAAAAGCAAAATCAAAAGGCCAGCCGACCTCCAAGCACGAGCAATGCCTTCTAATCCCTACCAGCCATAGTTGAGTGCTTCCTACACCTGGAAGATAAGATGAGGGACTGGACAGAGGGGGAGGCAAGCTCTGGCCTGATTTCAAACCTGGAAGCCACACTTGTCTCTGAGCGCCCTGGGAGGTTGGCATACACGGCTGCTCTTCTTATCTTTAGTGCACTGATCACAGAACCAATGTCATGTGACCCAGGGAGGAGGCAGCCGGAGCTGACTGCTCAGGAGAGTGGCCTGAGCTGCCGCTGCCCAAGGACCAGGTCAGGACAATGCGGGACATGTGGACATGCCTGTGTGAAGGCACATCAGGGCCTCCCAGCTCTGGGTCAGTGTGGTCCAAGTTGCCAGCCATCTCCCAGGTTGTCTGAAGCCCTCAAAAGGAAGTGCCTAGCCCAGCAGCTCTGGCCATTGTAGAACGAGGCAGGACAGGCCTGTGCTTTGTCCTTGTTTCCAAGAGGTGGCACTGGGCTTCAGCTCACCGCTCAGCAGACCCACGAGGGCCTAGACCCAGCAGGACCTGGGAATCTCTGGATCTGCCAAACCACACTCCAAAATGCTGTGTTGTGTGGGAAGCCATTCTTGCATGTGATTGGGCACCTCCCTGACTGGGTGTGAGGCATTCTGGCTAAACTGTGTGGAACTAATCCACACCCCCTCTAGGTGCGAGAGCCCATCCAGAGCCCATCCTGTGGGGGGGTGACTGACCATTGACCCTGAGACCAATCACTGACCCTGACTTTGGAATGCTGTCCCCCTCGACCTTCATTAGATGAAATTTTCCCCTGAATTTCTTGTTCCCCAATAAAAGGCCACTCCCTGGCATGCTCTCTCTCTCTCCTGCTAGTCCTGAGTAAGCCTCGCTGTCCCACTGGGTGGCTCGAGGCAGGAGCCAGAGGGAGGGCCGTCTCAGATCTGGTCAAAGGAAAAGGTAATTGAGTCTTGTGTGTTTATTTTGATCCCACTATTAACTTCTATGCTACAAACCTCTTGTATGAAGCCAGCGTGCTGGTCTCGGGGTAGAGTGTTGTGTGGGGCCAGCCCAGCCCCCAGGCTTCTGGTGGCCTAAGGGCCTGCCCCTGCCCCTGCTCCCCACCCCAGGCTTTCTCCTTGTCTCCATTTGGCTTTTCAAGGTTCTAGGCAGAAGTCGGTCATGGGAGCAAAGCGTTAGTAGCCATCCTCACATGCTCTGCACATGCCTGCAGTGAAGGAGTTGCTGACCTCACAGGAGTTCAGAAAGGTTGCTGTGACTTGTCCCAGATCACACAGCTAGCAGGGGGCAGCGCGGAAATACAAACAGCTTGTCCGACTCCAGATCGCGCTGGTTGCTGATGGTGATGGAGCCCCTGCCAAGCACGTCCACCATCACTTTAGTAAGCCTCGCCCTAGTCCTGCAGGCAAGGGCTGCTCTTAGCTTCACTTCACAGATGAGGAGACTGAGACGCGGTGGGCACTGACCAACAGCTTCTCCATGGCCCTGGGAGGAATGGGATGTGCAGGGGCCCCAGGGCAGGGCCTGGGCATGAAAGTAGCACCCCACACCCGCTGCCCGCTGGGCGCTGGTTCCTCCCTTCACTGCTCCCCCCCCCCCCCCCNGCCTTGCCCTGGGCCTCCTCCCTGCCTGGGCTCCTACAGAGGCAGGACCACCATTGTCTGTGGCACAGGCCAGTGATAGTGACGGCGGGTTGTGTTCACGAGCTCCCTCATCAGCTCAGCAGGAAAGGTGGCCTCAAGAGGGGTTAGGACTTTTGTCCCCTGAAGCTCCGGGAATGCCGGGAATGGGGAATGCCGGTGTGGGCCTGGGAGGGACCTGGGCGTCCCACCCCGCCGGCTGACTGTGTCCCCTGGGGCTCCTCCTCCCACGGGCTTGCTCCATCTGCAGAAAGGCCACCAGCTCTTCAGGCGGGGACAAGGGTAATGGCCTGAGTGTTCCCCAGCCCCGGTTCCCCATTTGTCAAGATCATTTTGCATTTTGCAGAGGAACAAACTTCCAGTGAGAAATGTCCTGGGGAAGGCAGTGAGTTTGGGGAGAGGAAGAGAAATGGTTCTGAGGAAGAATACACGAGCCAAGCAGGAGGCAGGTGGGCAGTTTGCAGTAGGCAGACCCTCGGGGACCAGAGAAGGCTCAGTCCTCAACACCACGGGGACGACCGTGTGAGCCTGCGAAGTAAGGACCAGAAAGGCACTAGCGGGGCCCCCTCACTGGGGACTGGGGACCAGATGATACAGTGACAGAGAATAATCAACAGCTGAGCATCACGCGTTTTAACACCCAATTAAGCATCACGAGCTCATTATCCTGTTTCTCCATCCAACACATAAAAGGGACTCGGCTGGGTGAGACCATCTTGGGCTGGAGCAGGAAGTGTCATAGTTTGCATCTGAGAAATGGCGATCCAAGGGGCACATTTGAGAATTGGCTCAGCAATTCAGGAAAACAAAAGCCTTCGATCCTCCAAGCGTCTAGTCCAGTTTGTCACTTCCTAGAAAGTTCCAAAGTGAGCACGATGGCTCTGAATTAAGGGTCCTGTATGCCTAATTAAATGTCCTGCTAAGTTATAGCTAGTCTTGCTCCATCTGGAAACAGGCAGGTGACACATCCCACCTGGTCCAGCCCGTTTGCAGAGACCAAAGGGTTTTTTTTCTGGTGTTTGCTGCCAGGAGACCACTGAATAGATGACGCTCTGTGAATCCTGAGGAAAGACGGTCACATGTTCCAGGTGAAGCAAACCGCAAAGGAGTGGCAGCCCTCGGGGAGAAGGGTATCACTTAAAGTACAAGAATAAAGGTTCGTTGTCCCTTGCTCTCACTCTTTCTGTCCCCAATGGAGAAATTCAAATGCCTTCCCAAAGCCTCCCTTCACTCCTCCAAGCTTTCTCCCCAACATCCCTGGCTGGCCCGCACCTGCACCTTAACAGAGTTCTCATGGAACTCATTAAGCATCGACCAGGATGACGCCCTAAATTAAATGCACTACTCATGAGGAAGGAAGCCTTATTAATTTTTTGTGCAGTGGAGGACAGAGAGGCACAGAGAAGTTATGTAACTTGACCAAGGCCACACAGCTAGTGAGGGATAAGACCAAAATTCTCGATCATTTGCTCTACATCTCTGACATCTACCACCTGTTCCCTTTACTTGTGGTTCATGCACATTTCCTTTCTGGCATGTGAACTCCTTGAAGTGAGGACAGACACTTCCAGGTGCCTGGTTGTTGATCCTCACTAATACCAGTGCCCTCTGGGTGGTCCTAATTCTGAAATTGATGGGGCCTGTGCCTGAGTCCTGTTTGGAAGCTGCAGTGCCTCCTGGTGCCTGAGAAGCCCACCTTCGGCTCCTGGCAGGCAAAGCTGCAGGCTTCTCAGCCCTCAGCACCTGGTCAGAGGAACTGAACTACCCAAGGTAAGGGGGAGCCGCTCTCTGCAGCCACGTGGCCTCGTGAGGATCTGAGGGTGCTCTGTGGGAGAGGCTGGCAGCAGGGTTAGAAGCAGGGAGTGGAGAATGCTTCTGTCCAGGAAGTCTAGGCACAACCCAGACCTATGGCTACTCCTGGGCCCAGCAGTCTAGCCCTGGGCCTGGGGTCAGGAAGGAGCACAGACCAATGACAGGGGCTGTCTGTGCGCTCCTTCCAGAGTCTGCGGATGTGGCAGGTGGTTGGAAGTCCCTGCAGAGGGCAGCAGCTTGCTTGCTTGTGCTGCTTGTGCAGGGGGTCTTCTAGGCATGTGACCTGCAGCCACACAGGGCCCAGCTCCTAGGGGCCATGCTTGGTTTAAACCCTTAAGACCTATGAAATGAGAACAGGCACAAGCCCTGGGCTCAGAGCTGCCCAGGGAGGGAGTCCATCACCATCCCTTCCGAGACTCAGGCCGCCGGGGAGGTGGTGCCTCGCGGTGGAGGAGGTGAGCCCCAGCAGGAGGCTGCAGGCCGGGGGAGCTGCAGGCGGTGGAACGTATGGTTGTTTCAGGGAACCTCAGTGGCTGTCTGGTTGGAGCAAAGGTCAGGGAGGCTGTCAGTTATTAATCAGGTCTATGGAGTTTGGGGCGGTTGCTACAGAAGTTATCACTTAGCTTCCTGGGTGGTCACTAGAGCTCATCCAGTCCCTGCCGGGTGACTCACAGCGGGCTGGCTTCGTGGGCTGCTCCTGTAGATAAGGGCTCGGTTTCCTGGGCAGGTTGTGGGTCAGAGTCCTGTTCTATGTGCAGTCCCACCACTGTCCTCGTGGATCTTCTGTCTCTCTGCCTTGAAGTCCTGGACAGCAAGCCCTGCTCTTTGGCTGCTCCGGGTTCACCCTGGGGCTGGTGACCAAGGGAACGCCCCTGATGCTCTGTGGCTTCAGGAGGCAGCCAGACAGAAATCATTTCTCCTGAAGGACTCAGGGCCTCCCGGCCACATCCCGGTGAATGTCCCGGAAGGTCTCCCTGACATGCCCTCTCCTTCACAGGCCGGCAGCTGCTCCACGGCACTGGGGCTGTGTTTCCTCCGTCTCGGTGTGGCCAGGTGTGGAGTGGCCGTGAGCGCAGGCTGGGCACAGAGCCAGAGCTCACAGATTCAGATCCTGCTCGCGTTTAATAGGGAAGTTTTGATCTTACTGTTGAAATTTTTAGAATTTTTAAAAAGATTTGCTAAGCAAATGTACTGCGCAAAAAGGTTTGTGGGAACAAGGACGGCGCTTAATCTGTTGAGAGTGAAATTATCAAGGACCTAAAGAGTCCCATGATCACCCCGATCACCTCATAGATGAAGTCTGGTTTCAATGCATTCTTGGCTGCCCATGAGAGTGACTCTTCAGGCTGTCTACTTGGAAACTCACCAAGACACCCTGACATGCAGGAGCACCCCCTCCCTCGCCCCCTTATTGGTGGTGGTGGTTGTGTTCCAAGACCCCCCAGGAGATACCTAGAATCTCAGACAGTACTGAACTCCAGATATATATATATATATATATATATATATATATATGTTGTAGATGGACACAATACCTTTATTTTGTCTATTTATTTTATGTGGCACTGAGGATCGAACCCAGTGCCTCACACATGTGAGGCTCGCACTCAACCACTGAGCTACAACCCCAGCCTGAACTCCAAGTTTGCTGTTTTAACCATACATACATGCCTGTGGTGAAGTTTTATTAGACACAGGAAGAGATTTAACAACAACAAGTCATGTGAGTGAAGTCTCTTTCTAGAACTTTCCATGATATTTTTGGACTGTGGTTAACCTCGGTAACTGGAGCCTTGGAAAGTGCATCCTCAGAAGAGAGGGACTGTCGCGTTCAAAAGCCAGAAGCCAACTCTCTGGATGGCTTGCTCCTGAGGGTTCTAGGCACAACACAGACCTATGGCTACTCCTGGGCCCAGCAGTCTAGGCCTGGGCCTGGGGCCAGGGCTGGGGCTCCTCTGGGCTGTGGTCCACCCTGTTGCCCACAGGCTTCCTGAGCGACCTCTGCCCATGGGGACGCAGGGTGCCTGCAGCATGAGCACCTTCCCTCCCCTCCTCCAGGCCAGTCCTCTGCCCAGGATGCACGCCACCCTCCTGCTCAGAGGGGCCTCCCAGGAGCCGTCCCTCAGCCCAGGCCCCCATCGCACCAGATGCTCAGGGAGCTCGGCCCGGAGGCCACGCAGCCACAGTGCCCTGAGAACCCGACCAGGCCACCCAGCCTCCTGGAGCCTCAGCCTCCCCATCTTTGACATGGGGCCGGCGATCCCACCCCAGCAGCGTTCAGGTGGGAGCCGAAGCGGGGCCCCATCCGCCTTGCCTTCATGGGGACCTGCCACCGCCTCTCCGTGTTGCTTGGGTTCAATTATTTATCTTTCTGATCAAAGCAAATTTCCCTGTTTAAGTGTCAGGTACCCTTGGTGCTTGCTTGGTTCAGGGCCTTCCTCCTGTTGGTGGGCGGATGGTGTTTATTGACCTGTGTGTGCTGTGTGTTGTGTGTCTATCAACCTGTCTTTGCATTCCAGGTGTGAATCCCACTCGCTCATGGTTGCTGTGGTTTAGCTTAGGTGTCCCCCAAAAGCTCCTGTGTGAGAAAATGCAAGAAATTTCAGAGGTGAGCTGGCTGGGCTGTGAGAGTCTTGACCTAACCAGGGTGCTGACCCGCCGGAACGGATTAGCTGGGTGGTAACTGTGGGCAGGTGGGTGAGCTGGGAAAGGTGGTGCCCTTGGGTCACATTTTGTCCTTTCTGAGTGGAGCATGCTCTCTCTCTGCTTCCTGGTGGCCATGTCCTGATCCCCTTTACTCCACTGCACCCTTTTGCCATGATGGTCTGCCTCACCTTGAGCCCCGAATGGAGTCGGCCATCTGTGGATTGACCCCTCTGAAACCCTGAGCTCCAAGAGAAACCTTTCTGTTTCTAATTGTTCTTGTCGAGTCTTTTGGTCACAGTGGCCAAAAAGCTGACTGAAACCACGGGGAGTGATTTTTATAGTGGGCTGCTGCTGCCTTTGATTTGCTGGAATTGTGCTGACCATCTGAGCATCTGTGTCGTCAAGGATATTGGCCTACAGTTCTCTTTCTTTGTTATGTCTTTGTCCGGTTTTAGTATTGGGGGAATACTTGCTTTGAACATGAGTTTGGAGGAATCCATTCCTCTTGAGCTTTTTGGAGGAACTTAAAAGGAATTGGACCGGGTGCAGTGGCACATGCCTGTAATCCCAGCAGCTCCAGAGGCTGAGGCAGGAGGATTGCAACAGCAACTTAGTGAGGCCCTAAGTAACTCAGTGAGACCCTGGTTCTAAATATAATGCAAAACAAAAAAAAAAGTGGGGGGTGCTGGGGATGTAGCTCAGTATGCACCCCTGGATTCACTCTCTAGTACCCAAAAAAAAAAAAAAAAGAGGCGTTGGTATTATCCTTTCTTTGGTGCTTGGTGGAAGTGAGCATTGAGGTCATATGGTCCTGGGCATTTCTTTGATAGAAGATTTTTTAACTGATCCAATCTCATTACAGGTTACTAGTCTGTTCAGACTTCCTGTGTCTTCATGATTCCGTCTGGTAGGGTGTACGTGACCAGGGACTGGCCTATCAAGTCTGTTGACAGGTAGGTGACCCTTTGCACCCTGTGCTGTCAGTTGGGAAGCCTCCTTTTTCAACTCTGATTTCATCTGAGTGTGCGCTCTCTCTTTTTTTTCCTTGATTAGTCTAACTACGGATTTGTCGATCTTCTTGATCTTTTTGAAGAACCAGCTTTACATTTTGTTGATCTTTCACATTGTCTCTATTTCATTTACGTGGGCTCTGATTCTTATTCTTTTTTCCCTTCTACTAATTTTGGTTTGGTTTGTTCATGTTCTTCTGGTTTCCACCGGGTGCAGCAATGAGCTGTCCATTGGGATCTTTCTGCTTGTTTTTTTGATTTGGTGTTGATTACTGTGAACTTTCCCATTAGAATTGCTTTTGCTATATTGGAATTTTTTTAAAAAAATCCTAATTTTTTGACTCTCTTCACTGGTCTGTTTCCTTTTTCTGAAATTCATATAAAGGGATCCTCTTCCTTTTGTTTTTGGTCTTATTTCTCTCATTTTTCATATCTTTGCCTTTCTGCTCTGTCTTCCACCCACTGTTGATGGCATCAGGTTGCTTCCAGCTTGGGACAGCTGTGCCATTCTTTTTTTTTTTGTCGAGGGGATACTGGGGATGGAACCCAGGGGCACTCGACCACTGAGCCACATCCCCAGCCCTACTTTGTATTTTATTTAGAGACAGGGTCTCACTGAGTTTCTTAGCACCTCACTGTTGCTGAGGCTGGCTTTGAACTCTCAATCCTCCTGCCTCAGCCTCCCGAGCTGCTGGGATTATAGGCGTGCATCACCACGTCTGGCTAGCTATGCCATTCTCATAGGTGCACTTTGGTTAATCTACTTAAGCATTTCTGTTGGGTATATACCCAGGAGTGGGTGGCAAGGTACACATTTCAAAATGGCTACACCAATTGACACCCCCTCCCGAGGTGTCTACCAAAGCACAGCAGGAAGGCGGTGGGGCCTCTCTGGCACTGAGAGCCTCTGGTACTTGGACTGACTTTAGGTCCCTGGGATCTGTCCTCAGATATCCCTAGTTGGGAAATTCCTTGTTATGATGACCTGCCTGCCAGGGGCCGCCATCTGTCCAGGGCGCTGGAATTCATGAGGAATACACTGGAGAGTGTGTCCCACACAGCTTCACGGAGGGCTCTCGTTTGTCCCAGGCCATTTGAATTCCTAGTTCCAACCACCAGTTGGGGCAGAGCTTGCTTTTACAATACCCTGTATGTCATGGAATTTAGCACTAACAGACCTTTCTGAATCAGCCCCTCAGATGTGGTGAGAAGCAATGTAATCCTCTCTGATTATACTGTCTCATTTAAATACTTTATTCCCCCATGTGATGTTGATAAAAGCGACAAAACTTAACTCCTCTTTACTACTTCTCTGAATTTCAAATTAATAGTTAACTTCCCCCTTTCAAAATCTGTTGTAGTGGAAATGGAATCCTTATCATTTGGACTCAGACTATCCTAATTTAATTCCTAGTGCTATGTTTAACTGTGTGATTTTGAGTAAGTCACTTTACCTTTTTGATATTCAAGCTGCTTGACTGTAAAATGAGTTTATCTACCTTACAAGGATAGGATCAGACAACTGAAGCAAAAGCAAATTATAAACTTTGGTTACTGGACAAATACAATTTATTATGCACATTAAAGTTTGGACTTGATCTATTTGGTTATTAAAAACCTATGAGAGGGGCTGGGGACATAGCTCAGTTGGTAGAGTGCTTGTCTCGCATGTACAAGGCCCTGGGTTCAATCCCTGGCACTACACACACACACACACAAAAAAACCTATGGGAGAGGATGTTGATGAAGTGGAGTTGGGGGTTAGAAAACAGGGAAAGTAGAGGAGTGACGGTGAGAAAAAAAGTAGACTCCAGAAAGCTAGTGACAGGTCTTAGTTCCTGGGCTGCCTTGTGGCAGAAATTGGGTCCCCAACACCTGTTAAGTGGCCAATGCAGAAATGCATCCGGCCACTAGGGGGAGCCACAGATCTGGCTGGGTATCAGCCTCATATTGAGCTAAACTCCTTAGAAGTTTTGCAGATTTAACATTTGTAAGTCTGGAAAAGGCACCAAGCCAGACATGCCTTTTCTTGGTTTTTAAAAATCATCTTACTTTTCAACATCACCACCACCATCACGTTAAGCCTGGTCTTTGCTTGTCTATCCATTAGTCTTGTCATCTCACCGGCTTCTTTTCAGAGTAAAAATATCGCCTTTTAAAAATCACAATATTCAATGGAAAAGACGATTTTCTAACAATTCAGAGCCCATCAGGGCATCTTTCCTCTGTAGTGGAATTACATGACAGGCCAACTTTTTTCTTTCTTTAGGTGCTTGGTCTGAGACCCAACACACTAGGCCAATGCTCTGCCACCAAGTCCCCAGCCTGAGATGTCACCTTTTAAACCAGAAGTTTGCCGGGTCAGGACCTGACCGGGGGCCAGGCCTGCGGAGGGACTCGTTATTGCATTTGATTTCCACAGAAGCGGAACACCAAGGCCAGGAGGGGTCCAGGCTGGGAAAGAATGTTTGTTTTCAGGGTTTCTGATAAAGCCTGAGAAACCACACAGGTCGAACATTCAACCAATTCGTTTCACTACGTTACCAACTTTTCTGGGAAAATCTATATTTGGCCACTCTGCTGTGATAAGAAGCAGCGCCCCGCCCCATGTTTTTCTCAATTCTGGGAAGAGGGGAAAGCCGAGGGGTTTTCCTCCTAGAGGGGAGAGGTCAACCCTGTGGTGAGCACAGCCAGCCTCAGCCCTCCCTCCTCTGCCCAGCACCCAGGTAGGGCCCTGCCAAGAAGCCACTCCCTAAACCCCTGGCCGGCTGCCTGGGAGGAAGAACCCGGGTCAGAAGCAGCTGGGGAGAGTCCTGGGACATTTAGGAAGGCTCCATCTGGACACTCGGGTATTGGCATTGACAACAAGCATGAGCTACTCTTGCTGTGTTAAGGGTGACAATAACAGAAGTAGGACTTGGTGGAGTTGGCTGGTCCCCTTCCTTCTTTCCTCCATTCAAACAACACCTGGGCATGCTCTCCCGCTGGACTCCAGTCTGACTCCCACATGCAGGATGAAGGAGGCCCAGGCCTTGGTCAAGGTCACAGATGGAGTATGTGAATGACATGAGAGGGGCAAGGACCAGGAGAGGGTGGTACCAGACAAAGGAGCCACAAGGCGGCTCTGTCTTCAGGAGCCTGGGGAGGTGCCATGGGAAGGTGGCACTTGAGCTGGGTTTGTAAACGTTAAGTCCTCCTACAGACCCGGCGAGGAGGAATGTTCCAGATCCACGGCACATGTGCAAAAGCTTGGAAGTGTCAGTGTTTGGGTCACTTCCTGTGACCTGCAAGTCAGCTGAGGATGGCTGGAGTGGTCTCAGGGAGAGGAGCAAGAAACCCAGCCAGAGGCCTGAGCAAGGTTGGGACCTGGAAGACACCATGGGCCATGTGGGGAAGGTGCAGTGTCGTCTATTCATTCGGCAGGCATTTAGTGCTCCTGTCTCTGGGGACACTGACCAGCACCCAGTCCTTGCCCTGTGGTCTTACATTCTAATGGCTGAGGATAATAATCAATAATCGATAACAATCAAGTGAATAAGCAAACTAGTTTCAGGCAATGGTGCCGTGTATGAAGGAACGCAAAGCAGACTGAGGAGTGAGGGAGGGAGGGAGGTGGAGGGGAGATGGGTTCTCGGTTAGGTGGGCACTTGAGAGGTACGAGTGAGGTGCGGGGCCAGGTGAGCGCGGGATCCATGTCTTCCTGGCGGAGGGAACAGCAGCGTGGAGGCCTAGGGTGTGTAGAGAGGGCAGGAGGCATGGGCTGGGCCAGGTGGACCCGGAGCACCAGGCAGGGCTGCAGGGTCTTCCCCAGGGGAGGACGGTGGAGGGTTTGGCCAGAGGAGCTTTCTGTTTCAAGAACTGCGCTTGCTGGAGGGGAGACTCAGGAGGAGGCCACTGGCTGCGGAGTCAGGTCCTGGGGCTCCTCACACTTGCTGAACCCTGGAGCAGGGCTCGGGGCCTCCACCCCAGGGTTTAACCCGCCCTCTGGGCAGGAGCTCCGCCAGGTGAGGGGCCGCTGTCCATCAGGATGATGAGCCCCGGGGAAGCTGGGCCAGAGGCTGGACTAGATCTGACATTGGCCCCTTGAGCTGGGTGACACCATGGGGGGTGCACTCAATGTGGGGACATGTTAGTCATCGAGAGGGGGCCAGCGTGCCTCGAAGGTGTTCTGAGCAGGAGGGGTGCAGGGAGGAGGCCTCCTAAAGCAGCTAATGTTTGCTGGGTTCCTGGTACAGGCCGGCACTGGGTCCTCCCACTTGGACTGTCCTATGTAATCCCCGCGGTCACCCACTCTCGTCACCCCCACGGAACCAATGAGGGAGCCGGGGCTTATTGAAACTAAGGAAGAAACACAACAGGGTGAAAGTAACCAGCACCACTGAACTGGACACCTAAAACGGCCAGACGGGCACCTTTATGTTCATGGTGACTACAATTTTAAATGTTTTTTTTTTAAAAGAAAACAAATATAGCAAAGAAAAACCGCAGTTTTGTCAGTGAGAGGACCAAATTAAAACAGAGGCAGTGGAGGCCCGGGCTCTTGTGCATGGTGACCAATGGCCTGAGGTTGGAGGATGGGTCCCTTGCCCAGTGCTGGTACCCTCTCTTCAAGACTCCAGCACCTTTGCGTGGAATGTTTGGAATTGACATTTGGGTCTCCAGGCGAGCACAAAGATTTCTGTTGCTTTCTTCATTGACACATCCGAAACTCCTGGTGCCACAGACATCTGTAGAATGAATGATGGATGTTTCCTCCACTTTCCAAGGAAATCCAGAGTTATATCATGTCCCCCGCCTCGGCTGCCCATGAGTCTACACGACTGTTAATGCTGACCAGGGCAGAGGTGAAACCTCGGCTGTGGGTTGCAACCTGACCTTGGCCGGGAGGCTGCTTTTCCCAGCTTGAGGTGCAGAAGGAAGAAGGGGCTCCTCTGCTCCCCCTGCAGCAGGTGCTGTCCCCGCCAAGGAGCTGAGTGGGGAGGGTGGCTAGCACAGGGAGGGAGGTGGTGCCCCAGGGGATCTTGGAATTGCCTTGCATCTCCCGGGGGGGACCAAGACTCAGAAAGGAAGGTGGTTTTGTAGAAATTTAAATTAAAGTGCTTTTCTGTGTCTGTCCCTAGGACTTTTCTGCTCCGGCGAGGTGTTCCAATCTAGCCCAGGACCAGCCAGGCACAGCGAGCTAAGAGGGAAGCTCTTTGGGTGGCCTCTTCCGTGAGCTGGGCCTCCCCCAGGCCTTTGTAAACGTGGCCCGTGGACCTGCACCTCCCTTCCCCTTTCCTCTGCCTGCTGCCAGCAGCCCAGGGCTGCCCCTGCCCGCCTGCCAAGCAGGAAGTGGGCACCCAGTCCCCGCCCTGGCTGCTGACTGCAGGCTGGGCCGTGCCAGTATGTCAACGCAGGTGGCCTGATTTCCAGGGGGCTTTGCTCCTCCGGCTTCACAGAGCCACTGTTTCTAGAACTCACAGAGCTGCGCCTTCACTGTAAATGCAGCCAGCACTGAGATCCAAAAGTCAGTTGGCATCAAATGTGACCTGGATTTGGTGGCTCAGCCTCACCTGGACGGAGACTGTAATAGGCTGCATTTAGCCTACTTAGTGTGCCAACAAGCGGGTTTTACAGCAGAAATCTTAATACGTTTCATTGTGGCGTGCTCTGCCACGTCCCCGGGGCCGTCCAGCCAGGTGGACCAGCACTGCCTGAGCTTTCTAAAATGTGAGCATTTAAGGGACATGGACCTGTACCTGTGTGTACCAGTGTCCTCACACTGGTAGACAGTGGGGAAAGGCCCGGCACGGCTCTCAGAGTCAGACTAGGTGGCTTCAGCTACACCTGCTGGTTGTGTGGTCTTGGTGAGCCCCACGATCTTCTAGACCCTCTGTTTCTTCTTCTGTGAAATGGCAGCCATGACATTGCTTTCCCAGCACTGTGACAAGGTCTGTCACCTGTACCTTTTGTTACCTCCTCGCAGGTCCTTCTTAAACGGCTTCTCCCCGGTTGTCTCCATGACAGGACTCAGATGTCCCTCTGCTCAGGGCTCTTTCCCAGGGAGGCCCCCCATGCCTTCCCTCGTTCTCCCGCCTGTGTCCCTGCTGATGTGATGTGGCTCTGTTCCTTGATCACACCTGTTGCTCTGAGGGTCAGTTCCCGAGGGTGGGGTTCCTTGGCCTGGCTGGCTGCTGCCTGGGCAGAGTGTGCAGCAGCCTGTTGGTGCTCAGGGTGGGCGCACAGGAGTGGGGACACCCGGCAGAGTGGATGGAGAAGGGGGTTCAGCACGGGGGTGGGGCGGCAAGACCAGGGCCGACACAGCTCCCCGGCCCACTCCAGCCTCTTGTCTTCCCCCCCCATGGAAAGTCCCCCCTGGAGTTCCTGGGTTCTCATCCTACTTTTAGAGGGGCTGGAGGAGGCCGAGGTCCCCAGGGGGCTGGGGATGTGTGGGTGGGGGTTGTGATGATGAGAGATGCTTTTGGTTTTCAAGGGAGGACACAGAGCCAAGCCGGTGAGATCTTTCCTTAAAGGCCTTCTGCATGGGTTTCGGGGAGTCGCGTGGAGGGGTGCTTGCTGCTGCCCCCACCATGCAGCCCTGGAGCCCTGGGGCTAGGGTGTGCTCTGCGGGGAGGCAGACCTCTCCTGGGGTGTAGACAGGGCAGGGCCCAGCAGGGGTGGACAGAGTGTCCCCGACCTTCTGGGTGCCACTGGGTGCCAGTTCCTGGGGCAGCTTTGATTCTGGACAAGTGTCCTCAGGCTTCCCGGTACCTCTGACTGAGGACAGTCACTTGCTGAGGAAAGGAAGTTTTCTCTGGTCCTTTGGTCGCCCTCGAAGGCTCTCCAGCACCTCAGTGGCTGCCCAAGGGCTCTCAGCGGCTGTGGAGCAGATGATGCTTCTCAAACAGCCGGAAGCAAACGCCTTGCTGAACCTGGGTGGACGCCCCAGATGCTGGCCGCGGGGCTGATGACGGCAGGCTGGGGGTGTCCAGGACAGGGGAGGCAAGGGGGTGACAAGAGGGTGACTCAGGTGTTGAGTCCAAGGCTCCCAGGATGGTCTTCATGAGACATTAGAGACCGTGACCATCGACGTGTGAGGAAGGAATCAAGTGGGCACCTGCATTTCTGCTCCCAGGTTGATGAAATTTTAATGTTGTGTCATTTCCTTTAGATATTTAAATAAGAAACAAAATGTCAGGGAGACATTCTGGGTGGGTGACTTCTCTCCGCCATTGCTGCTGTGGTTCCTGGCCCTGCCCCACCTCCTGGCCTCTGGAGGAGGATCTGCTGACCAACAGCTGCCAGACGTGTGCCCAGTGGGGCACGCGCACACCCGGGCTTCCTCCCTGGGGCTTCTTTGTACCCATCAGGCTGGTGACAAGGCCAGGCTCTGCCTGTGTGGGGCTTCGGGCAGAGTTCCCACCGGCCACCCCTTGCTGCCGACTGTGAACCTCTGACATGGCCTCTGTCACCACTGAGGGCCCAGCGTCATCCAGCACTAGTTATAATACCATTAGCTGCCACCGTATGTCATCCAGGGTTCTTGGATCTTGCTCCATGCCCTCTTCTGCCCCGGATCCCATCTAGATCTCACATGACATTCAGTCATTGTGGGTCCCCACCCTGCCCTCAGCTGGGACAATTTCTCAGATGGCCTTTTTTTTTTTTTCTGGCCATTTTGAGGAATATCCCCGGGTGGTTTGAAGTACGACCTTTGACCCCGGTGTCTGGTGTCTTTCCTCTGGTTAGATTGGCTTCTGGGCTTTCAACAGAGACCACAGAACTGAGGTTTGGTCCTCGTTTCACTGGACCAAGTGTGTGTGGTGGGGCCAGGTCATTTTCATTGAGGATGTGGGTCTAGTCCCCAGCTGAGGTGGTGCTGGGGAGTTTCCTCCACCCTGAGGCAGCCCGCGGCCCCCCATTTCCATCCTGTGCTTGTGAGAGCAGACACTGTTGGTTAGTTTTCTGCGGCAAGACAAAATACCCGAGGTGATCATTTTATAAAGACAAAGGTTTCCTTTGGCTCATGGTTATTGAGGTTTCAGTCCATGGTCACCTGGCTCTGTGGCTTTGGGGGCTGAGGCGAGGCTGCTCCTCGTGGTGGCCGGCACCCTCTTCCTCACCCTCTTGCTTTGCCCTCCCTCTTCCTTCCCCTTCCTCTCCCAGGCCACCCTGAGCCAGCTGACCGTGCTGGTGCTGGGGATGCCCGTGCAGCACCGCTCTCTCCGAGGGCAGTGCCCAGCGGGGTTCCTTCAAGGCCCCCAAAGGGAGATGCCTGCATGGGGGTCAGTCTGCGCCTGGGGAACAGCCCCTGGGGCCGGCTAGGTCTCCCCGTGGCTTTGCCCCCTGCTTGGGGAAATAACCTCAGCAGAGCCTATGGCCTCCCCAGCCCCTGCCCAGCCTCTGCCCTGGAGGTCTGTGGAGGAGAAGAGCTGGTGAGGGGTGGGGAGAGCAGGTGAGGGGTCGGGAGAGCGCCTCCTCCTCCCCGGTGGGGTCCGGCCGGTTCCCCAGAGGTGGAGGGAGAAGACCACGCTGTCCAGGGCCCCTGGGGACCTGCTAGGCTAACCTGCCGCCTCCCCGGCTGGGCAGTTGGTTGGCTCAGTGGACAGCGGGGCAAGGTGAAGGCCCCGGTCTTGTAGCTTCAGCGTGAACAGATCGTGCACAGATCGGTGCCTGGGCTTCGGGAAGGTGGAAGCTGTGAGTTTGCCCCCAGCCAAGGCCAAGGTCTCTGGAGCCGTCTTGCGGGGGCAGGCGCTCCCTCTAGCGGCCGGTCGTGGTACAGGCATTAAACGCAGCCGCTGTGGGGAAGCAGATCCGAGGCCCAGGACCAGGCCTTTCTTGTTTCTCCTTGGTGGAGACAGGTGCAGGAGGAGCTGCGCACGTGGCTTCTTTCTCCTCCGGAGCCTGTTCCGCTCCCTCATGGCTTCCTTGACAAAGAGGCCCCTTTGCTCCCTAGTGTGTGTGGACATTAGCCACCCATCAAGTTCTAAGTGCATTATCAATGTTAATCCATTTAATTCACTCAACAACCCTATGAAGAATGAGCCTCATTTTGCAGAAGAAACAAAGGCACAGAGAAGTTAAGGATCTTGCCCAAGAACACACAGGGAGTCGGCAGAGAAGCCCTACGTAGGTGAGAAGTGAGGTGCCAGGGCTGCAGGTTGGGGTCCTCCTCTTGTACCTGGGCCCTGATAACAACTCTAATGATGTCTGCCAGCTCCTTGTCATGCCTGGAATCCCTGCAGCCAAAGCCCTTTACTCCATGTCCTTCCGCACAGTGGGCAGCCCAAGGACCATCATCAGCTCCTCTGTGCAGAGGGACACTCAGGCTCAGAGAGGGCCAGTGACCTACCCAGTGTGGCACAGCTGGCCGGAAGGCAGAACTGAAGGTCCATCTCTGTTGCTGCACTTAACTGCTCTCTCCCAAGGGCTGGAGACAGGCCCCCTGCCCCTTCTAACCTGTATTGTCCCCCTGAGGACCAGCTTCCTCTGCCCCGCACCCTCATCTTCATGCTGCCTATTCTGAGGTCACCGTCCTGCCTCCTGAGGTCCCGTTCTGCCCTCTGCAATGGCTCTTGTTTCACTCGGTGGCCCTTCTCTCTCGTCACACCCCGACTCTGACCCTGATTTTCTCCGAGGCTGTGTTACCCCTCCCCTCTCCCAGCCCAGGGAGGAGCTCTCAGAACCACGGCACGTTTGGGGCTGAAGATGGCAGGTGGCACATGCGTCTTAGCTCCTCCCTCCTCCCTCAGTTCAGAAGAGGCAGCAGGTGACTGTATTCATGCCAATTCCCAGGCTCCCAAGTCAAGGGGATTGGCCTGGACTCAGGAGACGTGCATCTTGCACAACTGTCTGAAGTGATTCTGGTTCACAGTTTGAGAAACCAGGCCCCCACCTGGGTGGGGATGGTCCTGGTGCGGATCAGGACACAGTGCTGGCCTCAGGGGTGGGGTACTGGGGACAGCCTGGCCACAGACCTGCAGTTGCAGCAGATCTCGGAGCTGGGATGGGAGAGGGCTTGCATGGCCAGGGGGCACTGGGAGTCCTAGAAGTCCTGTGGCCATCAGCCGTGGCCTAAGTGGCCGTATGGGCCAGTCTGCCGAGGTCGCCGGTTAGACCTGGTGGCTGTCTTGGTCCACGTTCCCTGTGTTAACCTAAAGTGCTTTTGGCTCAGGGTTCATGGCTCCTCCATTTGCAAGGCAGAGTCAGGAGTCCTGAATTCCCAGCTGATATTGCTGATGAACATTGATAAGTTAAGGATCAATCATGTGACCTAATGTAAGTTTGATCCCTGAGTAAGCTCTGGGAAAGGGACAGATCAGGTGGCCTTGTCACCTCTCCATTCTTTGTCAGGGTTCCTTGTGATTGTTGGTGGGCCACGAATTTGTCCCCGTGGGTGGCTTTGCCATGCCACTGCCCCTTCTGAACCCACCCAGGTGAAGCCAGTCCAGGATAGAAACATCGAGATGCTTTTGGAGCCTCCGAATACAGCTCAGGTGGTGGATGGTGGAGTAAATCTTCCATTATCTGGGCACAAGCTCCGTGGATAAGATGGAATCATCTGGCGGCCGCCTTTTGCAGGGGATTTTGTTGCCATGGTGATGGAAAACTGGGGACCAGGTTGAGAATATATTATGACACCAAGACTTGAAAACCTTCGTGGAAGTGGGACCTGTCTCTGATTCCACGTTGGCCCCGGGGCGTGCCTGACTCTGGCTGCCGGGTGGGTGACATATGGGCAGTAATGGCCCTACCTGGGCTTGGCCAGGTGGACTCTGGCTCCTTTAAATGGCACCTTGATGACCCCAACACGGGAGGGGGGTCCTGCCAGGTGCTGCCTCCACGCCTTCCTGTTTGCAGGTTTTAGCTTCCTGGCTCCTCCCACTTCTACCTGTAGTGGCTGTCCCCTCCTTGAACTTTCTGTAAGTAGAGATTTTCTGCTTTGCCCAGAAAGGTAACCGGAAATCCTCCCCGCCCCCACAGGTTGTGTCTGCACTGGCGCTGTCCTAGATGTCCTGGGGGCTGCAGGCCTGATGCCTGCGCTCAAGGAGAAATAATCTCATAGGAAAAGTCGTGTTCAAAAATAACTGCAATGTACAGGCAAGGTACAAATTCGGTCCCCAGGGAGGTTTATTCTGTCTGGAGACGGAGAGGCCTCCTTTCAGGGCCAACTGCGGGAAGGTCACGATCCAGGTGATTTCAGCAAACGTTTATTGAGCATTTACGAGAGACCAGGTGCTAATTCACCAAAAGTTCTCAGCACAGACCCCTTAGGCTGGCTACTGTCAGGGAAGAAGGAAGAAGAAACCCTCCTCAGAGAGTTTTCAGTTGAAAAGTAAACTGAAAAGAGTTCCTCATTATTTTGGACCTACCTGGGACCCCTACTCCTCCCTCCCTGTGTCTCCACTCTGCTCCCAAAGTCTGTCAAACAGGACGAAGAACCCAGGGTCCTGGACCCTGAAGGGTGGACTTAGTGTCAGGTACCAGCAAGTGCGCCCCCACCCTGCAGTGGGACCCACCCCAGGAAGGCTGCAGAGCGTTTCCATCAGCCTCTCGTTTCCTGTGTACTCTGTGCCCGGGGATGCTTCAGTCTCTGTGGAGCCTGATTCCAGCTTAGTTGGGTTTGGACGCCATCAGTGATGATGAGAATCACCGCAGATGTACTGGGAACAGATGGGGCTGACGTTGACTGAGCTCCTCTGCCTTGGTGTTCAAAGTGTAGTTTGTGTTAAAAGTGGAGCCCCTGCAGTCACCTGAGTGGTAAGAAGGTGAGTACTGAGAATATACTCATTTAGAGACGAAAACCCTGATGCTCAATTGGGTTAGGTCACTGCTCAAAATCATACCTGATGGTAGAGTCAGTTTTACTTGTTTTGTTGGATACCAGGGGTTGAACCCAGGGGCACATACGCACTAAGCGACATCCCCAGCCCTTTTTTGTATTTATTATTATTATTATTATTATTATTATTATTTTTAGAGAGAGAGTCCTGATGAGTTGCTTAGGGCCTTGCTAAGTTGCTGAGGCTGGCTTTGAACTCACGATCCTCCTGCCTCAGCCTTCCAGGCCACTGAGATTACAGCGGCACACCACGGCACCTAGAGCCAGTTTTTTGTTATTCGACAGCCTTGGTATGCTGCCAGTGAGGAGGACAGGTCTCCCCATCCTGGCTCTTCCTGACTCTTCTGAGCACCTGGGTGACTTCATGCTCTTTGCCCTGTAGAACATGCTCCTCGAGGAGCAACAGCAAAACCTTATCAGGTGCAGGACATCAGACGGCCACCATACTGGTTGTTTTTTTTTTTTTCCCCTAAAGCCTGTCATAAGATTATAAACCATGGCTCACATTTGTCTTTGTTTTCATCAACTGGAATACAGCTAAGAGGACGCTGGGTTTTGCTGATAGACAAGTGACCTGGAACCATCCTGTGGAGGGGAGGCACTATCTTTCTCTTGGGGGATTTGTGTCTTTCTGCGGGGCTTAGCCGAGAGGGGCTGCAGTTTTCCCATGGGCCAGATGGCAGAGCCGTGGGGGAATGAGTGGGCCCAGGTGTCAGGGGTCTGGAGCTGGGGTGGCGGAGGCAAATCACATTTAGCCATAGTGAAAATTCCCAGGTACAAGGTGGAGAAAGAGAGCATTTAAAATCCAGAAGTAGACAGAAAATCAAATCCCATCTTGATGTCTGATCAAACCATGTAAATGGACACCCTCTCTGTGTTGGTGACTCTCAGTTCTTGTGGCTCTCTTGACATGCGGGCATTTCCTAGGGGTCACCACATCAGTGGCCTCCTCCTTCTAGGAAAGAGCCCCCTCTTGGTGGTTCTGGGAAGGCAGAGAGCTTTGCGGTTCATGTGGGGACAAGATCTTATTCATGATCAGCCTGGGGAGAGAGAAGGAGTCAAGGTGCCCAGGGGGACCCAGGATCCACCCTTGGTACCTGCCTCACTAGTTTGTTCCTACCATTTGCCCACCATCTGTGGGCTTTGGTGGCAAAGCTGGAGGGGACGCTGCCCTGTGTGAATGGGAAGGAGCTCTCAATGGCTTGCTGACTGCACTCCTGCCGTTTCCCACGTGTCCTCGGAGTCCCCCGTGGTTGGCTCCCCTGCCTTCTCCGCCTTCTCCCTCAGGTGGACACTGGACTCTGGCTTTCCCCCGAGCTCTTGAGAGGAGGAGGCTCCTTTCTCTGTACCTCACAAGCCAGCTTAGAGTGGGTGCATTCTCCGGGCCTCCCATTGAGCCTTCCCATTTCGTCAATGCCCACCTTGCCCTTTCAGTGTCCTTGTCACGGGCTGACCGCTGGGTCACCCTGCATGCATCCCGGGCACTCTAGGCCCCCAGCTCACCATTTTCTTCTCGAGGTCAACTGCATCACCCCCTGGCCCCGTTGTTCTCTAGGTCCCCCTCCTCCAGGTTCTCCTCCCTCCTCCCTGTTCTCCCTCCTCCCTGTTCTGCTCCCTCCTTCCTGTTCTCCTCCCTCCTCCCTGTTCTCCTCCCTCCTCCCTGTTCTCCTCCCTCCTCCCTGTTCTCCTCCCTCCTCCCTGTTCTCCTCCCTCCTCCCTGTTCTCCTCCCTCCTCCCTGTTCTCCTCCCTCCTCCCTGTTCTCCTCCCTCCTCCCTGTTCTCCTCCCTCCTCCCTGTTCTCCTCCCTCCTCCCTGTTCTCCTCCCTCCTCCCTGTTCTCCTCCCTCCTCCCTGTTCTCCTCCCTCCTCCCTGTTCTCCTCCCTCCTCCCTGTTCTCCTCCCTCCTCCCTGTTCTCCTCCCTCCTCCCTGTTCTCCTCCCTCCTCCCTGTTCTCCTCCCTCCTCCCTGTTCTCCTCCCTCCTCCCT
>NW_026000108.1:19045684-19049258 GCF_001458135.2 Marmota marmota marmota
CTCCTCCCTCCTCCCTCGTTCTCCTCCCTCCTCCCTACTTCTCCTCCCTCCTCCCTGCTTCTCCTCCCTCCTCCCTATTCTCCCTCCTCCCTGCTTCTCCTCCCTCCTCCCTATTCTCCCTCCTCCCTGTTCTCCTCCCTCCTCCCTGTTCTCCTCCCTCCTCCCTGCTCTCCTCCCTCCTCCCTGCTCTCCTCCCTCCTTAGCCTCCAACACCACCTTCCCCGCCCAGGCTCAGCTGTGATGTGCTTTCCAGTTCACTGAGAAGGTGGACCCCAGCCGCGGACGCCCCTGCCCGTGCATCGGCCCTCCCTGCCTCCCTCCCAGAGCCGGTCATGCCCTTCCTGGGCCCATCCTGTTTGCCTCTGTCCTGCAGGGACCTCCTCCTCCTCCGGCTTCTCCGGTTCCCCCCCTTTGCTGGCTCATTCCCGTCAGCACACAAGGGGTGATAACAGGGCCCATCTTTCAGTTCAGGACCCTCCTTGGTGGCCCGCCTCCAGCAAGCGCTCTCCCCAGCGCTCTCCCCCGAGTACTGCTGGGACCTGCTGTCCCCACCCCGCCCCTCCGGGTCTCTCTGCAGCTCACCCCAATACACGCTATTCCTACGGCTTCCTGGAAACTTCTCTTGTCGAGCACCCAGTGACCTCGCAGTGACCCATCCAGGGCCATCTCTCAGTCCTGCCTCCTCCCACCCCCAGGCGATGAGCCACCCCTCCTTGTCAATTCTGCCCCTTTAGCCTCTCTCCCTCTGTCCCCTCCTCTCCATCTCGGTTGCCCCTCACTGGTTCTGACCCTTTATCCTGCCCTGTGGTAACCGTGTCCTATCTACCTCCTCCCTGCGAAGCTGTTCTGTCCAACTATGCCCTTCTCTCCCCCAGCCTCCACCCGATGCCAGAATGACCCAGGGTCTTCTCCTTCTTTCCCCATAGGACGATCAGCTTCTTTTTGTTGTTGTTGTTGTCAGGGATTGAACCCCGGGGTGCTTAACCACTGAGCCACATCCCCAACCCCTTTCTATATTTTATTAGAGACAGGGTCTCACCGAGTTGCTTAGGGCCTCGCTGAGGCTGGCTTGGAACTGTGATCCTCCTGCCTCAGTCTCCCCAGTGCTGGGGTTATAGGCACGTCTCACCGCACCCAGCTGATCAGGAGTTTTTAAGCTCATTTTATTTTGCTTTGATTTCAGACCACGCTACTGCGTACTCCTTCTCGAAACTCTCCTAACTTCCTTGTGTCTCTCCCTCAGACTGAAACCACAGACTTAAACATTTCTGACAAGAAAAGGAAAAGAAAAATCAGGAAGAAAGCCAAGTTTAACTGTAGCCAGTGCCCACGGACAGAGCAAAATTGGCATAGCTAGAAAGGATAAAGGAGATTAGTGTCTCATTCTTTATCTAAATGTTCAAGGTACAACTGGAAAGACACCTATTACATTTCTAACAGGTAAATGATCGTAGTAATGTGTGTTAAAGTAGTATATTAACTTGAAGAACTAGATAGAACTAGATAGATACAATCCTTCAGTGCCTACGAGTCTCCAGCCCCTTTGCCCAGGTTCTGTGAGCCGGCTCTGGGCTCCTGCTCAGCCTTGCCCCTCCCCTGCACCCCCTTGAGCTTCTCTCCCGGGCCCCCGGTCCTCCTGACTGGCCGCCTCCCCTGCCCACGGTGCTGTCTGCCTGGGGTGCTCTCTTCCCTCTACCCCTCCTCTCCTCCTTGTGAGACTCAGCTAGGAAACCGCCTTGCACGCTGTTGACTGCAGCCCTGTCTGTGCCAAGCTCCGTGAAAGCCCCAGAGGGCTCCTTTATTGTCACGGACGTGCTCTCTGGCCTCCCTTCCCAGGGATTTTCATATTGCATAATTGGCCGCTTGTGTTTCTCTCTGTCCACCAACCGCAGCTTTCATCTGTGCGCCTCCAGAGCCAAGTCTGCGCCTGGCCCATGGTAGGTAATCAATCAATATTTGTGGAAAGGATGAGTGAGTGGCCTACAGTTGAGGCCCTGCAGGAATTAGGACCCTGGTACCCGAGGTTTTTCCACATGGCACGTGGCAGGAATGTGTCATCGCCAGGAGCTTCATGGGGGATTCCAATCAGGTTTCCAGAAACCGGCAAGGATGCTTCTAAAGCTTTTTTCTTTCTTTTTTATATGAATGCCATCTCTCTGCTCCTACCCTGTCGGTCCCTATTGAGAGACAGAGCCCAGGTTCCAGTAGGATGAGGTTAGGAGGTGAGCTTGGGTTTTTGAATCCATTTAAATAGTTGCGTGCCTGAAGATGCCGGAGGACTGCCCAGGGTCTCGGTGAAATGGTGGCACTCAGCGGGTCCCCCAGTAGAGGTTTGTTGAATGACTGATGAAGCACTTTTTTCTGGTTCCAGGTAACTTAATAGACAGTATGAGAGATGTTTAAAAAAGTGACTCAAAAAAAAAAATAAAAATAAAAAAGTGACTCAGATATATTTCCTCTTTCAAAGATCCTACAATCTATTGAGAAAATAAACGTGTTGATCAGAACTAAAAAGCCAAAAACATTTGCAGAAATCTTTCTTAAGTGCAGTTTACAACCCAGCCAAGAACCAGGGAGAACTGAACTTCCGAGTCCTTTCAGAGGCAGAATAGAACTCCAGAGCGGGCTGGGCCCTCCGAAGCCACTCTGCTCTGTTTCCCTCAGCAACAGTGAAAGGGAGGAGAGAGGATCTGAGGCAGTCGCTCAGAGGGCCCTGCGCTCAGAGGGTCCTGCTGGAGTTTGGGGAGCTTTCTGGGGTGCTCCAGGCATGGCAGGGTGGCTAGAGGGAAGTGAGATGCACGGGCCTCTATTTTCCTTCTTTTGCAAGAAATCACTTTTCATGGTTGAAATTTGGAAAACAGAGAAGAACACTTTAGATTCTGGTGTACCAGAATTTAAAACCAGAATTTAAACCCAGCCCTCCTCATTTCTTCAAAACAACCCACTGGTGGGGCTGCAAATTGGTGCGGCCAATTTGGAAAGCAGTATGGAGATTCCTGGGAAAGCTGGGAATGGAACCACCATTTGACCCAGCTATTGCCCTTCTTGGACTATTCCCTAAAGACCTTAAAAGAGCATACTATAGGGATACTGCTACAACGATGTTCATAGCAGCACAATTCACCATAGATAGACTGTGGAACCAACCTAGATGCCCTTCAATAGATGAATGGATAAAAAAAAAATGTAGCATTTATACACAATGGAGTATTACTCTGCACTAAAAAATGACAAAATCATGGAATTTGCAGGGAAATGGATGGCACTAGAGCAGATTATGCTAAGTGAAGCTAGCCAATCCCTAAAAAACAAATGCCAAATGTCATCTTTGATATAAGGAGAGCAACTAAGAACAGAATAGGGAAGAAGAGCATGAGAAGAAGATCACCATTAAACAGGGACGAGAGGGGGGAGGGAAAGAGAGGGAGAAGGGAAATTGCATGGTAAAGGAAGGAGACCCTCATTGTTATACAAAATTACATATAAGAGGAAGTGAGGGGAAAGAGGAAAAAAAACAAGAGAGAGAAATGAATTACAGTAGATGGGGTAGAGAGAGAAGATGGGAGGGGAGGGG
>NW_026000108.1:19051003-19067913 GCF_001458135.2 Marmota marmota marmota
AAGAAAGGAGGGAGGGAGGGAGGAAGGGAAGGGGGGCAGTGGGGAGGGAGGGGGGAGATTCCCCCCTTATCTATTGGATCACCTTCTAAAATGTCCAATTCATGCCTAAAACTATCAAACTATATCAAAATATCGAAATATCAAACTCTATACATTTCTATATTTTTTACCTATGATGAAGTTTATAGATTAGGCACAGTAAGAGATTACAACACTCACTAATACTAAAATAGAACAATTATCACAATACACTGTAATAAAAGTTATGTAAATGTGATTCTCTCTCAAATGTTATTGTACATTCACCTTTTTTAATTTAAAGGAATCACTTTATGTCTTCTTTGCATAGCTCAACTACCAACATAACTACTCTTGTGCTTTGGGGTCATTAAGTCAAATAAAGATTACTTGAACCTGAGATACCATGACAATCCCTCTGATAACTGACATAACTACTCAGTGACTAATGGGTGGGTAGCATATACAGTGTGGATACACTGGACAAGGGGATGATTCACATCCTGGGCAGAATAGAGTGAGACAGCAGGAGATGTCATCATGCTACTCAGAATGGGGCTCAATTTAAAATGTATGAATTGTTTACTAGCCTTTAAAAATCTAAAAATGTTGCTCTTTGGGAACTATTTTCTTCTTATTATTTCTTTAATGATTTTTCCTGCTTTTTTTTTCATTTTCTTTTTTTAGTTCAGTTGCTATATTTGTTTTGCTATTCTGAGTGTTCCTTTTTCAAGCGTCCTGTTCTTTTTCCATGGGTACATTCTACTCTCTTTTACCTCTGAGATAGTGTTTGTGGACTTTCAAGTTTATTTCTGCTCTCTGAATTGTCTCTTCCTGTGAGTTTCTTGGTGGGATTTGTTCTGGTCTTTGTCTTTCTTGTGGAAGAACTTTCTTAAATGGCTGGTGTTCCTTGGCTGCCCATCCATCTTTAAGGACAAGGCACTAAAAAATTGGTGGGTGGAGCTTGTTGACCAGTGAGCATCACTATAGGACAAATGGGTCTCATTGTAAAGCCTCCAAATATAGTATCTGAAGTTTCTTTTCTCCTGATCTGGTTTCTCCGACTCCTCAGGGTTTCAGCCCAAGCCTGCCTGTCCATGTTCGAGAAGCTGAGGGCACGTGGGTATGTGGAAGCCTTCCCTCAGTAGATCTTCACTTAACACCTCTGTGTTCAATGGTGCATGACTTCTCAACTCTGCTTGCTCTGCCCAAGCCAAGATGTCTTTCTGACTTGACTCTATTTCTGAATTTCTCTAATTTATGGCAAGTGATTAAAACAGGGAATGGGCGCACAATGAGCCATTGTGATGCAGTGAGAGGTGACATCAGAGCCTTGCAGAAAGATCTCGGAGAGGTCATTGAGATTTCCTGGAGGAATCTGGTAAAGGGCAGGTGGGGGATGAGGGGGTCTGCTTGGCTCTAAGTCTACTAGGGGCTTTGAAATACTTCCCTTCCTCTTCCACTTTTCCTACCTTTTCAGACACAAGCAGCTCCCGAGCTGGGCCCAGGGGCCAATGTGTCTCCTCCAGGGGACCTGTGATGCCTTGGCTGGGATCCACCAGAGAGACGCATGCCCACGTGTCCTCCACCATTCCCCTGCACCCCTTGTGGGTGGAGGGAGTGTTCAGAGTGGGGTGAGGCCAGGTTCCCATGGCCAAATGACCCAGAAAACTTGGCCTCTGGGGTGAGGTATAGGATTGCTATTTCCTTTAGCTGGGGCACCCCCAGGGTGCATTTCTTGCAGCATGCTAACAGCCTGTGTTTCACCGTGTTATGTGTGCCATGCCGTGACCAGGCCGCTTCCATGTGGCCTTCACAGTGAACCACAGCTTGGGGCTCTTTGAGGGATGACAGTGACTTAGAGCATCAGCAACACGGTGACTGTATGCCTTGCTTTAAGAGTCGTGGTGGGGTCATCTCTGGCATGCACCTTGCAGGGTGTGTGAGGGAATGAGTGTCAGGAGAACATGTGTGGAAGAGCGCTGGGGACATCTTCAAGGACACACTTGCAGAGCTGGAGGCTTGGCTCTTACTATTGACCCATCTCAGAATTGAATTCAACTGGCACTCGGGTCTGGAAGGGAGGTGTGATGGGGACTCCAGGCTTGGCTGTGTCCCCGGAGGAGCACCTGCCACCAAGTCAGAGTGACTTGCAAAGGCTTTCAGAGGTGGACAGGACGCTGCTCCTGGTTTACAGATGGCCATGCTGCTGGAGTCGACAGGGTCGGTCCAAGGCCATAGTGGTATCTTGAAAGTCAGATCCAGGGCTGGGATTGTGGCTCAGCGGTAGAGCGCTCGCTTAGCACGGGCGGGACCCGGGTTCGATTCTTAGCACCACATAAAAATAAAGGCATGGTGTTGTGTCCATCTACAAAAAAAAAAAAAGTCAGATCCAGGTCTCTTGCCCGCCATTCCCCTCTTCCAGCCAAGCTTAAGTACCTTTCTATCATGATCATGTTCACCATCAAAGGACACCAGCAACACCACCACCAGCAATGACACCAGTCCCTCCTCGTGCTTTGCAGAGTATTTTTTATCCGTGGCCTTTGTGACAATTTTGGCTGGATATTTTCAGAACAGAGAGCAGGGACTCTTGTCTGTATATTCAGGACCAAGTTTACAGATTCAGCACTTTTTTTGAATCTGTAATTGGGAAACTGGGTTTAAAAATAACCACGCCACATATATTTATGAAGCTTTTACTCTATTTGCAGCACTGGATTGGCACTGTATGTGTGTGTGTGTGTGTGTGTACATATGTGTGCATATGTGTGTGTAAAAGGCCATTACCTACCCCCCAGGAAGGTCACTCTAGTGAGACAGGAAGACCAGGAGGTATGTGGCTGCCACCCAGGAAGCGAACCTCAGGACAGAGCACGTCACATGGTGGGGCCATGTAAGAACACAGTGGTGGGGCGTCCGGATCAGGAGAGGTCACCATGAGGAGGTGGATCTGAATTTTGTCCTGAAGGATGCAACTAGGACGATGAACAGGGGCTGGTGACGATGGAGAAGTAGTGAGGGGGACAAAACCCTCGAGGACATTCTGAAACCCACAGTGACCCCCCGTCAGCCCCACCCTGCACGTGGAGGCTCGGACGAATCCGCGTTGGGCAGACGAATGCTCCAGCCTGAATTGGATTTGATTTGAAGGCTGACCCCTGGGCAGCTGCTCCTTGAGGAGCTGGCCCTGAGAGACCTGGGGTAGCCGTGCCAGCTGATCTGGGGCACGAAGGGCGTGGCCCTCCTTCTTCATCTGAACATTAATATTAATTGGCATCTGAATGTTGGAGGCAGATTTCCTGCCAAACCAGTCACAGGTGTCTCACGGGTGCAGGGCGGGGCCCCTGGGTTGGGTGGGGTGTTGCTGAGCTGCTGCTTTGACAGGTGTCAGGCTCAGGAGAGTAGGTCACGGCAGTCACAGCCAGCTTGCCCCTAATGGCCTTGGACCAGCGTGTCTGTTTCCCGAGGACCTTCCCCTGTGCCCTCGCATCCTTTCCTACATTCATCTTGCTTGGTTGTCACAGCCACTCCATGAAAGGAGTGCTGTCTATGGGGAAACTTGGTCCTGTAGAGGTGACACGATCACCTGGGGCCACTCAGGTGGCAGATGGCAGAGCTGGGTACAAGCCTTGGCCTTTTTCTTTCTAGAACCCATTAGCTACTGAGTGCATTTGGGCTGCTATAGCACAGTGTCATAGGCCACCCAGCTAATAAACTGCAGATTTATTCTGAGAGTTCTGGAGGCTGAAGTCCTCCACTGAGGGTCCGTTCAGTGTCTGATGAGAGTCGGCTCCTGGTGCACAGAGGGCTGTCTTTTTGCTGTGTCCTCAAAAAGAAGGGACAAAGGAGCTCTCTGGGCCTTATTTATTTATTTATTTATTTATTGGTACCAGGGATTGAACTCAGGGGCACTCAACCACTGAGCCACATCCCCAGCCCTATTTAGAGACAGGGTCTCACTGAGTTGCTTAGTGCCTCACTGTTGCTGAGGCTGGCTTTGAACTCTCGATCCTCCTGCCTCAGCCTCCTGAGCTGCTGAGATTACAGGCATACACCACCCTGCTCTGATGGGGCCTCTTTTTAAAGGGTAATAATCCCACTCATGGGCTGGGACCGTGGCTCAGGGGTAGAATGCTTGCCCAGTACTGCAGGAATCATCATTCCATCCATAAAAGTCCCTCATTTCCTCATCACCTCCAAGCACTCACCTCCAGAGGCTAACACCTGAGGGGTCAGGCTTAACGTGGGATTTGGGGATGCACAAGCACCCTATAGCAGCAAGTCCCTTTGCCCTCCCTTCCAAATTCCAGCTGAGCCCTCTTCTGCGGTGTGATCATTTCATTTCTGTCTGCTTCTTAGTGTCTTCATCCTCTGAAGAGTGCACTGCTCCCTACAGCTGGGACCCCATGCCATGCCAGCTGTCTTGTGCCTGGAGCCTGTCAGAACACCTTGCTGAACTTGGCCTCCATTGTGGGCTTGACATCTCCTTTGTGCCTGGAATGGTGCCTGACACACACGTTGTTGTTGGGTGACTTGATGGAATTGGAGGAACAAAGTTGAGACTTTGTTCCAAGGCAGATGATAGGCACCGTGTTTACCCTGGGGACCTCCCCATGGAGCGGAGGGGACAGGAGATAGAGGTGGACGCCGTAGCAGGAGAAGGATGCCCCACGGCCAGAGACCCCTGGTGACTGACCACTGCCCCCACATTGTTGGCTCTAGGATGTCCATAGGTGATTTTCTGGGGGCTCAGGATGTCACTAGGAAGAGGGCAGAGAGGGGCTCGGCTTGCCAGGAGCTCACATTCCCCTGGAACCCTGTGGGTTTGAGTTTTGCTGCCAGCTGGGGACAGTTCATTGATGAGTTGGGTGTGGCTGGTGCAAGGACCCCTTCCCTCAAGACAGCCAGATGGTGAGTCACCTGTGAGGCCTCCGAAGACACAGCCTGTGCCAGGTCCCCAGTCCCTCAGCCTGGCCAAGTCGGGGAGAGAGGAGACCCCAGTCGCTGCCCAAGGAGCAGAAGACATGAGGACCGAGTCAGGACGAGCTGGCCAAGGGCAGAGAAGACCCACAGCTGCTCACAGGGCTTGGGCCAGTCACCAGGAGGCAAGGCCCCTGGTGAGCCGGGTGGCCTGGGGTGCTTGGCTCCACCTCTCTGAGCCTTAGCTTCTTCACCCAGTAAAATGGGGCCGCGGTACCTCTTGGGTTGAGGCCAGGCTCAATGCAGCATGGACACCAGGCACTTAGCGCAGTGCAGCATGGGAGGTGCTCGGGAAGCAGGGGTCAGGGTTCAGGGCTCAGGGTTCGGGGGGACTCAGGGTTCCGGGGGGCTCAGGATGGGCTGTGCTGGCCGCACTGTGTTCACATCTGGGCTGTCAAACCTGGCTGCCGACGACAGCAGTCTACAGGGGGCAGGGGTCACAGGGGTGGATGGGTCTGGTAGAGCTGGGCGGGCGTGTTGCCACAGTATGGGTGACGGGGTGCACTGGTTGGTGAACATAGCTCTTTAGGGCTACATGACGCAAATCCCAACCCCAGCGGCTTGGCCCATGTTGTCTGAGCCATTGCTCTTATGTGACCCCATGATGCTGCTTGCAGGTCACCTGCTTCTTGAACCCCCTCCATAAATGACTGTATGAGTCTGCTAGGGCTGCTATAACAAAGGACAAGGAACCGGTGGCTTTGCTCTCACAGTGCTGGACCGGACGTCTGAGGTCAGGTGTGGGTGGGTGGGTGGGTTCCTTCCAAGGCGGCAATGGGGGATCTAGCCCAGGCTCTGTCCTTGCCTGGCGATGGCCTCTGTCGATGGCCGCCGTCCCACCGTGTTCTCACACCCTCTTCCCTCCATTCCAGTTTGTGCCTCAGTTCCCTCTTCCTCTCACAAGGATGCCCGTCACGTAGGATGAGGGCCCAGCCTAATGACATCCTTCCAGTTTAGTGCCTCTTCAATAACCCTCTCTCCCAACATGGTGGCCGTCTGTGGTTCTCAGGGATGGGATTCCCACATCCGAATCTGGGGAGGGAGGGACACATTCAGCCCATAACCGTGAGCCACCGACCTGGGAGGGGCTTGGTGCTGGTTCGTCATGGCTGACCTCAAGGGCCCGGGGTTGGGGAACTTCCTCCAGCAGTGGCCCAGTTTCCGCCCCTTCCCTGCCTGGGTGTGGAAACCTTCCATGGACCCAGCGAGCTCCTGCAAGCAGCCCATAATTTCTCTGTCCGCCTTCATCCTCCTTCATTATCTGGGAAGCCCCGGCCGTGGGTGGCACTTTTACCGGAAGGGAGGGCTTCTCAGGGTGGATGTGGCTTTGTCCTCAAGCTGTTTCCTAAGGTGTAAAGACAGATCCCTGGGGACGCGGGGCTCTGGGGCTGTGGGAAATCTGGGGTGCTCTGGGGTCTTTCCATGTTCTGGCCATCTTGGGACCAATCTTGTTTCAGTTCTCTTTTGTTGATGATTTTGACTTTGGATGAGCAGATGTTCCACTGTGACAAGGCAAAGTGTGTCAGATACTTCATGTGGTGTCTGGTGAAGGACAGAACCGCGGCAGGCTGCCCTGTTATGTTTATAGTCTTTCTCTAAGAAAGGGGCGCGGAGATAGCTTGGGGTTAACGACTATAGTATTTCCATCATCTGAGTCACCACCACCTTGTGTTACTGTATGAGGTGGATTTTTTTAAAATATATTTTTAGTTGTAGATGGACGCAATACCTTCATTTATTTATTTATTTATTTATTCAGTGGTGCTAAGGATCGAACCCTCACACGTGCTAGGCAAACACTCTACCACGGAGCCTCCACCCCAGCCCCAGAGGTGGATGCCTTTGTTCCCATCTGAAATATGAAAAATCTGAGGTTCAACTTGGTCAGGGTCACACTGTTAGAAGGGGAAGAGAAAGAATTGGAAGCCAGGCCCTGAAGTGAGAACCCATGTCTTTATTCCACTGATCCCTTCCTTGTCTGATCCAAGGAACTTCTATCTTGGGTCCCCTCATGCAGAACCAGCCCAGCCTGGTGCTGCCAAGGGGAAAGGCCACCTGATGATTGAGAAAGGACCAACTTGGAAGACTTCCAGTGTCTTCCAGCTACGTAAGCCTTCTCTTCCTGAGGATCACACAAAAACAAGGCCAGGAAATACTTCTCTCCTAATCTCTAATTCTCCATTTAGTTTACATTTCCAGATAAGATAACAGGTGGAAATAATCCATAAACTCTAAAATGTCTCTAAGGGCAGCTCAAAATATCTGAGGTGAGAAATTTCATGGAAGGACGTACATCGTGGAGATCCAAGGTAGCAGAGTAGAGGGGGTCCAGTTCCTGGTACTCCACGGCCTGACACCAGGAAAGCCCACGGGCAGCTTCTCTGAAAGGTGGGTGAGCAAAAAAAGCAGCCGAGGGTGGGAGGGACTTTACCGGAGCCTAAAACTGGATCTTCAGAGCAGACCATGGACATGAGATTTGGATATAATAAAATAAGGAAAAAATACCCAGCAGCAGAGCCGCTGCCGTAGCCGGCCCAGAAGCCCCAGTCAGAGAGGTTCCTCCATGAGCAAGGATGTCCAGAGCAGCACTGGGGTGGCAGAGTGGCTCAGAGGAGGCACATCTCAGAAAATGTCAGCCACAATATGCTTCTTCAAGGAAGGGCTTACTGTAAAGTGTGGAAGCTCCAGGCTGGGCTTGTGACTGTCTGCGAGGAGGTGGGACATATAAGCTGGAGCAGAGGCTCTCCTAGGCCCAGTTGTATTCAGAGAAGCAGTGGAGGAGACAAAGTGGTAGAAAGACAAGGGAAGCCATTTGGGCAGGAAGCTGTCTGCTTAGGTGGAGGCAGAGAAGAGGAGACTTTTGGGGATTTGAAGCCTGGAGAGATATCCTGTCCCCTACCATCCCCTCCCCAGTGGATAGTCCAGGAAAATTCAACCCAATAAATGTTTACTATTTTTTTAAAAAAGTAATTAGCACAGCATTTAAATAAATATCATACTAGAAAAAATATAGAAGAGGGGCAAAATTTACTACTTGTCAAAGAACATTTACAAGAAAACCTTATACCAGGAAAATTCCAAAAAGATAAAAGTCTTATTGTGTAAAATAAAACCACAAAAATATAGAAGAAAACATGGAATAACATTTCTACCTTTAGATGTTATTAACATCATTAGCAAAGATGAATAGTTAACTTGGTGAGATTTTAGCAGAGGTGATGATAATCTCTCTAATGGACATCAAACCTCTGGAAATTAATAGGAAAAAGGAAATTATTAGCAAAAAAGGCAAAAAAAAAAAGGTAAGTAAATAAATGAATGAACAGGTAGTTTAAAGCAAAGGGAGAACAGATGATTCTTCAATCTGTTGAAAAATGTTCAACCTTGCAAAAAAATAAGAAAAATAGGGTTGGGGAAGTGGCTCAAATGGTAAGGCGCTTGGCTGGCATGCATGAGGCACTGAGTTTGATCCTCAGCACCACATAAAAATAAAAGATATTAAAAAAATAGAAAAAGTGACACTGAGATGTCCTTTTTAACCTCAGACTGGCAAAATGTCTCAAATTGGCAAGGACATGTCCTGTTGGCAAGGCTTGGGGGAGACAGACACCCTTTTACCCTAACCCTAACCCTAACCCTAACCCTAACCCTTCCTAAAGGAAGGGCTTACTGTAAAGTGTGGAAGCTCCAGGCTGGGCTTGTGACTATCTGCGAGGAGGTGGCTCCTGGGGGGACATGTGGGAGCATGGCGCTGACACCTGACTCAGCCCTGGACTTCTGAGAATTGATTTGTAGAATTGATCTATGACCTTCCAGGTCATCCACTGGGGCATGGTTTAAGCTTCAAGAGATTGGAAACCAAATTCCTGGATAGCATGTGTTAAATGATGGTTGATTTATACAAATGAAGTGAATAAATAAATAGATGAAGATAATCTTTATGGAATGATATGAAAAAAATTCTAAAATATATTGCTCAATGAAAAAACAAGGTACCAAAGAGCATTGTGGGAATTGCTATGTTTTGGGTAAGGAGTGGGAGAAGTAGGAATATATATTCATATTCGATAGTGTGTGTGTGCCCCCGCGCGCGCGCACACACACACACACACACAAACACACAAACACACACACGTACATGCACCTTTCGGGAAGAACTCACAAGAAACTGATAACCCTGGTTTCCTGGGGTGGAGGGGGCAGAGGGTTGAGGAGCAGGTGGAGGGAGCTCTCCAGACCGTTCACCGTATACCTTAACATTCAACTACTGCGTGCATCACTTACATTAGGGCTGCTGTAACCAACGACCACAAACTCAGTGCCTTAAACAACCAAAATTAACTCTGTCTCAGTCTGGAGGACGGGTGCTGGCAGGCCATGTCCTTCAGCCTGGGGGAGAACCCTTCCAGCTTCTGGAGATGCCTAGGTCCCTTGGCTTATAGATGTGTCACTCCAACTTCTCAATCCACCTTCATGTTGTCTTCTCCTCTGTGCCCCTGTGTCCTCTCCTTGTATAAGGACATCAGTCATTGGAGTTAGGGTCCACCCTGAATCCAGGATGATTCATTTCCAGATACTTACCCAATTACAGGTGCAAAGATCCTGTTCCCAAGTAAACTTCCATTCTGAGATTCCCAGTGGACATGGATTTTGGGAGGACCCACTACATTACACAAAAATAAACACTTTTTTTTTTTAAAATAAAGGAAATAAAAAGCCATTTTAAAGTAAAGCAAAGTTGACATTTTCAAACAAAAATGGTAATTCAAAGTTGGCTCTTCTGGCTTGTGCAAGCACTAAAGCTGGAATCCAAGGCAATACATCCCATAAACTAGAGATGGTTTAAGTGAAGGCGTCGTGCATCTCAGCACCCTTTACCTTTCTAAGAGGAAGAAGAGAGCTGGGAGTAAGTGCGGGTATGTTCAGCAGCACTGAGTGTGACCAGACGGTGGGGTAGTCTGCATTCAGTTAACAAGGGACCAGTTGACGAGATTTGTGCTCAGTGTTTGTTGTGGAAGATGGTGGGATTCTGTGCACTGGTTCTAAGCTTGTCTCAAAGGTCTTCTCTGAAAATGTGGCAGAGCTCACACACAGGGAGGGATGAGACATCTTAAGAGGACAACTGAAGAGTTCGGATGTTGTCTGTGTCTGCTCCAAATACACCTCATCTCTTATTCTAAAATTTCAGATTTTGGAATATCTTCATACATTCAATGAGATATCTTGGGGATGGAACACAAGTTTAAACATGAATTTATTTATGTTCCATAAACATCTTAGGCATGCGGCCTGCAGATAACTACACAACATCTTTAATGATCTTGTGCATGAAACAAAATTTCATAGTGTGGACAATAGCTAAATTGTGGAACCAAACTAGATGCCCTTCAGTGGATAAATGGATTAAAAAAAATGGCATATATACACAATGGAATATTACTCAGCAATAAAAGAGAATAAAATCATGGCATTTGCAGGTAAATGGATGCAGTTGGAGAAGATAATGCTAAGTGAAGTTAGCCAATCCCAGAAAAACAAATGTCGAATAATTTCTGAATCATAGTGGAGTAGGAGGGGGAACATGGGAGGAATAGACGAACTCTAGATAGGGCAGAAGGGTGGGAGGAGAAGGGAGGAGGCAGGGGGTTAGCAATGATAGTGGAATGTAATGGACATCATTATCCAAAGTACATGTATGAAGACACGAATTGGTGTGACCATACTTTATATACAACCAGAGATATGAAAAGTTGTGCTCTATATGTGTAATTAATAAGAGTGTAATGCATTCCAAGCAGAGGGCATGACAGGGAATGGAGCAGAGACAGCATGGCCACTCCAGGCTTGCAGACAGGTGAGGGGAAACGACAGACTGTCCTATGCCCGACACATGGGCACAGAGGACCAGCAGCTCTGGGGCAAAAGGGGTGTGTCCATTTGGGGCAGTGTTGGGTCAAAGAAGCCTTGAGATGTCTGTCAGGAAGATGGACAAAGGGGAGAGAGTGGAGAGTGACTAGTGCAGAGGGAAGGGATGCTGGTCATGCGTGGAGCCCTGGAGGGGAGGAGTGCAGTGTTGAGACATGGGTTTTGCCGTCAGACGGCCTGGCCTTGACTTCACCTGCAACGCGTGACCTTGGGAATATTGCCTAATTTCTCTTTGCTTCAATTTTCTCCTCTGCAAAATCAGGGATGCAAAAACCAGAATCTACTTTGTTGGGTTGTTTTGGAGAGTAAATGAAGTAATAACTGTACACTCTTAGAATTCTGCCTGGCACACAGTACACACTCAATAAATAGTTCATCTTAGAATTGGAAGATGAATCAAGGATTGGCCTGTTTGGGGTTATCCTAGCAGCCTCCTGCATGTGCATACCTCCTTGCTTGCTTGCTTTATTTATTTATTTACAACCCACACCAAAAGGGCTTATTTAGTATGAAGGAAGGTAAATTAGTATTCACATGCACGAAGTCTCCTTTATGTTCATTTAATGAACGCCATTCATTGACTTGAGATGTCTGGCATTAATTACAGGTTTCAGTGCATAAAAGTGCTGTCCAAATCTGAATCCCTGCTTGGAGATGAGAGATCTGTGAAACCAAGGCACATCAACGGAAACGCACGTGCCTCAAACGTTTTCCCTGTGACTCGGGGCTTTAATCAAAGATCGATGGCCTCACTTGTAAAAATGCTCAAATAATTGGTTTTGTCTGTGGTCAGATAAACCAGTCATGATTGATGAATTTGGCTACAGCTCTTCGTTTTTGCGGGTGCCTCAGACAAAAATTCTGGTCTTTATCTACTATAAAGGAAATTGAGATGTGTATGCCTATTAAAATATCACCATTCATTGGACACCAGCAAAATGGCTGAGCCACTGGCAGCCGGCCGTCTTTGCTTATTATTTTAATGACCATGTAGCTCAAAGGTCGTTTCATACCTACTAAATATTTATAAGTTAATAGGGCTAATTGTTTAAAAAAACATTCCAGAGACAAGTATTCAAGTGAGTGACCAGAAGTGCCCCTTTGACAGCCTCAGGAATGCTCTTGACGCTTGGGAAAATCTTGGTGGAATGACCTTCCTAGGTCTTGGCACACCTTTTAAGATCTTCATATTGGTGAAAACATCTTTTCCTGTGAAGGGCATATGAGTTTTTGAAAAGACATGGAATTTATTCAGATTTCATTGATGTAATGACATTTCTGTGAAAAAAAAAAAAAGTATCATGGAAATAACAAGGCTATTTTTTCTGGCCCGGATCATAAACCAGCTTGGAGGGCAGCTTAAGGAATTCTAAAGCACATTCCCAAGGTGAACATTAATCTTTCCCCAAAACTGCAGACAGTCTTCTACGTAGGTGACTAGCTGCTTCCAGTTTGCTGGGGACTCAGATTCTGTTTGACCGGTAGAGTCCTACATCTGGGAACCTCTGCAGTTCTGAGCAAAGGATGACCTATTGCAAAGCAGGCATGATCCTCCCGGTGACTGGAGGCCAACCTGCTCCATAACACAATACCCGCAGGGTTTCCCTGCCCAGCCTACTTCCTCCCTGCTGAAAGACCACTGGACCTCAGTGGGCTTGGTCTGTAGGCTTCTTGGTTGTTTGTGGGTTGGCCTGTGAGACCTGTCTAGTTGAACTATTCTGGTACCTTTGAGCCTGTATTTTTTTTTTTTCATTGTAATTTGCAGCAGTCTTTGAGATTCTTTTGTACTTCGTGGCTCTTGCCTGTTTGCACTGCTTTTGCTTAAACTGAGCCAACACATGTGACCCACATGGAGTAGGATCTCTGTAGTCCGAGCTCTGTCATTTTCTTAGCCATGAATCCCTTAGCCTGTCGATCCTCAGCTTTCTAACTCGACAAATAGGAAACATAAGAACTTTACTGTTTCATAGGCTTAATATAAGAATAGGGAGAGGGAACGTAAATGAGCTGCAGTTATTATTAATTTTAACAATGAATTAATGTGGTCACTAATTTATTGACCACCTGTTACGTCCAAGACTTCCAGAAAGTCCTAATGCTGGGGAAACAGACACACCTGCAGATACACAACTAAACCCTGGATAATGTCTTCAGTGCTGCAGGAATTCTCTGAACAAGGTCGTCAGATTTCAAGGGCAAGTCTACCGAATTCCCAGGGAGGCACTGTGGAAGGCTTCCTGAGGGCGGGGGCAATGTTTGGATTGGATCCTACAGGATGACAAAGAAAATGGCTTGACTGGAGACCTGGAGATGGGAAGTCTGGGGCATGGTTGGGGTGAATAAATAGGCTAGTGTCACAGCATTCAAGGTGAGCAGGATAGAGCCACATTGAAGGAACTTAAGTGCCTGTCCACAAACTATGCACTTTATCGGGGGTTTGTTGCAATGAGATTCCTCTGGGGCAGGGCAGAGGATGGGATCAACTTTGAGAAGCAGGACATGGGGAGAGAAGTCACTGTGGCTTTTTGTGCAAACCTGGGGAAGCGCGGGGTATTATAAATGAGGATAGAGGCAAGTAGAAGGGAGAGGAGAAGAAAGATCAGAATGTCCCCATCAGCAATGTCACCAAGTTGCAGAAGAGCTTGGCGTGGCTTCTCCACATAAAGGTCCTCATTCCCATGCCACTTGTCTTCCACAGCTGGCTACATTTTTCTCCTTAGCGTTATCACCATCTGTCACATTATATATTGTCTTCCTTATTATCTGCTCCCTGTGTTTGTGATCTATTCCTGCACCAGAGTGGACATTGTGTGAGAGCAGGGCTTTTGTTCTATCCTTTGCTCTATGCCTGCTGCCGGGACGGTGCGTGATATGTAGTAAGGGCTTAATTGATATTCCCTAATTTTAAATAACTAAGTCTGAGGTCCCTCCCACTGACTATGTGAACTGACTGGTCGATATGGTTTATCCACTTCTGTTTTCATTTATGGATAAAACTTACTTCACTCTGAAAAGCATTCATCATGGCTCCAGAAATATATGCACTACAGAATAATCTTATGGATTTATTTATTTACTTCAGTGGGGGATTGAACCCAGGGGCTCACATGGGTGAAACCTGGGCTCCACCACTGAGCCAACTCCCAGCTACAAGAATGGTTTTTAAAGAACACAAATAAATCTGGACATGGTGGCTTATACCTGTAATCCTGACAACTTGGGAGGCTCAGGCAGGAGGATTGCAAGTTCTAGGCCTGCCTGGCCAATTTATGGAGACCTTGTCTCAAAATACAAAATAAAAAAGGCTGGGATATAGTTAGTGACCAAAAGGCCCTTAGTTCAATCCCCAGTACAAAAACAAAAAACAAAACAAAACCAAAAAAATCAAAACCCCACAAATCAGGCCTAAAGGAAAAAGATGCTAAAGCACCGAGTCAGTGTAAGGGCACCAGGGCAGCACTAAGATTTTCAAGGTGGGAAGCAATTCAAGTCTGAGCTTCCTGGCAGCCAAGGCAGACGGGGCAACGTGGCCAGCTCTGAGACCTAGTCTTTGTTAGCCACAACATGCCACGTTTTCAGAAGAGCCCGACTTTGTGTGTGTGTGTGTGTGTGTGTGTGTATAAAGATGACACTGAGACCCTCTGCCTTACTTTTCATGCTGTTTGGCAGAATGACTACTTGGTGACTCCTTTGCTATTTTGGAGAGACCTTAGTCTTGGGTTCAGCCTCACTCACCTCCTGCAAGAGGTGAACAGAAATTTACCCACACCAGGAGCATCCAGAGAGTGTGAAAATCTACAGATGAAGTGACACTCACCCAAGGGCACGATCAGGTGGGGAGAGGATGTAAATAGTCGGTTCCTGTCCTTCTGTCCCCTCTAGACCCTTTATCAATCTTGAAGAGACTTATCTTTGCTGATAAGGAGGAAAGTTACACAGAAACCTGGCAAAGGTCACTGAAATCTGGGTGCACTCTTTGTCTCTCTTCCTTTGATTTATTCAAGTTCCTTTGAAGTCCAACCTAAGAGGTTGGTTTTGGCTGATGGTGTGTTTTTAAGAGTGAAACATGGTTAGAAGTGGAGAGAAAACAGATTTGCCAAATGATTAAATGTTGGTTCTGGGTCTAATAAAGGATTTTTTCCTTTAAAAGGTATTTAAAAGGATTTTTGAAAAAAGTGATTCACCCACATGAGAAAACAAGATTCAAAGATGGCAATACGATTCAGCCAAAATTGTCACATTTTTGTTTATTCTTGCAGAGATATTTATGTATATGCATTCACACAAACACTTTTGTTATACAAATGAGAATTTATGATACGAATGTTTCTCTCACTTTTTTTTTTTTTTACTTAATAATAAGTTGTGGAGAACATTCCCTGTGAGTTCTTATTAAGATACTTTATTTCTTTTGAATAGTGGAATTGTACTCTTTTATATGAGTCTACATCATTCATGTATCCACTTTCCTGATTGGTAGATATCAGGCTGGTTCCCTCCTAATATTTTGCTATTATAAACAATCCTTCAATATAATCCCTGCATTTGAATCTGCATCAGTTAGAGTTCTGGAAGGAAGCAGCACTGAAACTCAGAAAATTCAAATCTAGGGACTCTTGTGGGCAAGGCCAGGGGAACTGTCCACAGATGCTGGACCCCCAGGGCTGCCAACAGCAGGAAGCTCTTACCTCCTCCAGGTCCCAAGGGAGATGGTAGCACCAGAGCCCAGGAAGGACACTTAGCAGAGCCGTGTCCTTCTAGAGACACAGCCTCAAAAGATGGAAGGAGTGGAGAGGAAACACCTGACCTCTCTTCCCGACTGCAGTCTCCTGCCAAGAGTTGAACCAGATGCAACCCCAAAAGCCCACTGGCAGGGGGGCCCAGGCCGCCTAGTGCAGAAGGGTCCACCTCCTGGGATAGAAGCATGGAAAATGGACTGGGGAGGGAGGAGTAGAATATGTGCGTTTTATCTAAGGAAATTCCTAGGGGTGGAAATTCTGGCTCAAAGGCATTTGCATTTTATTATTGTTTCTGAAGTCAATTCACTTGCATTGACCCTTTCTGTGGGGTTTCTCTTCCTTTTTGTTCATCTTTATTTCTTTGGGGAATATTTTCTTGCTGTCTGAAGAACAGTCCTTTATATTTCTTTCACTTTTAGTGGCTAAAAATGAACTGTTTTGCTTGTCTTTTGACTTTCAATTTTGATGGATAGTTTCATTATGAGTCTGCTCCATTACAGCCTTGGCACCCTAGATGGGAAGTTCTTTTCTTTTTGTACCTTTTCTTCTGAGTTGCGTTCTTTTGATAAAAACCACCTTTCCATTTTAATGCTTTTCCGTTAAAGGTTCTCTCTGCTTTTAAGCTTTTATCTTCATCTTTGGTTTCCATCTGCCTGACTAGGAGCTGCCTCCATGTGGTTTTCTTCCTGCTTGAAAAATCTGAAGCAGATTCTGAAAACTTTTTCTTTGGCTTCCTAATCATTCTCCATGGGAACATGGGTTGGTCAGTCGACTCCATTATACCCAGAAATGGAAGTCAAATCTCCTATCCCAGGTTTATTTCTCTGGATGCCTCTACTCTTGGTTCCTCCCTAATGAGAATTTAGGATTTTCTTTGCATTTTGAATTTAATCTTATTGCCTTTTTACTCCACGTGAACTTGGACTAGGTGGCAAGTTCAGCCCAAGCTTCATGCCTTGACCCTCCCTCGGGAGAGTCAGTAGATGGTGACGATCTTCTTCTCCTCACAGGGTCTCTGTGAGCCGACTTTTTGGTCACTGTGACAAATAGCAGGAGAAAAACAACTTAAAGGCAGGGAGGTTTGTTTTGGCTCCTGGTTTCAGAAGTTTCAGTTCATTGTTGACTCGTTCTATTGCTTTAGGCCTGAGGTGAGGCAGAGCATCATGGCAGAAGGGCGCCGAAAAGGAAAACTGTTCAGTTCAAGTCTGCTGGGAAGGAGAGGGGGAGGGGAAGGGGAAGGGGGAG